>NC_067481.1:54388646-54744146 GCF_947179515.1 Apodemus sylvaticus
TGACCAAGGCAGTTTATAGGAGGAAGGGTTTACTTCAGGCTTATAGTTTCAGAGAAACAGGGGTCCATCACCATCATGTCAGGGGCGCAGCGACAGGGAGTATGGCGGCAGGTCAGCAAGCATGATGCTGGAACAGCCACGGAGAGTTTGCGTCCTAATCCACTAACAGAAAGCAGAGAGTGCACTGGGGATGGTGGGAGCTTCAGATACCCCAGAACCCACCCCTAGTGACACACCTCCTCCAACAAGGCCACACCCCCTAACCCTTTCCAAACAGTTCCATCAGTGAGGACCAAGCACCCACCTGAGTTTATCGGGGCCATTCTCATTCAAAGCATTTCCAGGTACAGCTTTAATGATTATGCATAATTCTGTCTACTCAAATCCAACCCAAAATAATAAAGGACATGGGGAATGCAGGCCCTGAGTTCAAGGCCATCTGGAAAACGTGGACTTGGTGCTAAAAGAAGATATGGGGTTCCAGGCAGGAGAATCATCTTGGCTGTAGCACGGATCCCATACATCCAAGTCCAATAACAAGTAGCTCCGGACAACCAGCCCTGACAATCCCAGGTGACACAGGAGAGCTATGCTTTCCTTCCAGAATGGATGTCTCCAATCCAGGAAGCTTTGAAGTTAAATATATAGCTGACCAAGTGGGCACAGTGCCACATGCTCGTGGCCCTGGGTGCTCATGAGGCTGAAACAGGGGGATTGTCTAAGCAGAAGGCCAAGGCCAGGCTTACCAGCATACTCAAACTCCATTTCAAAAAAGAACTTATTGGAGCCTTTAAATCCCAGCACTTAGAAGACAGAGGCAGGCAGTCTGAGGCCAACCTGGACTACAAAGCAAGTTCCAGGACAGTCAGAGAAACTGTGGCTTGGAAAAATCAAATCAAATAAAACAAAAATAAAATTAAGAAAAAAATCCCATCTCTTTTTTTTTTAAGATTTATTTATTTATGTACATAAGTACACTGTAGCTATCTTCAGACATACCAGAAGAGAACATCAGATCTCATTATAGACGGTGGTGAGCCACCACATGGTTGCTGGGAATTGAACTCAAGACCTCTGGAAGAGCAGTCAGTGCTCTTAGCTACTAAGCCACCTCTTCCCCCATTGGTTCTTAACAAAGGATCTCAGAAGGGTCTCTCCAGCCCCCCAAAAGTACCATCTTCTTGTTTAAAAAAAAAAAAAGCCTGGGGCTGGAGAGATGGCTTATGGGTTACAAGATACACACACACACACACACACACTGCTTTGACGACCTACATTCCACTGTCTCTCCCTTTATCTCCACAAGGCTTACCACCATTTAGTATATCGTGCTTGATATTCTTTAGGTATCTTTCTGCACAGGTTTGAAGTGAGATACCATGTGAGCAGAAGCTATCTCTTCACTTGTAAGCCTCCAGCACCATTCAGGGCCACCATGTGACAGTCGCACCTACACACAGACTACGCCCCCAGCCCTCAGCCCTGTGAGGGGCTGCATGAGAGAGCAACACACTTGTATGCACTGTCTCTCTCTGTCTCTGTCTCTCTCTGTCTCTCTCTCTCTCTCTCTGTCTCTCTCTCTCTCTGTTTTTCTGCCAATGTAAATTGTGTGGTCTTGTGTTTCATGAAGAACTTGACTCACTGCTCCATCTCCATGCTCAGACCATACCCAAAAGAAAGGGGGTGGGGCTGGTGAGATGGCTCAGCGGTTAAGAGCATTAACTATTCTTCCGAAGGTCCTGAGTTCAAATTCCAGCAACCACAACCACATGGTGGCTCACAACCATCCATAATGGATCTGACACCCTCTTCTGGAGTGTCTGAAGACAGCTATAGTGTACTTACATATAATAAATAAATAAATCTTAAAAAAAAAAAAAAGAAAGGGGGAGCAAGAGAAAAAGGGGGGGTGGTTTAGAGAGAAGCTCCTGGTTAAGCCCCTCCAGAGAACCTGTGTGCAGCTCCCAGCAGTCAGAGAACCTGTGTGCAGTTCCCAGCAGTCAGAGAACCTGTGTGCAGCTCCCAGCAGTCGTACCCTGGCTCACAACCATCGTCACGCCAGCTCCAAGGGAACCAACATCCTCTTCTGGACTCCACAGGACCAGGCATGCATGTGGTACAGACACACATGTAGTCAAAATAGCTATACATGCCTGGCGGTAGTGGCACGCGCCTGTAATCCCAGCACTCTGGGAGGCAGAGGCAGGCAGATAGATTTCTGAGTTCAAGGCCAGCCTGGTCTACAGAGTGAGTTCCAGGACAGCCAGGGCTACACAGAGAAACCCCGTCTCAAAAAAAAAAATCCAAAATAACAAAAACAAACAAACAAATAAATAAATAAACACAAAATAGCTATACACATAAAATAAATAATGATACTATTTTTTTTAAACAGAAAGCGGGCACAAACTATATTTTAAAATATGACTCTCTTTCAGAAACCAGGTGAGGCCTTGGAATTAAACAACCAAAAGTAAACTTTGAACCTCGGAAAAGTTACTCGAGACGCCTGAATGATGTGTTTCTTTAGCTAACAAGGCTTTGTTTCCAGCTGTTTCATGTAAACCTGCATCCTTACGTCTTACAGGAATTAATATGGGTAACTAATATGGTAAGGAA
Organism: Apodemus sylvaticus; assembly: GCF_947179515.1. NCBI lineage: Eukaryota > Metazoa > Chordata > Mammalia > Rodentia > Muridae > Apodemus > Apodemus sylvaticus. Next base: position 54,391,266 of record NC_067481.1, read on the forward strand.
AGAGTCTAATGCTGAGCCTAACTCAAAGCCCAGGTCATAGTATGCACTCAGTAAAATCCATTCCTAGATCTCCTCACCGCCCGCAGTGCTACAGAGAAAATCCCATCCCACCCCCACCCCCATTCCCACCCACCCCCACCCCACCCCCACCCCCATTCCCACCCACCCCCACCCCCATTCCCACCCACCCCCACCCCACTCCAGCTGCTTGATCCCCATTACTCCTCTGGGAATGACAAGAATTAGAACCACTCAACCCGAGGCCCGAGAGCCCCTGAGGAAGGCCTGAGCCTCCAGCAGTGCATCCTGGGAGATGGGAGCAAAAGCCTGAGCTTCTCCTGGGGGATTTGGCGACTCCGGCAGTTTGAGGAACCTGGAGAGCAGGAAGTGAAAGGAGTTGTGGCCTAGAAAGGATCTGGTCCCTTCGAGATAGCTCCACACACCGGCTTCTAAGACCTGAGAATGAGGAACTCAGAAAAGCCGGCAGGAAAGGACTAGCGAGCGAGCAGGAGGCTTGGGACCATCCCAGAACCACAGCGGCCCAGCACCTCCATCGTCCCCAGTCCCTGCCCACCACCAGCCTAATCCAAGGTCAGTTCCTACAAGGGGAAGGGCAGGAGGCCCTGAAGGCCACAAGAGCCCTCAGATCATGAGGAGATTTCCAACCTTTGTTTCTTCTTCTTCCTCCTCCTCCTCTTCCTCCTTCTCTTCCTCCTCCTCCTCTTCCTCCTTTTCCTCCTTCTTTCTTTTGACTTTTTTGAAGTGTCAAAGTCTATACCATTCCCAATTATTGCTCTCCCCTCCTCCCTCACTCCCCCCTCACTCCCCGTCCCTTTCTCTGCCTCCTGGTTGTTGTCTCAAGATGTAAGCTCTCAGCTACTGCACCAATACCATGCCGGCTGTCACACTCCCCACCCCGATGATCACAGACTCATCCTCTGAAACCGTAAGGCCCCTATAAACTCTTTCTTCCCTACATTGTCTTGCTCACGGCAATAAAAAAATCATGACCCTTGACTTCAGAAGCGATGGTTACGATCTTCCAATATCCAGGTGGATCTGCAGAGCAGTTACACACGGCTTCGTCAGACTGGGCTGCCTTTCTTCTGCCCCACAAATCTTTTGTATAAAGAGTCGCTGTAAGACTCAGGGCCTACCCGATGTTCAGCCAGCTGTTTGTCAGACCATTGAGTTTTCCGGGTTTTATCAGTCCAGCAGGCAGCAGACCTAGCGAGAGCACACTCAAGACCTGGCTAGAGCAAAACGGTTAGTGTGTAGCTTAGCTGCTGCATGTGCTGCTAAGTGCCAGCTCGGCTTCCGACTGCAATAGGTGGGGCTCTATATCAGCTGGTGTCCTTGTCACCGTGATAAAATACCCAACAAAAGCAACTGAGGGGTCACAGTTTGAGGGTCCAGCCCATCGTAAGGAGGAAGTCAGCAGCACGGACGTGAAGCTGCTCTTCACATGAGACAGAAAGCACAGAACAGTGAATTCACAGCCCCGGAGACAGTTCCGCCCACATTTCACGAGGGTCTTCCCACCTCAGTTAACCTAACCTAGATTTTTTTTTTCCTATAATGACTCTGACCACTGGTGACAGTCAAGATTTACTCTCACGGTAAGGACACTTACCTTGGAAGCTACAGTCTCTCAACAATCATTTCAGAGTAACTTAAACAACTTGAAATTGAGCCTGGCATGAAAAGTAACACTGCTCACTTTAAACAGCTCCCGACAAAGTTTATCCAGAGCCTTTGTTCTTTTGTTTCTCCTGTATTGAAGACTGAGTGACAGTGGTTCTCAACCTGTAAGCAGTGATCCCTGTCGGGGCTGAACAATCCTTCTGCAGAAGTCAGAAAACACAGACATTTATACACCAGGATTCATAACAGTAGCGAAATTACAGTTGCATATAAGCAATGAAAATAATTTTATGCTTGGGGGTATCCAAACATGAGGAACTGTATTAAAAGGTCACAGCATTAGGAAGAGTGAGAACCACTGACCTCGGTAGGCCTTGTGCATACTAGTTAACACATACCCACTTAGCTATAGCCCCTGACCTCCATAGACTTGGTGGGAGGAGGGAGGCTGGAGAGGGGAAGACTGTGTGTATGCACACGCCGTGCTCCCACAAACACCAAAACCAGAAGGGGATGGTCCTGTGTCGGCCAGGTAAGCTGCCTGTCCATAAAGTCTCTTACAACCTCTCGAGATAGTGTCACCAGCTGAGGACATTTCACTTTCACACCAGAAGCATATGTAAGACAGCTGCTTGTCACAGGGCACACTCCAGAAAGCTGAGGGAACAACTGGGCCAGAAACCAGACTGAGCTCTAACTTACCCTAAGACCCATCCCCAACTAAGACTTCCTTCCTCCAAATAGACCCCAGATCCTAAACATTCCACTGACTTTCAAAACAGCATCACTAGCTGGGGACCAAGTGTCTTTGGGGACATTTCCCATCCAAACCATCCTAGCAAAGCCCCCAGCGGGCTGCTTCTCCCAGCACCTTATTTGGCAGGTCTGTCCATTCTGATGTCCCTTAGCCTTGTGAAAACCAGTCTCCTATCCTCCGGCAATGGATGATAGCTAGCTGTTTACCAGGTAAAGCAATGGCCAGGGTCTCCTTCTCCAAGGTAGTTTTAATAGGCTTATTTCCTGCAGTTAGTGGCCTTCTTTCTTTCCAAACAGCTCCATGTGTGGCACTGGGAAAAGTCACACAACATTCATGCACTGTCGTAAAGACATATTTGAAGCCACTATCAATGTTTACTTGTTTGCCTTAGGGCTATCAGCCTCTAGAGAGTGCAATGATTTCAGCCTTTTGGGCAGAGTTGCTAGGCAAGAAGGTATGGGCATCTGTCACTTTATTCCACATTGCCCTAGCAGGGCCACCTCGGTGGCAGCAGCCTGACTTGTGAGGAGCTCCCAATCCTGAGCTGTCCGCAGCTGAGCTGGCAAATCAATCTGTTGGTTACGCCAGACAGTAGCAAGAATTTCTGAGTAGTGGCGTTCCCAATCAGAGGCAGGGTCTGTTATTGGGAACAGAATGTCTGATTTTAGGACTAAGACAATCTTCCAGACAGTGCTTAGATTGTCTGGCAAAATGGTCTGTTAGTTATCCATTAGTCCTACCATCATTTAATGAACATCAGAATAAACTGTTCAAAATAAAAGTCCCATGACTCTCATAAAGTAGCACAAGTGGCTGCAACTGCTCAAAGACAGAGTAGTCCTCCTTTAGATGCATGTATTAAGAAATAAGCACTCAACAGCCATATCATGAGGACCGCTAAGACTACACCTCTCTTTTCAAGGACAGTTGGAAAGACTTTCATAGGCAACTTAATCCCAAGGCTGGTGCAGTTCTTAACAATGTCACTTGTTTGTTGGACCTCTGATGCCCAAAACAAGGACTCAGACAGGTTAACTCTCATATACAGAACTCTGTGTGTGTGTGTGTGTGTGTGTGTGTGTGTGTGTGTGTGTGTTCGTTCATGTGTATCACTAGTTTGGGATCAGAAGGGTCAGAGGAGATTTGCTCTCCCACATCTAGTCTGACTGGGAGGAAGAGGCTAGACTTGTTCTTTGATTCATGGTAACTGTTTTATTCAGAAAATTTTCCAATTGGTGATGGTGGCACTTGCCTATGATCCTAACACTTGTGGGCCTGAGACAGGAAAATTGTTCCAAGTTCAAGGTCAGCCTGAGTTTCAAGCCAGCTTAAATTACAGAGTAAGACTATATCTAAAAAAAAAAAAAAAAAAAAAAGCAAAATGCCACACTGTGGTGGTGAACACCTTTAATCCCAGCAGAGGAAGGCAGATCTACAGAGCAAGTTCCTGGTCTACAGAGCCTGGTCTACAGAGCAAGTTCCAGGACAGCCAGGGTTACACAGAGAAACCCTGTCTCAAAGGGAAAAAAAAAAAAAAGATTGAAGAAGAATTTAAGGAGAGAAGGGGTTATTTTGACTCGTAGTTTAAAGGCAGAGCCCCTTATGGCAGGGGGTTGTTATTGAATAAAATGCATGTCAGAATGGCAGAGTCAGTAGAGATGTCACACAGAATTGCCCTTCAGAGGGAGCTGTGGTAAGAGAGCACTGGAGATGGGGACCTCCCTGATCACTGGAGGTGGGGACCTGACCAGGCCTTGAAGTGGGGAAAGAAATTAGGAAAGATACAGCATGAGACCTTGGAGAAACAAAGACAGAGAGAGGGAGAGGGAGGGGAAGGGAAAGGGGAGGGGAAGAGGGGAGGGGAGGGGAAGGGGAGAGGAAGAGGGAGGAGGAGGAGGGGGAGGGAGGGGGAGGAGACGGAGGTGGGAGGGGAGGGGAGTAAGAGGGGAGGGGAGGGGGAGAGGAGAAAGAGGGGAGGGAGAGGGGAGGGGAATGGGGGGGAGGGGGAGGGGAGGGAGGAATCCTGAGAACTCTATTAGGAAGAGTTGCCAAGGAGTCTCCAAAGGAGAGATGGATCTTTAGCACCCAAGAAACAGGAACTTTCCTAGCTTTATAGGTTTGCAGGGGCTGCTGAGAAGTTCGCTCTGTGATTCGGTCTGGCCTAGTCTATGTGGGACAGGACATAGGGACAGCAAACTTATACTGCTGTTGGGAGGGGGTTGTCTGCAGGGCCACAGTAGAGAGTGCTTTCCTCCCAACTCTGTGTCCCAGAGAGAGCTGCAAGCTTGGAGGGGGCGGGTCTTGAGGGGGGGCTCAGTGGGAGGGAGCTGGTGGCAGGAGCTTAAAGCAGCTGGCTGCATCCAGTCAAGAAGCAAACAGCCCATGGAGTGCTGGCACCCATACTGAAGGCGGCTCCCTCACCTCAGCTAACCAAGTCTAGAGAGTCCCTCACAGACATGTCTCAAGGTTTGTCTCAGATTCTACATTCAGTCAAGTCCACAGTCGATATTTGCCATTGGACCTTGTTTAAAAACAACCTACCTCTTAAAAGCCTAAAAGATGACATAAAAATGTTTTGGTACACTTATTTTTTGTTGGCTTTTTTAAAAGATTTGTTTCATTCTTAATTATGTGTATGTCTATGGGTAAATGCATGTAAAGTCCACATGCACTTAGAGGCACTATTGATGCCCTTGGAGCTGTAGTTAGAGTTGTGAGCTCCCTGGTATGGGTGCTTGGAACGAAACTCCGGTCCTCTGCAAGAGCAGCACATGCTCTAAACTGCTGAGCCATCTCTCAGGGCCTGGCCTATGCATCTTTTTTGTTTGTTTGTTTTGTTTTGTTTTTTTGAGACAGGGTTTCTCTGTATAGCCCTGGCTGTCCTGGGACTCACTCTGTAGACCAGGCTGGCCTCAAACTCAGAAGTCCGCCTGCCTCTGCCTACCAGAGTGCTGGGATTACAGGCGTGGGCCACCATCGCCCGGCTTGACGTATGCATCTTTACATTAAGAAATCATCTTCTATCAGAACAGGGAAGTGGGAAGGGTTGGGTGGGAAAACAGGGGGAGGGAAGGGGACTGATGGGACTTTTGGGGAGTGGGGGTCCAGAAAAGGGGAAATCATTTGAAATGTAAATAAATATATCAATAAATTAAAAAAATATATAAATGAGAATGTATGCAGATTTTATGTAAAATTTTATCACACTTTTTAATCTGGATGAGTATATACAGCTTGATATTTGCAGTAGTCCTAGAAATAAGACTTCCCAACCCCACACCAAAAAAAAAAAAAAAAAGAAAGAAAGAAATCATCTTCTAGGGCTAGGAACAGGACTCAGTAGTAAAGCACTTGCTTAGTGTGGGTATGCTTGTTTTACATATATGGGTGTTCTGCCTACATGTGTAGCTGTGTAACATATGTGTGCATAGTACCCAAGGAGGCTAGAAGAGGGTTTTGGATCCCTGAAAATGAAGTTACAGATGGCTGTGAGCCACCATGTAGGTGATGGGAGTTGAATCTGAGTCCTCTGGAAGAGCAGCCAGTGCTCTTAACCACTGGGCCGTCTCTCTAGCCATGGTTCATAATCATGTTTATATATATATATTCTGAGACAGGGATTCTGTGTGAAACCTTAACTGTCCTGGAACTCACTCTGTAGACCAGGTTGGCCCCGAACTTAGAGATCCACTCCTCCTCTGCCTCCTGAATGCTGAGATTAAAGGCGTGCGTGTGCCACCAAGCCAGGCTCAATGTAATTTTAAATTGAAATAGAATCATATCACTTTGTCTCCTACCTCCAGGACCATCCTCTCACCCTTCCATGCACCTCCCCAACTCTGAAGTCGATAACTGATAACCTGTTTTTCTTTATCATTGTGTATGTGTGTAGGTGTATGCACACATGAATATGAATATAGTCCATTGCGTTGGTGGTGTACATATGGTTCAAGGCCGATCACTCTAAACTGGACAATCTGGGCAAACAATAAGAGGTTCATCCCTGAGAGAGGGTAATTGTCTCTCTCCCAGCAGTCATTAGTTTCCTATAGTTGTCTACAAGTGGGACACCATGAAAATTTCCCCCTTCCATGTTAACCTGTCCATCAATATCATCATTGCTCTGGCCTTGTTTACACAGCCACGCCTACGAAAGACAGTTACACTTCCTGTATCCTGGGTCTTACAACCCTTTGCCCCCTTTTCCACAATGCTCCCTGAGGGGTAGGTGCAGGGGCTATGATGGAGATGCATTCCATCTGGGCTGGGCCTCCTACAATCTACTGCTCTCCGAACTGTGTCCAGTTGTGGCCTTCTGTAGTGGTCTCCATTTGCTGCATAGAGAGGCTTCTTTGACAGGGGTGATAGCTACAGGATAAGATGTAGAATGATGGAAGAACTCATGCTAGTCTAGCTAAGTGGTATGAAGTGGAAACATGGTTTCTTTGGAAGGTCAGTTATGTCGGATATACGTGAAGGAGTGTTTTCCTTTAGTGGACACAGGTGAAAGGATGTTCCGCTAAGGCAGACACGTGAAGGAACATTTCACTGAAGCAGACACAGGAAAAAGGATGTTTTGCTAAAGCAAGCACGTGAAAGGATTCGTGATGATGGAACTTCACTGATGACACTCGTGTATTGGTTCACCTTACAGTGCTTTGATGAGCTCCACTTGTCACAACTCCATAGCGAGAAAGGCACCAAAAACTTCTTGTGGTGTTCTGGTGGCTTCTTGCCTCTCTCCCGGACTTGGGCTGATTGGCAGAGTGATGTCGGTCAATACAGACTCAGGTGGAGTTTTGTTAAGACAGACTCACATGCTGAGGTAAGACATGTGGTAAAGCAAGACCCATGGAGGACACGCGATGTTTGGAGAGAGTATAAACAGGACTCGACGGGCGTAATGGAGGCTTGCATAGGTAGCCTTGCAACGCTTCTGGCATCGTTGCTGATCGTCGCTGGGAGAGGCACAGCAAAGAACTTCTTCTGGTGTTGACTCATGCTGATTCAGCAGAGGCCTGGCTATTGCTAGGTCCTGCCACCACTGCTGATTCATGTTTGCTATCCCAACCCTCCTGAACTGGACTATGGTATATCTGTGAAGTGTCTTTGAATGTATCGAGCTGCCGCTGCTGACCTGTGAACTAATCTGCTGATTTCTTGACAAAGAAGATGGGATTTGCTCCAAAGAACAATTTCTAAACAGGTCTACTTCCCCCATATCCTAACAACCTTTCTTTCCCATTACCTCTGGAGGATGGTGGGCTAAAAGGGAGGTTGAAGCGTTTAAGAACTATTATTAAAAGTAGGCTCTGAAAAATAAAAACAATGGTGGTAGTAACACATTCTCTTCTCAGCTCTGTGACCGCCCTAGTCCCAGGAAGCTGGCTAGGTTTCCAGTGGGAGGTTTGGTTTCCCTCTCTTGAGTGGGTGTCAACTCCACCAACATCCAAAAGCCACTTATTGTATCTTTATATGTATCTCACCCATGTGCCAACTGTTGTGGGTTTGCAGCTGGGTAGTAGTGTGGATTTGGTCTAACTCTTGCATTATGTTTATTGGATCCCCCAAATTACACGGGAACCCGCACATCTGTACGTAAGATGCTGAGGGTCCCTGCCTCCAATTGGTTTTGGTTGGTAAATAAAGTTGCCAGTGGCCACTGGCTGGGCCAGGGAGACATAGGTGGGACTTTAGGATTCCCAGGCAAGGGACTGAAGTAGGAGGAGGGAGAGCCACCATGCTGGGGAACGGATAGAGACCAGGCCTGAGAGGTGCAGAAGAGAGCATAGCTATCATGTGAGAGTTGGGGAGTGTGAGCCAGGAGGGTGGCGGATCTGGGGCTGGGGCAGCCAAGATGGAATACAGGCCTTAGTGAGCAATGAGTCAGGAATATCAGAGGGGAGAGTGTGTTAGCCTCGTGGAGGACAGGAAGTAGCCCAGCCATTGAGATGTGTAAGGCATATTAAAATATAAGGCTGTGTGTGTGTGTGTGTGTGTGTGTGTGTCTTTCATTTGGGAACCCAGAACATTGGGGCAGGTAATGAGGAATGCTGATGCTGATCCTGAGGCTGAGGCTGAGGCTGAGGCTGAGGCTGCTGCCACCACCGACTGGACATGAGTAGAGATTAATTGGCTACTACCACAGGTTAGGAAGGACTATTGATTCCCTTTCTTAGCAGTTTGCGTAGTAATTTCTGGAACCATGGAAGCTGGGCCACAGGAAGCTGCTCAAATCACCTGAGTCCTGTGTCCTAAGTATGTGGTGTCCTCAGCAGTAAGACCCCACCCCGACCACTGAGGGCTCTCTAATCTTAACTGAGAGATTTTTTTCCCCCAGAAAATGAAATATAGTCCTTGAGCTTCAGTCAGCCAGACATGTAAACTAGATCCTGGAGGTAAGGGATTCAGCTGCTCTCCTACGCCCCCCTAATTTTCCTTGGTGAGTTTTCCTCCGTGTTCCTGGGGGTTTTGTTTTTTGTTTTTGTTTTTGTTTTGTCTTGTTTTGTTTTATCCATAAGGTTGATTTCCTCATCCCTTTGCTGGCGTTTCTGTCTGCTTCTGGCTGTCCTTCCTCTCTAAGTCCTGGATTGAATCCACCTGCTCGCTCCTAGCCACTCCTAGGTCACTGGCCACTTCCATCAGAAAACGTCTGAATCTTCATACCGAGTCTCACTGGCTCAGGGTGTTTGGGTTCTGAAGCTGAGGGTTCATGGCCTTTCAAGCAGGCATGTTGTGAGATGCTGTCTGGCTTCCCATGGTCCTTGCACTTCTGGGTTCTGATTACATGTCTATTGGTTTGGGCATCTCATCTACATTACAGACAACCTTTTTTTATTTATTTCTTATTTAACTTTTTATTGAGTCTTTGTGAATTTCACATCATGTACCCCAATCCCCATCCTTTCATAACCACCATCCCATTCTTGCAACATACACACACACACACACACACACACACACAACCTCATTGTAGAAGCTGTCACAGCGTTTGCTACAGTGTACCCTTCTGTCCACACATCTTTACTTGCAAACATTTGTTGCAATGAGTCATTGGTCTGGTTTGAGATCTCTGGCTTCTGCTACACTATCAATACCGGACCCTCACTGGGAACTCCTTTCTGATATCCTATTGTCCCCCTGTGTCATGGAGATCCTGCAGCTTTGGGTCTGCAGAACAGACCTCTTCACTGGCTTTAGCAGATCTTAAATGGGTTGAATAGATAGATATAAAATATATAAAATATGTAAGAATAAAATAGATAATGTAGATATAACATATATAGACATCTTAAATATCTATTGGGTTGGGCCAACATAAAACCCCGGGGTCTCGGCCTGGGTGGTAGCCTGCCAATCTCCTGCACCCACACCACCAGAGCCAGCTCTCCAACACTGCCTCAGCTAGTTCACCCAGTGCTTCAGCTGGCAAGGGGCAGGGCCAGCTCTCCCACTCTCATCCTCTTGGGCCGTCTCACCTGTGCCCGGGAGAGCAGGGCTAGCTCTGCTGCGCTGCCCAGGTGAGGTACAGGGACTGCACTCCCATTGCTGCAGCCTGGGAGGGGCAGAGCCAGCTCGGGGGTTTATTGAACACAACCCCCAGTCTTATTGGCTTAACTCCATTCAACTAAAACTGCTATGCAGCAACAAACCAGAAAATCAATACTTAATACCGACTATAGCTCACTGATATATCACAATGGTTACAGGGCGGAAAATGACCAACGTTAAAAATCACTCAGGTCTACAGATTGAGTTCCAGGGCTGCACAGAAAAAAAAAACAAAAACAAAAACAAAAAAAAAACTGTCTCAGTAAGGAGAGAGAGAGAGAGAGAGAGAGAGAGAGAGAGAGAGAGAGAGCATTGGAGCAAGAAATGAATGGGATCAAGGAAAGAGACAGGAAAGTCTGAGAGAACAAGAAATGCAAGGTTAAATAAAGAAAAGTGGGAGCAGGGAAGCCTGTTATAGAGGGAAAGAGAAAAATGTGAGAGATTAGAAAAAAGAAATAGCAAAACTGAGAAAACTGCACGAAGAGAGGAATAATGAATAAAATATTAAAACTGAAAATACAGTGAAAGTCCTTCGGGACAAGTAGGGACAAGGAGACTCCCAATGGGACGTCGGGAAGAGATGAGGTAGTAGATCAGTTTCCCTCTGAGACCTCAAAATCTGAAGCCCGTGTGCATGGGATGGGGGCACAGTCAGCTTACTTGGGAACTCTTGTCTTTCCTGTGGTTTATGTTGCTGTCTGAGTCTGTGAGCTTCCCGCATCCCCCCGGGCCTCTGGTCACAGTGGCCGGTTTCTTTATGAATCAGGAGCCGCCGCTGGCTCCACTCAGCTTTCCATTCTGTGAGCTGAGCAAATTCTCTCACCCTCTCGAGACTCCCACCTCCTACCCCTGTGGAGTGACTAAGGCTTCATTTGGGGTAAATGACTTTCTAAGTACCGTCAGGGTGAGAGGCTTTCACAGAACTGAGATCCGAGTGGGCAGAGGGCGGCGCATAAAGTGCAAGCCCTCCTGAGCGCTCTAGTCACTCTGGACCTGTGGCTGTCTCCTGAGTTCAGGCCTCCAGAGTAGCTCAATTGTTAACAGCAGATGCCAACTCAAAACAGCAATTTACTAAGACTCTCCAAGTCACGGATAAGACAAACTGGGATTTATCTGCTCTGATGAGGACTCACTGCCTTCCGCTATCTGCAGCTGTGGCTGAGATGCAAGAGAGCTGTTGAACTAACTGGCTTCTCTCTCTCTCTCTCTCTCTCTCTCTCTCTCTCTCTCTCTCTCTCTCTCTCTCTCTCTCACACACACACACACACACACACACACACACACACACACACACACACACACACATTTGCCTACACTTGGGATAACAGCGCCACCGTGTGGTTCAGCTCCAGCTTCAGAAGCCCTGAAGCAACATTTTGCAATACTATTTATGCCCCTTTCCTAAATACTAAAATTAAATATTCAACAGTTGGTCCTTGCAGCTTCTTTTAAAATTCCATAATTCAGCTCCTAGGACTAAGCTGGCCACTGTCCCCGGCTCCTTTCCACACTGCTCACTCTTAGAGCGGAACACTGCCTGCAGTGAGCTCAAGGAAGCTTGGCCTCAGAAGATATCAGGTTTCTGGTTCCAACCCAGATCTGCTGAACCAGATCCAGAGCCAGGATCCAGAGCCAGTGTTCTAAGTTCAGTAGCCAATGGCCATCTTGGATTTTCTAACACACAGTTCCCTATCTCTACCAGTTTGCATCCCTTCTCTCTGTGAGAGGGAACCGGCAGGGTTGGAGGTAAACAAGATCCGGGTTGGAGTCTTCCCACGAAGAACAAAATCCCACTCCCCCGGCATCACTGCCAAGCACTAAGCAGGCACCAGAGTCTTCTGTGATAGTTCCTCCCAGTGTCTCACCCCAGGTGTCTCTTCTCAGTCAGCTCCTTTAACCAACTGACTCTCTGTGGAGCCTCAGAACTAAGTCAGCTGCGAGCATTTCTTCACCTAATAGAGATTAAGCTTCTTGCATGCTTTTAACACAGCCTGGACCTGACTTTGCAGTGCTCTGATAGGCCTAAGAGCATATCAGAGAATCACCAGCTGAGACCACATTCCTGTCCTTTGTGGGGAGGAGGGCTCTATTGCTGCAGATAGAGAGGAAGGATCCTGGCACCAAAATCATTCAGTCCTTCCATCCTGCTTCTTGCCTGCCAAAAAAGCCCAATAAAGGGTAGTGAAAGTTCTGCATCTGCATCTGCAACCGCAGCTGCCGGGGGCGGGGGGGGGGGGGGGGAGGGGGTGTCTGGGAGGCTGCAGGAACGAGCTGATCCCTCGTTAAACCCAGTGGCCCCTGGACTCTGAGTCCCACTGAATGTGATCCACCCTTCCACCAGATTCCAGCATCCCATCTTCCCTAGGGGATATGGGTGGGGGCTATCCCACCCACTAGCCTGCCTGTAAACCCTGCTAGCAACAGCTTTTGTCCTTAGCTATTGAAGATAAAGCACAGTGCTGGGTTTCAGGAAGTTAAGCTTGTTTTGAGTGTGTGTGTGTGTGTGTGTGTGTGTGTGTGTGTGTGTGTAGCCAAAGTGACATTTAATAACGTCCCTAAGTGAAGTCAGCAAGTGACCTGGCAAAAGATCCCTATTCTGACAGAAGCTGGTCTGAGACGACCCTCCCTCATAGGCCAGTGTACAGAGCTGATGACGGAACACACTCCTCTATACAATCAAGTAACTTCAACAAAGAAATAAAAATCCCAGCCCAGTTTGGTAGTGCATGCCTTTAATCCCAGTACTAGGGAGCCAGAGGCAGGGGGATCTCGGGATTTTGAAACCAGCCAAGACAGGTAGGGGCTACACAGAGAAACCCTGTTTCATTTCGTTTTGTTTTGTTTTGTTTTGTTTAAAGGAAAAGAAAAACCTAAACTCCTTTTCCTTTAGTTTTGTTTTTGTTTGTATGTTTGGGTAAAGTATCCCTATATGGCCCCCGGCTGGTCTAGAACTCCTCAATCCTACCTCAGCCTCCAGGGCTAGAATGGTAGGTACATGCTAGCATGACCAGCCCTGTCTTTTGGAGATGTGTTGACGTTAGAGCATGCACAGGACTGCAGAGAAGACTCAGCAGGTAGGTCAGGTAGAAGTGCTTGCTGCTCTTGGAGAGCACGTGGAAGTTTGCAGTAAGAGCTTACAGCCGCTGAGAGTCCAGTCCTATCAAATCCGCTCCTGGCTTTGGGGGATATCTACACTTACTGCACATACCCACACACAGACATGCATGCATGCACATAAGTTTTTAAAAAATGTTAAAAAAAAAAAAGGATTTCTCCAAAGTTAAGTGGTTCAAGGAAAATACATCATGACTGAAATAGTAACACTAATCTCAGTCATTAGATGGATGGTTCCAATGACAAACATTCCTTTCTCATAATTCTAAATGATGGGAAGGTCAATAGTCAAAATAGGAAGTTCAACAGGAGATTCAGTATCTGGAAAGGGAGCTCTTTCTGATTTGCAAACAGCCAACCTTTCGAAGGAGGCCACATCACATCAAACAGTGGTCAGAAAGAGTGTATGTATTTGTTCTTATAGTTTCTCAAAGGCCCTAATCCCATCATGGGGGCCAAATGCTCATGACTTCATCTAAATCTAATTCTGTCCCAAAGACACTACCACCAGATCCCATCACCCCATCATATTGAAGGGAGAGCATCAGTATAGGATTTTCAGGGGCACATTCAGTCTGTCGGCTCCTGGGTAATGCTAAAATCTGGACTGGCTCATGAACAGGCCAGACAGAATGTACTCCTGCCCAAGTAGACACTTAGAAAATGCACTGGAGAACCATGCATGCATGATCAGGGACATGAGTTCTGCCTCAGGAGACCAAGGGGACGTGTGGCAGGACATGGCTGGCCAAGGGTATTGACAATGACTACAAGACACTCTAAGCAAGCCACATTGATCAAAACATTTAAAAGTCACAATGTATACATGTATGGTGATTTAAGTAGTACCCCACAAACCTTTACAACTTTTATATCACTTTAAAAGAAAGATAAATAGGTAGAAAGAAAGAAACAAAGAAACAAGAAAGAAGCAAAGAAAGAAACGAAGAAACAAAGAGAAATTTTTTAGTGTTGACATTTCCACAGTCCAGGCATCTGGTGGCTTGGGGGAAACAAAGCTAAACCGGGAATGAGGGATAGATATCCATTCTTTTTTCAATTAAGCTTGAGAAACTTCAGAGACAGCAGTAGCATGCCAAATAGGGCCTGTTTGCAGTAGAAAATGGAGCCGCTGCCAGCCTTATCTGATCGTCCGGATCTCTCTCTCCCGGGCTTCTGGAGGCAGGTCTGGCCTTTTTAAACCGTGTAAATCTCTACAGTTCTTCCAAGAGCTGAGGCAATGAGCTTCCTACTAATCTGAGTTAATAATCACTAAACCGATACCTTTGATATCAAAAAGAAATGTAAACTCCTTTGTACAATTGTCCAAGCGGGTGAGTCCAATCCTGTGGGCAACAGAAAAACGTGTTTCGCTTCCCCTCTCAGATGCTATCATCAGAGCAGGGGGTAAGAAACACTTCCATGGGGTCCCTGCCACCGTACAGATGAACAGCCTTGTTCAAGTCTATCTCTTTAAGGTTCAGTTTGTTTTTCTATTCCTAGTCGTCTGGTTTACCCAGTAAGATCACAGTAAGGGTTAAAACAGTGTACATGAAGCACCAGGTACATGTGTTGTTTATAGTTGAGCCTGTGTTTCCCTTTGCTGCTAAGGGAACAGCTTACGTCCAACCATAGACAACAGACCTTCAGTCAATGAGTTTCTTATTTTCGTTACAATGGATGTCACCATGATGTCCTTCAGAGCTTCTGTAAGGCCCAACAAAGGCTATATCACAGGGTGTCTTCAGTGAGACTCATCAACTAGGTCCCTAAGTCTCCCCATTTTTTACACACTCTTGAAATGGAATCATGCTTCCCTCAGTCTAAGGAGAGAGAATTCTCGGTGGCAGGACAGAAAATAGGTTCTCTCTAGATCATGTCCTTTTCTTACCTGACCTTGAACCTGAATGACATGTCCCCATCACTTTTTCCCAGGCTTACCAGTGTGACTGCCAAATGTCTGGCAACCAACCTGCCTGTCTGACTGCTTCTTGCTCCATTGTGGAGACTTCCCTCCAGCACCAGTACCTGTGACAGGTGGAGCCTCTGTCTCCTCAGTCAAAGACCCTACATGTACCTCATTGTTTTTTGTTCTATCCGTGGGTCCTCTCTGGGGTCCTAATCTTTGCTGTCCTGGTACTCTTTACCACTTTTAAAACGACCAGTCTTTAGCCAGGCATGGTGGTGTATGCCTTCAGTCACAGCTTTGGGAGATAGAGGAGAGCAGATTTCTGTGAGTTTGAGACCAGCCTGGTCTACAGACTCAGTTACATACTTTCCAGAGCTGCATAGTGAGACACTGTCTCAAAAAGTTAAAAAACGAACAAAGAAACAAAAATGTCCAGTCCTTTTAAATGTCTTGGTTAGGTCTAGAGAGAATGCTCAATGGTTAGCAGTGCTTGTCCTTACACTGACCCAGGTTCAGTTCCCAGCACCCCACAACTACCTGAAACTCTAGTTCCTAGGGAGCTGATGCCCTCTTCTGACCTCCAAGGGCACTGGACATGCCTGTGACATACACACATACATTCAGGCAAAAACACTTGTATGCACAAAATAAAATAAATTTTTCCACATCTTGGTTTACTACTCATGACTTTTCCCATAAACATACTGCTAAATTACATTAAAATAAAATTTGAGGTCAGATTTTAAAGGGTGGTGGCACCTACCTGTCACCCTAGTTCTTAGGAGGCAGACACAGGAGGGTCACATGCTCAACTCCAGCCTGAACTACACAGCCTTAACTACTAAGGGAAACACAGGTTGAACCATAAACAACAACAAAATCACAGTCCACTTGGGAACCGTGGTTTCTTTGATTTGAAGGGTACTTTGTTTGTGACAGGGTCTGGCGCAGTCTAGGCTGGCCTTGAACATACGGCTGAGTACGACTCTGTATTATCTTCCAACCTCTACTTCCCACCCAGGTAATGGGGCTGCAGTTGTATGCCACCACTGTGTGTGTGTGTGTGTGTGTGTGTGTCTGTGTGTGTGTCTGTCTGTCTGTCTCTGTGTCTGAGTGTCTGTGTGTGTCTGTGTGTCTCTGTGTCTGAGTGTCTGTATGTCTGTGTGTGTCTGTGTCTGTCTGTCTGTGTGTCTCTGTGTCTGAGTGTCTGTATGTCTGTGTGTGTCTGTGTCTGTCTGTCTGTGTGTCTCTGTGTCTGAGTGTCTGTATGTCTGTGTGTGTCTGTGTGTGTGGTATATGAATGTGTATATGTCCATGTTCGCGTATCTGTTTGTTAAGGTCAGAGGTCAAGGTTGGGTATCTTCCTCCTATTCTCTGAGACAGAGTCTCTCACCTAACCTGGAGCTCACCAGCTCAGCAAGACTGGACTCCAGGGTTCTCCCATCTCTGCGTCCCAGAGCTGGGTAACAAGCGCGTGCACCCACTCCTGGCATTTTATATGGCAGAGGGATCCCACCTCATGCTCAGGCCTGCCTGACAGAGACTTTACCAATACCTGGGCCCAAGCTTTTGCTTTTAATAAACTTTATTTTTTTTAGAATGATTTTTAGGTTTAAATAAAAATTGAGCAGATGGCACAAGTTTCCTATATCACCCTGCCCCACCAAGCAGAGCCTCATGCGTGGCCTAGAAAGCCTCTGCTGTAGAAGGTATGGAGGGTTTTGTTGTTCTTCTCATTAATTTGTAAGTTAACACACAAACTAGTTCCTACCTTCCCTCTCCCCTGGTCCCCGCCCCCACTCTGCCTGACCTCGTGTCTCATGTCTCTCCCATCTCAGCTCCTATGTTTACATCACCATCATTTTTTACAATTTATAAAATAAATATTTATTTATTCTTTCACTGTTTTATCTGCATATATGTCTGTGCATCATACGCATGCCCGGTAGCCTCAGAGTTCAGAAGAGGGCATCAGATGCCCTGGAGCTGGAGTTAGAGATGGCTGTGAGCTCCCCATGTGGGTGCTGGGGACTGAACCTGGGTCTCTGCAAGAGCAGCAAGTGCTCTTAACCGTTGAGCGCACCATAATTCGTGTTTCTATATTTCTTATGCTTTCCAAACCCAGAAAATGCTGTTAACAAAGAGTTCACTTGTTCCTGAAACAAATCTGTTTTTTATTTCAACAGTGAGAGTATGACGCTCTGTTTTTCCAGGTCATTAAATGTTTGCAATAAAAATACAATTAGCCAGGGCACCCGAGTGATTTGTTTGCTTAAGGACTCAGTGCCTCCCTTGAACAACATGCTTTATTGTTCAACTGGGAAACGACCTTTAGCTGAAGGACACTGAAATTTTATTATGTTTCTAAACAGGATCCAAGAAAAACTGCTCTCTGCTTGTTAGATCAAAGAGTTGAGTCTTAGAGAATCCGCTTTGGCTTTCAGGTGTGCGAGCTGTTTTCTTTTCCTTCCCAAGAATAGGAAATGCAAGCCTGCCCTGAAGACAACTGGGGACAGAATGGTTCCCTTTGGCAATGAAGCCTTGCACCCAGGGCATGGCAGATGGAACTTGAAGATGAGAAGAAACACAAAACCCAATCACAGTAAGGCTGCCCTCTCCACTGCCCTAGAAAACCCTCCACAGAAGGAAAACACCAAAAGCTTGTCATGAGGAAGGCTCGTGCCTGTTTGCATTCAGTGTGATGGAATGCAGACTGCCCTGGCCGTGCTGCTCGACCTGAAGGAATGGAGTCCGTCCAGGAAGAACGCCCACCACAGAGCAACCTGAAAACTGCAAGCAATCCTTAGTGCGAGTGGAACCAAGTTACTTTATCTAAGAAAAAACATTTTTTTACTGAGACATAGTCTCACTGTGTAGCCCTGGTGGGCCTAGAACTGGCAATGTAGACCAGGCTAGACTCAAACTTACAGAGATCCTTCTACTTCAGCCTCCTGAATTCTAGAATCAAAAGCTGTCTCACTACAACTGGCCTGAAAGAACACGTTGTTTTAAAACAACTTTTTAAAAGTTACTGCAAAGTAGTCAGGCAGTGGACTCATTGCCAACCCTCCCTCCAAATGGGTGCTGATTTGGAGAGAAAGACCTTCTCTAAAAGTCAGAGAGACCTTCCGCACCCCTTTATTCAGGGAATTTTCATATCATCCTGTCCTGGCTCCTCCTTTATCTCAAGCTGTCCCTTCTAATGAAGCTCCTCTCAGGTTTTTTAAAATATTTATTTATTTATTTATTTATTTATTTATTTATTTATTTATTATATGTAAATACACTGTAGCTGTCTTTAGATACACCATAAGAGGGCATCAGATCTCACGAAGATCAGATTGCGGATTCGGAAGAGCAGTCAGTGCTCTCACCCACTGAGCCAGCTCACCAGCCCTCCTCTGAGAAGGGCTCCTTCTCTCCCCTCCTCTAAGGCCCAGCTACGCTGTTTCTGATACACCACCTCACGTTCCTTTTCAAATGCTCCCCCACTCCAAGGCCCCATCCTGACTCTCAAGGTCTTGAGACCCCCCCTTCTCCTTTTTAAAAATTTCATGTATTTATGTATTTATTTAATTATTTGGAATTTGTTTTCTTGTGTTGTAAAACAGTCTCACTAGGTAGCTCTGGCTGTCCTAGAACTCACTGTGGAGACTAGGTTGGCACTGAACTCACGAAGATCCACCCATTTCTGCCTATTGAGTCCTAGGATCCAAGGGATGTACCCCACATCCAGTTGTGACCTCCCCCTCTTTCCCTTAATAAACCTCATCCCTGAAGGATCATTGCCAGCGCCATTGACAGCCAATCTGCCAGACGTCTCCTCTATCCAGAGATTTCCTTAGCACACGACCTGCTGAATACACTTCTCCCTTGTGGAATTTTATTGCATGATAATCTTAATTTAGATGAAGAGAAAATTTTATTGATAGATTCAGTTATTTTGTAACAATACAGATTTGAAAGATGCCCATGTGTTTTCTATGTACCTAACTTGAAAAAAATGGCAATTTTCCTAATATAGATTCTGATAGTCCACACAAAAATTTGGTTCCTGGACAGACAAAGCCTGACATCTGGGACCATATACAGGACACAGTCAACCTCTGTGAACCTATTGTTGCATACCTGTAGGAGGCACTGGGGTCTCTGAGCTCACAGACAAACATTAGGACAGTGGCCCTCAACCTTCCTAATGCTGTAGCCCTTCAATAGAGTTCCTCATGTTGTGGTGACCCCCAACCATAAAATTATTTCATTGCTACTTCATAACTGTAATTTTGCTACTGTTATGAATTGTAATGTAAATATCTGATATGCAGGATATGTAATATGCGATGACCCCCTCAAAAGCATTGAGACCCACAGGTTGAGAAGCGCTGCATTGGGGGAACCTGAAATGCTAAGTAAGCATTTAGGGTTGTTCCTTCACTAGAAGGAATGCTAAGCCTGTTATCCTCCTAGAAGGCTCGGAGAGGGCATGCTTACCAGCCTGACGACCTTTGCTCCCTCTCTGAGGCCAGAGACTTCCAGCGCCAGACCCTTACTATAAGTTTGTTTTTCTCAATCGATCTATAGAAACTATTTTTCTGAGCTTTACAAAGAATTTTGTTGTAATCATATCTAATCTGTATTTGTTTTTTTTTATTGCTGTTGTTGTTTGAGAAGGTTTATGTCTGCTTTGTTGTGCACATGGGATTGAGTTAATTATCACCAAAATCATTTTCACCAAATTGTACTGTGCTTAAATATACCTAAAATAAACCAGAGCCAAGCTCCAGAAGTTTGAACCAACACCAGCTACTGAGCTGTACTGACCTGAACCATCTTCTTACCCCCACCCATGGCTTGTCACTGCAGGCTGTGGACATCCCAGAGGCAAACGCCGTGCATACGCTGCACATATTGTGACTTTTACATTCAATTACCAGTTCTTCACTCCCAAATACATGTAGCTACTCCCTCACTGACTCTTCTAACGCTGGCGTTTGTCCTGCTGAGCCTTCGAATAAGGAAGAATTCTGCACCCCAGGAAGGCCTGTCCCGAACTCTCCAGTCACAAACTCTCAGAATGGGCAGAATGGGATATGTAGCTCACAGCGCCTTCCTACTCAGCTGAATTACTGACCTGGTATCAGACACACATATCTGACTGAGCCTCTCTTAACATCTACAGTAAATTCCCTCAGTGTGGAGTTCTACCTAGGTCGTCTGTCTTCCCTGGGCTACCTTCAGACATTCTGATATAACCCAGAGTGAAAGTGTCTCTGACCATGACACTTCCTCTAGTCTGAACAAAATCAAGTGTTTGTCTTCGTGTTCTCAGTAGACTGCCCTTGACAGTGCTTCTGGCTCCTTGACCAATGCCTATTTTGAGTCATTCAATAAGAAAGACAGACCTGATAAGGAAGAACAGTCAGTCACCCCTCTGGCAGCAGGTTAATGCATTGCATTCTCTGAAGGATACAATATCATCCAAGGTCAGTTCCTTAGCCACCACAGTCGTTTGCTTGTCTGCCATGCCCTGTCAGCTCCGCCTTAGATGAACTTCCACAGGTCCTATTTGCTGTCATAGAGATTTTTTTGTTTTTGTTTTTTATTTTTAAGTGTGTGTAAATGTGTATGTGTAAGTATATGTATGTGAGTGTCTACATGTGTGTGAGCATGTGTGTGTGTGAGTGTGTGTGTGTGAGAGAGTATATGTACGTGTGAAGTATATATGTGAGTATATGTGTCAGTGTGAATGTGTAAGTGTCTTCATATGTGTAAGTGTATGTGGGGGGAGTGGGGATTGTTTGAGCACATGTAGGTGCCTGTCGAGGCCAGACGTGTCAGATACCCCCTCTGGAACTGTAGTTATAGGCAGTTATGAGTCACTTGGCAGAGTTGCTGGAAACTGAATTCTGGTCAAGTGGTGTCTGCTCAGCTGTGTCCCAGATCTTGGCTCTGATTGTGTTTTCCTGCCCTGGGTTTATCATATCTATGCGCCATCTCTCCAGCCCTACAGTCAGAGTTTAGATAATACGCTCCCCAGCAGGCAACTAATTGTATAGCAAAACAAAGGCAGCATCTGGGCCGAAGCACATGGAATTCAGTGATTTCATGTAGCCTTTCACCCGGAAGCAGCTTGGCAGACTCAGTATTGAGCACCCAGTCAACTCTATAACTGCCTGGTAGAAGAGAGCCCCCAGGTGCAGCTGCTGGCCTGGGGATGCTCTCTGTGCTTGTTACCTACAGAGCCAAAATTTCCAGGTCTGGAAATCAAAGGACTCTTCTACTAAATTCTAAACTCACTTGGGTTTAGATTCTGTTCCAGAAACATCAGAAAGCCATAAATCCAATGGTTGAAATATTTATACCAGGAAACCTAACTGATCCAACTCAGAGGAAAACTCACTAAAATGGCTGTGTCCAGGCAAAGAAACCTCAAGGGAAGTTTTGATTCCTGGACCTTGTGGATCTGAACAAAAGCCAGGTTTAGACTGGAGTCTGGACCTTCTGCCAAAAATGACTATCATGGTGGATCGCTGTTAATTGGAGGTGTCTCCAGAGGGTACCTCTTTTATATTTCAAGAGGTGAGAGAGTTAGTTACAACATCCACACATAGGTTTGTTTCTCTGGAATCTACTTGGTTAGTTGGTTGGTTGGTTGGTTGGATGGATGGATGGTTGGATGGATGGATGGATGGATGGATGGATGGATGGATGGATGGATAAATGGATGGATGGGTAGGTGGGTGGATGGAAGGATGGATGGATGGATGGATAAATGGATGGATGGATGGATGGATGGATGGGAAGGTGGGTGGATGGAAGGATGGATGGATGGATGGATGGATAAATGGATGGGGGGATGGATGGATGGATGGATGGGAAGGTGGGTGGATGGATGGATGGATGGATGGATGGATGGATGGATGGATGGATGGTTGGATGGTTGGTTGGTTGACTGGCTGGCTGGTTGGATGGATGGATGAATGGTTGGTTGGTTGGATAGTTGGTTAGAGCCTTTCCTTCTTCTGTTAACAGACTGAACAGAGCACAGCACAGTTAACTGGCAGTGGGCAAAAGGGAGTATGAAGAAAGCTATGAAGCACTCAGAACAGTGTTATCTGCTAAGGTCAGAAGCGAAGCGAGCAGATGGTATTACTTCTGAGGAGAATGTACCAGTGGCTAGCTGGCTGGCTGGCTGGTTGGTTGGTTGTTCAGCGCTCTGCTTCAGCCTCATGTTGCCATGTGCCTCTGCTTACATGTGTTTGCCTTTTCTTTCTCTCCATCTTTCTTCAGCACTAACACTTGGGTTGGACTGGGCTACGTAGGAGTTAGGGTCCACTCAGGTTGTCCCCCAAGCAGCAGCACCTCTCTTCCATCATGGGCCTTGTCAGCTCCCCAGCCTTCCTCCATACTGAAGCAAAGGTAAGGGTGTCTGTGGCCCGTCAGTGCAAGTGAACCAGCGAGGCCCTAGCGTGAGCCAAGAAAGCCTTCTGAGGAACCAGGAGACCTTCTGCCTCCTCCCCATGACTCCTCACTTGACTAATTCAGAATTTATCAAGAGCTTTTCATTGCGTGAGACACTTCTTCTTCTTCTTCTTCTTCTTCTTCTTCTTCTTCTTCTTCTTCTTCTTCTTCTTCTTCTTCTTCTTCTTCTTCTCCTCCTCCTCCTCCTCCTCCTCCTCCTCCTCCTCCTCTTCCTCTTCTTCTTTTTGGTTTTTTGAGACAGGGTTTCTCTGTGTAGCCCTGGCTGTCCTGGAACTCACTCTATAGACCAGGCTGGCCTTGGACTCAGAAATCTGCCTGCCTCTGCCTCCCAAAGTGCTGGGATTACAGGCGTGTGTCACCACTGCCCGGCTAACATGAGACACTTCTGAGAACATTGTAGACGATTCATCATGGAAGATGATTGGACCCTCAAAGTTTGAATGATTTGGAAAAGAAATTGCAAACCCACACTTTTCTTTCTGTGCTGTAAGGAAAAGATGTAGTTCACTTGCCTCAGCTACGACATATTTTGGTATCCTGGAATTGACTTTCTTCTCAGTTGGTGCTGTTACAGGAAAGTGCTATTATACCTGTTATTATGCTCCTGTCAAAAATGGCAGCACAAGCATATAATTGAACATTCTGAATATAGAATGAAGTGTGTTCTCAAGGTATGTGTGTACAGAAAGAATTTTATTCAGCAGGAAGATTTTTAGGGAATGTACTGACATAAATACACCACTAAACAGTCAGGCTGAGCTGGTCACTCAGGAGCGCTAAGACAGGGTCCACAGGATGTCTTCCATCATGCAAGATGCAATCAGTGACTGTTCTGAAGAATTTTTATTGTAAAACCCACGACGTTGGATAAGAAAGAGTCTCCGGGTCCTTCACAGGAAAGGGCCAGAGCTCCTCTGTTCCAGTTCCACTGTGTTTTTAAATCCAGTCAGTAAGAATTATAACCTTCAAACTAGAGTGCCTGGGCAGTATCATCCCAGGGTCTGGAACTGAGAAAGATAACTTATCGCAAATAAGTTACTAGCCAACTATGGTTCACCTTAACCTCAGCTCTCAGGAGGCTGAGACAGGAGGATTGAGAGTTCAAGGCCAGCCTGGGCCTCATAATGGGGCCTTGTGATGGAGAGGAGGAAAATTGAATTATTACCATTATCTAGGTAAGAAACAAAAGTGACTGGATGGTGGTGGTATGTGCCTTTAATCCCAGCACCTGGGAGGCCAAGATAGGAGGATCCCCGTAAGTTTGAGACCAGCCTGCTCTACAGAGCAAATTCCAGGACAGCCAGGGCCCCACAAAGAGAAACTCTCTCCCCCCAAAAAACCAAACAACAACAACAACAAAACAATAACAAAAACAATTGGCAGGGCTGAAGAGACAGCCCAGGGGCGACAAGCACTGGCTGCTCTTTCGGAGACCCAGGTTTGATTCCCAGCACCCACTTGGCAGACCACAGCTGTCTGTAACTCCAGTTCCAAGAGATCTGGCACCCTCTTCTAGCTTCTGCAAGCATTGCATACATGTAGTGCACAGACATACGTGCAGACAAAAACACCCATATACAAATATGTAATAAACAAGTTAATCCTAAAATAAAAGGTAATAAGATCAGTGCACAGGATCAAATGAGAACAGCCTCACAGCCTGTCTCTTGCTCTCTTGGCTACAACCCGCCATATGTGTGAGGACCTTGGGTGTAATGAACACCTACCTTTATTTGCCCTCACCTGCAACCCCTACGGTTGCATGTCAGAACCTACACATTCCATGTCCTTCTTCCCACCGTCACTGCAGAAACCATGACGTGACATGACCCTTGGCTCCAGCTTCTTGCTATACCATCAGGTAACCCAAACAGACCCTTCTTAGTCATCTGTGTGGGGGTGGGGGACACAAGAGAAGCTGGCTGACCTATAAAGCTTGGGAGTGATGTAAGGATTAACACAGGAGAGCAAGAAATCCAAGCCACAGTAAGATGCTTAAAGACGAGGCAGATGACCTGCAAGGAGAGTGCATACACAGAGACACCCTAGGTAACCAGTAGAGTTCTAGGCCAGCCTGCACCCCTGCCTGGAGGTACTGAGCACCAGGCCATCCTGCACCTCTGTCCGGAGGTCCCGCGGATGATTCCCCGACCCCGCCACCCTTCTCCCTTTGCTCAGGCTAGTTCCCACTGAATTCTTTTCACAGCCAGCATGACCCACCAGGAGCCCCTCGGCTCCAGCACTGAAGTTCGCTCTGTGCCCTGAACGCCTTTTCCCTTCCTGTCCAAAGCCAGGTGTGTTTTGATTACAATACTTGGTAATAGATTTTAAGTTCTGGGAAGATAACTGTCCTAACTTAAAAAAAGAAAAAAAAAAACTTTCCTGCTGTCTAGTTCTCACATGTTCACTCTTTCAGATAAATTTAGACTCATTTTGTCCAAAAAAAAATTTTAAGCAAAAACACACTGCTTATGATTTATGGGGGGTGGGGGTGTTGCTTGGTTTGGATCGGTTGGTTTGGTTTTTCAAGACATGGTTTCTCTATGTAATAACTTTGGCTATCCTGGAACTCCCTTTGTAGACCAGGCTGACCTTGAACTCATGAAGATCAGCCTGCCTCTGCCTCCCCAGCACTGGGATTAAAGGAGTTTGTCACCATGCCTGGCCATTGCTCATGAATTTTGACAATCTTGACTGCATCAATCAGGCAGGGGAGAAGAGGCACAGGGTCAAGGCTTCCTCCCCGAGAACAGCTGCCATATTCAAGTATGTTTATGATCTCTGTAAGGCTTTGGCAGATTTGGGCGTGGTTTGCACCATTTCCTAAGATCACTCCTCCATGTTTTATGTTTGAGTTGCTGTTGGTCATCCCTGTCATTCTTACCAGAGTTTGAGAATGTGGACCACAGAAGACTCCTCCCCTTCCCAGCCCTTCTGCCACCCATCAATTTCTGCCCCGGCCAGAGGCAGACAGTCCCCGTAAGCCAAGCTGCTTGTAGTGACCATGTCCCCAAAAGTTTGAGTTATGAGTTCTGCTCCAGAACTTTCTCTAGGGCCATTTGGAGCCAGATCAACCAGCATAGGTTACGGTACAAAGCTATAGCCAACAGCTGTGGGGTGTGGGTCTACTGGGTAAATCCTCCAGTCACTTCTGCCTCAGGTCAGCCATTCTATATGCTCAGCAGATGCTCACGGACTGCCTCAGTGGCCAAACACAGGCAGCAACTTTGCAATGCCCTCCTAGTTCATCTTCCTTCTTTGACCCCACAGGCATGCTTCCTTCAGCTCCTAAGAAGCCACCTCCTAGCTAGACAGCAGTGGTGCACATCTTTAATCCCAGCACTCAGGAAGCAGAGACAGGATGATCTCTGAGTTCAAGGCCAGCCTGGTCTACTGAGTGAGTTCTAGGACAACCATCTGCACACAGAGAAACCCTATCTTGAAGATAGATGATAGATAGATAGATAGATAGATAGATAGATAGATAGATAGATCGATAGATAATGGACAGACAGACAGATGAATGGACAGACAGACAGACAGATAGATACTCTCAGGCTCTGATCTTGGGTGACATTCACACTGAGACAACCCTCTATGAATTCCGACTCTGAATGAGGCGACAGTCTGTTTCCCCCTTGCCAAGGAATCATCACACCTGCCTGCATCCAGCTCCTATGCAAAGCCGGCTCGGTCGAACCCAGAGCAGGGAGCTCTATGATTCTTTAGGTAAGGAAAAGTTCTAGACAAAGGGACCCCACAGATGGCAGATAGAAGAGGTTGTGTTGGGGTCTGGAGAGATGGCTCAGCGGTTAAGAGCACTGACTCCTGAGTTCAAATCCCAGCAAACACATGGTGGCTCACAACCATCTGTAATGAGATCTGATGCACTCTTCAGGGGTGTCTGAAGATAGCTACAGTGTACTTACATATAATAATAAATAAATGTTTGGGCTGGAGCCAGCGGGGTCAGAGAGAGAAGAAAAGGTGTCTGAAGACAATGTACTTATATATAAATAAATAAATTATATATATATACATACATACATACACACATATATACATACATACGTGTGTGTGTGTGTGTGTGTGTGTGTGTGTGTGTGTGTGTGTGTGGTTGTGTTGCCAGGCAGTGGTACATGCCTAATCCCTGCAGGCAGAGCTAGTTCCAGAACAGCAAGGTCTACATAGAGAAACTCTGTTTCAAAAACCCAAGGCAAACCAAACCCCACCCCCACCAATAACAAAGGCTGTGCTGTCCCCCTAGAACTAGATGTGGGGGAATCAAAACCCCCCACAGAGAACATGACGTTCTCTCCTTGACTCTCGTGCCCCCCACCCTGGCGCTGTGTACACACACTCACATGTCTCCAGCTGTATAACCCAGCTCTCTCTGCGTATCTGTCCTCTGGTGTCTTACTGTTCTCTTTTAAGCGCTGCATTGTCTTAAAGCACACACCTCACCCCAGCTCTGTAACCCTCCTCAGCCTGCCTCACCCAAAATCTAAGCTACCACGCCCCCTTACTCCTGTCAACTTTACATTCCAAAGCACAGCCGATTTCTGATAATAAACAGAATTAAGGCGGTGTCTCGGGAGGATTAGGGCTTTCGGCATGGGTTGTCTGATGAGAATGCTTTATGGAGCAGAATGAGTCCATGGGCCATTATCATCAGCTGCAGAAATGCGCCTGACTTAAGACGTTTGACTTACATTTTTTTCATACATCATGATGGTGGAGACACAGCATACATGTGGCCGGTCCATACTTTGGATTTTGAATTTAGATCTTTTCGTGGGCAAGCAATATGCCATATGATCCCTGTTCCCATTTGCTTTTGTATTGCTGTTGCCACACGGGGACAAAGAGTCACAGCACACAGTCAGTCACACTATCAGGAGAGACAGCGAGGACCTATGTCTCCTGTGTAGAATAACTTCTAACAGTCAGTAGATTAGGTGCATCGTAAGTGTGTGCGCCAGCCAGGGAGAAGGCAGAGTTAGGAAAATGCTGGCCACAGAAGGGTTAGAACCGGAGTATGATCTTCAGCACCCATGAAAAAATACTAATAATAACCTAGGCACAGCGTTATCTGACAATAATCCCAGCAAAGGGGAGACAGAAACTGAGGGATCCCTGGGACTTGCTGGGCAGCCAGCCTAATGAGATTCAGGGAGGGGCCCTGCCTCAAACGTTATAAGGATGATAACGTAATAGAGAAAGACACTCAACATCAACTTACAGTCTTCATGCAGGACAATATATGAGCACACACACAACACGCAGTTACAGCTTGCAATGAATTTATCATCACAAGATCATCCCGTGATAAATCATGAAGCATCTGCACGCTATCATGGGATTTCCCATTAGTTACCATTTAAGGGTTTTCTTTTTTCTTTTCTTTCTTTTTTTAAATGGTTGTGTAGATGGGCCCATGCTGCATGACTATCCTTCGGTTTGTGTCTTTCACATAAGATGATGTCTTTACATCATCTTTTTAAAAGATGTATTTATTTATTATATGTAAGTACACTGTAGCTGTCTTCAGACACTCCAGAAGAGGGCATCAGACCTTGAAACGGATGGTTGTGAGCCACCATGTGGTTGCTGGGATTTAAACTCAGGACCTTCCGAAGAGCAGTCAGTGCTCTTAACCACTGAGCCATCTCTCCAGCCCTAAATCATTCTTTTAAAGATTTATCTTATTTTAAATCTGTGAATGTGGGTATGCCATGCATTCAGGGGTGTCTTCAGAAACCAGAGGTGTCAGACCCCTGGATCTGGAGTTGCAAACTATTGGGGGACTGCCAAACTGCTGCGAGCTACCTGTTGTGGGTGCCAGGAATCCAACTTGGGATCTCTAGAAGAGCAATACATTTTCTTAACCGATTAGCCATCTCTCTAGCCCTTTTAAATATCATAAAAAATGATCCACATAAGCAACCATTACTTCAAAGTAAATGATTTGGATCATATCCTGAAGACAATCTCCTCGAAGAGGTCCAACCTGGCAGTGTCCCTACACAGGCCCACGTGCAGTTCCATCAGGCAGGCAAGAGGAAGGGGAGACAGCTGGAGACCACCGGCTGCCTGTGGACACGGGAAAGAATTCCCTCAACCTGAAGTAACAAATACTTCCAATAGTATCTTTTCACATTTCCACACTGAGTTTTCCTCTTGTGACTTCATAGTTCTTCATAGTCTTGATATTAATTACTTGTTACAAATGTTGCAACTATTTCATCCAAGTCTGGCCTGGCACTTGTTTCTAATTTTAGATGTCAGATTTGCCAGTCTTTTCTGTAGAGGAAAAATATTATTTTCCTGCATTGTATTTATAAAAATATATACATGCTATATCATTTATATACACATGTGTGTATATATATATATATATACACACATGTTTATACAAACATATTATTTATATAATTTCTTGTATTTTGGTGTTATTTATGAGCAAACATTTTGCCCTATTTAGTTAGTAATTCCATGTCTCTAAGGTGTCTGTAACTGTGCCCACCCCCACCCTTGCTTATACTAATATAACTTTGCCCTCTCCTGTCTGTGATCCTGAGCTGGGTATTTACTGCACTGATTCAGTCTACAAAGCGGTTTCTATTTGTTATGATAAATGTCACAGGCCAGTGTGTTTCGTGACAAGTCTCTAATGCACTCAGCATTGGGGGGAGGGGGGCTGCTCTTCCCTGGCGCTCCTGCCCCCAGCAGACAGAGGTCAAAATCATCCCATTTTCCAATTGAGACTTTAGGACAGAATAACTAACTCACGCTGCTGCACCTGTACACAGGGAAGCCAGGCCGCCAGGCTGTGCTGTCCAAAGTTCATTCTGTTTCCACAGTGCTGCTGCTGGCCTGAGGCCTTCCTAACATGAACCGACCCACGCCTGGTTCCTAACCCCAATGACCAGACAGCTCACGAACGGTTATTTCTCTTCTTTTTACTCTAAAACACAAGCTGACAGTCGGGAGCTGCACACTGCACAGAACATCATGGGTTTCAAGAGGCACCCCTCCCCCACCGGGCACCACATGCCATTCCTCAAACACCGTTCTCTACCGGTCCCTTAAAATCCTAGATGAGAGTTTCCAAAGACGGGGAGACCCTTAGGTAGGACCTCCCAACTCTAAACCTCAGCAGCTCCAGGCATTACGGAAATAAATGAGGGGAAGGGCAGCTCCTAACTGGCCTTGCCCAACCCCATCTCACAGACCCAGCGGTAGGGCCTCCTGCAGACGTCGTCATTCCAGCGGCCATCCGAGGTGAAGTGGGCGCAATCCTCGCCCCCTCCCAGCCCGTGTCCCGTCCAGTCATCCGGCTGCTCCGGCCTCCAGTTCCTAGAGATAGAAGAAGGCTGTGAGCCCCAGGAGATCAGACTCTCAGCCATGTTGCCAGCCTTGGGACACAGGCTGGGAGGTCAGGGACCCCAGCCCAGTATGACAACACACTCACTTGAAGCCTTTCTCGTAGTTTGTCCCATCCACCCATCTCCAGGGCCCGTCCTGGTCAGTTAGGCCAATCCAAGTGTTCAAGGGGCCCATGTGGTGCTGGACAAATCTCTGAGGAAAGAAACAGAGTTGGTGACCTCTCCCTTCCGCTATCCAGCATCCCAGAAGAAGCCAGGGCCTCACCTGCTCCTGCCAGGAGGTCACCACCACCAGGTGGGCACCCTCCAGCCGGCAGTACTTGTCAGCCTCAGTCCAGGACCTCACAGAGCTCGAGAACCAGTAGCAACTGCTATTGTACTCCACCCAATTGATGGGGCAGCAGGTCCTCTCAGAGCCTGAGGTGGGAAATGGGTGTGAAGGGCTGAGCCGCTGTGGGGGGAGGGCTCAAGAAAGCGGGACTAGTACCCCCACCCCTCACCATTGCCCTGAAGTGCGGCCATCTGGCAGCTCAAGCTTCGCACATCAGACACTAACTGCGTAACGTGCTGCAGCAATCTGGAGTGATCTGGGGAGGGGGAGCGGGGAGGGGGGAGCGGGGGGGGGGGGAGGAGGGTACCAGAGGACAGGAGGGGAGAAGAGGGGAGGGAGAAGGAAGAAATTAGGTGAGTGTGAACACTGGGGAGCAACCAATCATCGCAGCCCCCTGGCCAAAGCTTTGATCTAGGCTGAGAGATTTGGTCCAGGTCAGACCCTCTAGGCTGAGAGATTTGGCCCAGGTCAGACCCTCTAGGCTGAGAGATTTGGCCCAGGTCAGACCCTCCGCCCTGACCTCCCCCTCCTCTTTCTCACCCTCACCTCTCCCCCTTCCCTCTTTCTCCCCCAACCTCTTCCCCTTGCCCCCCATTTCTCCCTCTCTCCTTCCCCCTCCCTCTCCCCTTCCCCGTCCCTCTCCCCCTCCCTCCCTCTCCCCCTCCCTCCCTCACTCTCCCCTTCACCTCTCCCCTCCCTGCCACTCCCCCCCCAACATCCCCCCACACCTCACCTTCTTTCAGATCCTGCTGCTGTTTTTCCAGCTGCAACTCCAGCAACTCCATCTTTCTTCCCACACTACGTCCTAGAGGATAAACATGTTCAAAGTCCGGACAACCCAACCGCCCCTCCCCCAGACCCAGGCCCCGGACCCAGCCCCCCTCACCCTGGGTGCTCAGGGCCTTGACCTGGTCCTCGGTGCTCACAGTGAAGTTGCTTAAGTTCTGCCTTAGAGTCAGCAGATCTTCCCGGAGTTGGGAATCTAGGCAAGAGAGGATGTAGGTAGGAAAAAATAAGTTGACTGTGTCCACCAGCCAGCGGGCCCGCCGCTTGCTCACACCCACCCGAAGTGGCCCCCTTCCTCTGCCCAACCCTGGCCACCTACTTTGGGATGTGATCACACAGACAACCACCAGCAACAGGATGCTGAGGCTAAAGGAGAGCAGGAGGAGGCGGAATCCAGAGCAGAGTCGCTGTGCGAGCCGCGGAGTGGGAGGCGGCCCTGCAAGAGAGGGTGTCAAGAGTTCACTACCGGGGCCAGTCTAAACCCCGAGGTACTAAAAAGAGCGCAAACTAAGCTAGCTCTCCAATAGACTAAGAGGAACCGTATAAGTTAAGAAATGGGGGCCGTGGGCAACCCTGCAGGATCTAAAGAAAGATAGGGAAGGCGCGGGGGGGGGGGGGGGGGAATCAGAGGTGCAGAGCTTTGACCTGCCCTAGCACTGCGAGGCCCTGAACCTCTGCTGCCACCCTGTGGCAAAATGTTGTCATTACAGACGATGAACCATGCCTGGGGAGTCACCGGTCCACCAAAGGGTGGAAAGGGTGGGTTTCCTCCTCTTTTTATGAATCCTGTGTGTCTTTGGTTGCACGCAGGGAAAAAGGGTGAGCCTCTCCCACCAAGGGAGAAAATGACACTCAGTCCTGTCGGTTGGCGTGCCGGCTTCCCCCTGCTTCTCCCCGTGCTCCTGCATAACAGAACACTGCATTGCCCACCTGGGGTGCCTCAAGGGTTCTGTATTTGTTTTTACAGGTACACAACAGTCCCTGCTCAGAGGACCAAGAAGTAGGGAGAGCAGATGCTTCATCCTCCATCCGAGCTGAGACCCTCAGCCCCCTCTCCAAGGGTCCCTTAGGTCAAACTGGTCCCTGCTCACCCCCCCTCCTGTCCCCACATACAGACTGCTGAAACTGAAGAGGAAATGCAGCCTAACTTCAGAAGGGACTGACAATAAACTCATGTCCCCAACCTTCAGTAGGCCCCACACCTTGGATCCACCCACTGCCTGGGGTCTTGAGAAGTGGGTGACATTAGGAGGAAGTTTGGACACCTGTCACTGAGGACGCCAACGCTATGGCCCTGTACCCGACTTCCCAGCAAGAGTGACTCAGCCACTGACTTCTAAATGTATGGGACAGAGCTGGGGATCTCCACAGGGAAACAGGAGCTGAGTCAGAGGGACAGAGCCATGGATGCTTTCCTCCAGAGGGGAGCACCCCTCACCTCTCTGGAAGGGAGCACCTCTTACCTCTCCGGAGTTGACGATGGTCATTCTCATTGTCCAGGTGCTGGAAATCTTGATAATCCTTTGTCATGATAGCACTGGAGCAGGACCTAGGACAGCCAAGTTCAGAGCTGAGGCTGGGGCTAACAGACTCGGAGCTGGAAGAAGTCCAGTTCGCTTTTACATCTGATTAGGTGAACATGTCTTCCTTCTCCCCCACTCCCATCCACTCCCAAGCCTGACATCCAAAAATCTGTCCTCTAGCTGGGCATGATGACATATGCTTTTTATCCCAGTACTGGTGGATCTCTGTAGGTTTGAGGCCAGCTTGGTCTATAGAGTGAGTTCCAGGCTAACCAAGGCTACATCCATCCTGTCTAAGAAAAATCTATCCGCTTCCGTTTACACATACTGCGCGTGTGGATTGCATGTGCAAGGCCCCTTCAGACACTCTATGGCTGCCACCCATCCCTTCTCCCCAGCTGCACTTACTGACGGTCCCTCAGCACCACGAAGAGCCCAGGCTAAGGAGAGAGCTGAAGCCTGAAGAACCAGGTGGACAGCCCTGGGCAATGGGAGGGGAGGGGACAGCGTCCATCCAGGGCCCCTGTGTGTCTGAGCACGATGAACCTGGCATCGCCAGTGCCAGGACTTTGGACCATAAACAAAGGTAGGAATAGACTTGGAACTGGGGGGGGTATTGGGGAGGAAGGAAGGCATGGGTGACCTCTATTCTATTTCTCAGAAAAGGGGAGTCTACACGCGCACACACACACACACACACACACGTACGCACATTCAATACTCTTTACCTTTTTGTGGGTGAGACAGGCCTTAAAAAGCAAGGGTAGAGTTTGCTGCTTCCCCTCAGAGCCCTCCCCCTTTTCAGTCCTGGATTTCCCAGAATTGTCCGTATCTCCAAATATCCCTGACCAGGGTCAGAGGCACGAACTGATTCAGCGCTCTTGCCCAATCCTGCCCTGTGACCTCGGCGTTATCACTGCAGGCTGTAGATTCCTGGGGTCTCAGCTCCAGGCTCCTCAGCCCTAACCTAAAGGCTCACTCTATGGTAGTCCTCCAAGCAGCATAGAGGGTGACAGGAGGAGCAGTTCTCCCCCAGGATCCAGGCCAAGAAATCACTGATTCTACTGTGTGCCACCCAGGGCTTCAACCTTTCTCATCCCCAGAGAACAACCCATTCTACAGGCAAGAGAGCTGAGGCCCTGGAAGACAACTCGTCAAAGCCATACTACACAGAAGAATGTAGACTGGCACCTGGGCATGCCAACTCAGTGCCCTGTGTGCTGCCTCCAGCACCTCACTCAGAACGGGGTCCCTAGCTGCTCCACACACCAGGTCCCCAAGTTCCCAGAGAGGCTTAAACATGGCCCCTCACAGTCCCCAGAGCTTCAGAGAGGCCCGTCGCAAGTCAGCCTCTGGCTTGGGACAAGAGCAATATTCAAAATATAACAGACCTCCTGTTAGGTTCCAAAGTGAGAACTGGACTCTATGGCTGTCCAGAGCCTGTGAGCTATTCAGGAAGGCATGGCTTACATAAATCCAACTGCTCCGTGCGTCCTTGCTTGTCTGCGTCCTAAAAACCCTCATGTTCGCATGTGCCGGGCTTGCTGCCAGCGATTTTGGTGAAAATTGGGCCATTAATTTAACACTCTCTGATTTTGCCACTTACAATCTAGTTTATTCTGGCAAACAAACAGACAGGGATCCAGTCTGAAGAGTAGTTATACTCATAGAGGTAGGGCCTGGCGGGGAGCAGGGCGGGGCCCAGGGGTGCAGAAGCACAGAGCCTTTGGCTCCCCCGATGCTGGTGAGACCTTGGCATTAGCTTGTAAAACTAAAAAATGCTGCAAAGTCGGGATTTTTTAATCTTTCTATCTGCATATTGTCCTGGAAGAAGGCATTTTGAAATCCAGTTAATATGCTAGAGCCATGCTCTAGGCTTGGGGATAAGAGAGCAGTTTGGACTAGTGTTAACACACACGTTTGAATAAATGTTAAGTGTGGGTTGTGGATGTAGGTGTGTGTGTGTGTGTGTATGTGTGTGTGTGTAGATGTATAGTTTTTCATCCCTTTTCAGTAGATTTCTATTTAGAGAGATACAATATATAATATATATTATACATACACTATATATGCATATAACATAATATATAACATACATATATATATCATAGGGCCCATTGGATATGTGTACTAGTCATTTATTGAAAATTAAGTACCCCACAACTTAGCAACTTAAAAAATAAACACAGACCATCTCACTGTAAAGGTTAAAGTGCAGCCTCAACCATTGGTTCTGACTGAGAGTCCCTCCTGTGGGCACAACCATGATCTCAGCCAGTGCTGTGTTTGTTGAAAGGCTGAACCAAGACTGGCAAATCAGCTGCCAAAGGGACTCACTCGTCCGACAGGAGAGTTACTGCTGGCTGCTGCTTGGAGTCCTCTGTTCCTCACCACACAGGCCTTCCACGAGGCTGCTCGAATGTCCTCATGACACTGGGCCTAGCCTCAGAGAAGCAGCCTGTCATTTCCACACCGTCCCCTGGTCTCCCGGACAGCCCTCCTCATTGTGGGAAAGAATCACACACACACACACACACACACACACACACACACACACACACACAACATAAGTCCCGGGTGACCAGAAGCCCTGGGACCTCCGAGGGGCAAGTAAGTGCATACCGCAAGGACACGTGTTCAGAGACCTCCTACTGCTGGCCTACGTGACCGACACATTTAGAGATTATGTGGCTATACTCTAGGGGCGTGAAGAGTTGCAAGTTGGGCTGGGGGTGTCACTTGGTGGTACAGTTTCCCTGGCATGCCCAAAGCCTTGAGCCCAATCCCCAGGATTTCAACAAAGGGAAGGGGAAGTTTCAGGCAAGACAGTGGTGAGGCCAGATATCTAAAGGGTGCTGTGGCCTGGGCTTGGTGTGAGAATTGGGTTGGTCAGAGTGGCTAAGTGGCCCAGGGGCAATGAGATTGGTCAGGAATATGCCTGGGAAGGGTATATCTCATCTTGGGACTCTCTCTCGCTCGCTCTCTCTCTCTCTTTCTCCATCTCTCTCTCTCTCCATCTCTCTCCATCTCTTCTCACTAGCTGCTCCAGTCAGCAGCAGCCTTCTCTACCACACCCCCTATAGTACCACAGGCCCAAGGCGACCAAGGCAGCCAACCATGGATGGAGCCCGACGAATCCCGGAGCCAGGGCAAACCTTTCCTCCTTTGTTTTCTCAGGTATCTTTTCCCAGCAGCAGTAGCAGCAGTGCAGCACGCAGATGAAACCCCTGACCAGAGGAGGGCAGAGAACAGCTCCAGTGCTGCCGGTTAGAGCTGCAGGAGACCAAGAAGAAAGAGAGAAAGCCTCCTTTGGGAAAAACTAGAGAGAGGGGAGTATTTTCAGATTGGGAGAGGCCCGGACTGCTACGGGCCATGGTGAGCGTGTGAGTGCTAAGGATGAACAGGAAGTGCCAAGGATGGAGGCCCCCAGAAGGGGTGTGGGAGGAGCCTGAAGCCTGCTGTCAGACCTGCTGATGTCTGGGCTCATCTGAAAAGTCGGATTAATGCCAGTCTCAAGGGTTTGTCCAAGTTGAAGATGACACATCGTCGTCGGTTGTACTTAGTTCCCTGAGGACCCATGCTGAGTGCTGAGTGCTGAGTGCTGAGTGCTGTGTGCTGAGTGCTGAGTGCTGTGTGCTGAGTGCTGAGTGCTGTGTGCTGAGTGCCGGTTTCTTCTCAGCAGAAGCCCAGCAAAGGTTGGATTGTGTCTTGGTTACTTTTCTCTTTCAGTGAAGAGACACTATGACCAAGGCAACTTGAAAGAAAGAAAGAAAGAAAGAAAGAAAGAAAGAAAGAAAGAAAGAAAGAAAGAAAGAAAGAAAGAAAGAAAGAAAGAAAGAAAGCATTCACTTAGGGGCTTGCTCATAGTTTGAGGATGAAGTCCATGACCACAGCAGGGCGTGTGGCGGCAGCAGGCAGACACGGTGCGGGAGCAGCTGATTCACAAGCAGGAGATAGAGATAGCAAGACTGGGTGGGAATTTTAGACCTCAAAGCCTGTCCCCGGGTGACACGCCTCCCCTAACAAGGGCACATCTCCTAATTCTTCTCAAAACTGTTCCACCGACCAGGGATGAAACATTCAAACCTCCAAGCCTTAGGAAGGCCGTTCTCATTCACACTTCCACGGGTTAGAACTCTCAGGTGCAGCAAGGGCGTGGGGATCCACGGACCAGATCCAGGGGCGCTGCACACTACAGAGAGCAAAGCTGGGGCCCGGGAAACACAATGTCTGAGCTCAGAGAGCCCCTCCTGTTTCACAAAAGAGACCTCCATCCTGAGCTGCCTTCCAAGTCCCGTGCGCCTCCAAGGTCATGTATGATATGATAACACTGCCTCGACCCCGCTCCAGACTTAAAGAAGAACCGTATGTCAAGGCCCTCAGTATCCTTGGCCCCCAGAAGATCTCGAGATGAGGTGGCCCAGCACTGAATGCCTGTGTGAGCCATAGCTGGGCACAGTCAGGTAGAGCCAGGGCTGGGCTGAAGCTGGAGAGCGTGCGTGTTAAATTCTGGCCGTGTGCCTGAGGTATAAAGCTGAGGAAGAGCGGGACAGCGAGGGCGAGAAGGAGATGGACCCCTGCACCGACTGTACAGTTGGAGCTGACACCTCCTCAGGGGCTTAGTGTCCCAGCTCTACAGTTGACAGGCCCAAAAGAAGCATAAGCTACCTAATTCCAGCAGGGTCCCCCCATGCCCCCTCGCCCTCATCCAGTGTCAGCCCTTCCCACCCGGGTACACCCCACGTTCCCAGCCTTAGAGCAGCTGGAGTTCTATGGCCCAAGTCTTTCTGTCTCTTTCCTTTCAGAGGGCGACGATTTAAGAAAAGGTTTTAAAATACCGAATGCTTTGGGTTTTATGTAACATTCAGGTTTACCCAATAAGTGAAGGGACTTGGAGCCGATCACGTACCACGTGACCACTTCCTACTGCGCACCACCTCGTCCAGGGCTAAGGGCTCCACAAGCACAGCGCCTGTGTTCCTCTTAAGGACACAGGTAGGTAGGCGGTTACTGCTGCCTCTTTATAGGTAGGGAACAGGCCGAGGACCCAGGCTTGTGATAAGACATTCTCTATCAGGGCAGGCAACTGCCTCTAGGCTCTCTATCGCCCCCTACTGGGCGCTTTCTCCTAGCACCTGGAGCCCTCTTCCCGAAATAGAATCCTGCCACTCTGATAGCTTCTCTCAATCTCTCAATCTCTCTCTCTCTCTCTCTCTCTCTCTCTCTCTCTCTCTCTCTGGTTTTTCCGAGACAGGGTTTCTCTGTGTAGCCCTGGCTGTCCTGGAACTCACTCTGTAGACCAGGCTGGCCTCAAACTAAGAAATCTGCCTGTCTCTGCCTCCCAGAGTGCTGGGATTAGAGGTGTGGGCCACCACTGTCCGGCAGCTTCTCTCTTTTTATTTGGTTGGTTGGTTGTTGTTTTTAACATTTATTTATTATGTGAATGTGAGCATGCAGAGGTCAGAGGACAACCTCTTCTTTCCTTCCATCATATGGGTCCCATATGAGGACTTGAACTCCTGCCAGCAGGCTTGTCAACACACGCCTTTCTCACTGAGCCATTTCTCCAGCCCCTTTGACAGTTTCCCATGGCCCTTGGGCTAGAATGCCTGTAAAGGCCTGTGAGCCGGGTCCTGCTTGCTTCCCCCTGCCCTGCTCTCCCGAGCCCTCTGCTGCCCTCCAGGCTCCCACACCTAGACCCTGCTTGTTCTTTTAAGCATACTCTGCCACCTGTGTTTATTTTTCAGTACGGCACGGCTCCAAGGGAGGCCACTTGCCTAAACTAACCCTGGACAGATGTCCAAACGTCACTTTGTTTGCTTAATAGCAATCATCCATTCTAATTATCTGCATCTGTTTTCATTCTGCCTTTTTTTTTCCCAGCCCCACTGATGGACCCAAGTTCCCTGAAACTGGGGGTGTAAAAACATACGCATACACTGGTACCGAAAGAAGATCCAATGAGGATTTAGTGAAAAACATAGAGGGTAAGGAAAGAAAAGCCAGGGTTTGAATGCAGGTCAGTTTGGGAGTCTGGGTCTCTTCTCTGCCTTCTGGGGCTGGGGAGGTGGCCCAATGATTAAGACCACCAGCTGCTCTTACAGAGGACTTGGGTTTGACTCACGGCACTCCTGTGGTGGCTCACAACCATCTTTAATTCCAGTGCCAGGAACTCGGCACCCTCTCCTGGCCTCTGACGGAACCTGGCACACACACGGTGCCCAGAAGCACATGCAGGCAAAGCACTCATACACATAAACTTGTTTTCCAAATTTATTTTATTGTGCGAATGAATTTTTTGCCTGCGTGTGTGTTTACCGTGTGCATGCCTGTTTGATCTCCTGGATCTAGGGTTATAGACGGTTTCAAAGCGCCATAGGGTAGTGCTGGGAATTGAAACTGGGTCTTCTGCATGAACAACACATGCTCTTAACCTCTGAGCCTTCTCTCCAGCCCCACGCATAAAAATCTTAAATTAGGGGCTGGAGAGATGGCTCAGCAGTTAAGAGCACTGACTGTTCTTCTACAGGTCCTGAGTTCAATTCCCAGCAACCACATGGTGGCTCACAACCATCTGAAATGGGATCTGATGCCCTCTTCTGGTGTGTCTGAAGAGAGTAGCAGTGTACTCACATACATAAAATAAGTCTTTTTAGAATTTTTAGATTAAAACATTTTCAGCCTGGTGCCAAGAACATGCCTTTAATCCCAGCACATAAGAGGTGGATCTCTGAGTCTGAGGCCAGTTTGGTTTATATGATGGGTTCCAGCAAAGCCAGAGAGCTACACAAAGACCCTGTCTCAAAAAAAAATTTTTTTTTCCAATTTGCCTCAAGGGACCAAATTAAGGACACAGTTGAGTCGTACAGCATCTGCCCAGCCCGTGGCCCTAGGTTTGGTGAAAGAACACAGGGAAACATTCTCTGTAGACTTGAAATTAACATACTTCACACTGCTAAGCACGCGCCCTCAGATGAGGAGGCAACGTTTTTAACCACGTGAATTTCTGTCAGGTACATGGATCCTTCGCATCACTTAAAAATAACAGAAGGCAGGAACAATGGTGGACGCCTGCAGAACCAACACTTGGCGGTAGAGGCACAAGGATCAGGGGTTAAAGGTCATCTTTGCCTACATACCAAGTTTGAGACAAGGCTGGGAATCTGAGACCCTCCCCCACCCCCACCCCCACCCCCAAAATACTAATAAGACAAGACAATGAGGTAGCAAGCCATCTCACTGAAGATACCAGCCACCAAGTCTGGAAACCAGAGTTTGATCCTTGGAAGCCACATGGTGAAAACACAGCATTATCTTCTCCAAGTTGGCCTCTGACCCCACACATATATCCTTGGTATATGCATGCACGACAGTCTGCACAGGCTTGTGCATGAGAGCCCTACACACATAAACACACACATGAAATCTAAGAAGCAACTGAAAAAAGGAGGTGGAAAAAGCCAACAACCAAACAACAGGGGCTGAAGAGATGGATCGGTGGTTAAGAGCACCCAGCTGGATGACCCAAGTTTGGGTCTCAGCACCCACACTGGTAGTTCACAGGCATCTGTAATCCTGCTCCAGGGAACCTGACCCTCTCTTCTGCTCTCCTGGGGGCACCCACAGGCATGTGGCATACACTTGCACAGACACACATGAGTGAATTTAATGTTTTTTTTTTTTTTTTAAATTAAAAGCAGTAATAATAATGCAGACTTTGAGCCTGGTGTGGTGGTGCACATTTGTAATCCCAGCACTCAGGACACGCTGTAGCAGGATGACAAATTCAAGGCCAGTCTGGGAAACTTAGTAACAAAGAAACAAATCTAGGAGATGTACCCCATCTAGGTAGAGGCTCCTCAACTCCTTGGACACAGACTCAGGAAGACACTATGCCTCAGCTCCTGGATTTCTCCGTTTGGCTCCTGACAGAGACCATCAGACTGCCTCATCCTACACAGAACCAAGCTGAGAGAATGATCTGAAAGTTCCCCTCTAAAGCGACGAGATGTCAGAGCCACGAGGAGCTCTCCTGGCATCCAGACTCCCGGGGTCCTACACCCCCAGGGCTTGCAAGGGTGAGCCTCTTGGGTCAGGATACCGTGTGGATGACTGCACTGAGCAATCCAGATGTCACAAGTTTATGTGACATCTGCTTCGACTGCTAGATGGCATGTCCTCCCCAGAATCACTTCTCCTAGTCTGGTCTTTTGCAGTCATCTCTTATCTTTGCTCAGGGATGGCCACAGAAACTGCCCTTCTGCAATTGTTGAGGATTTAGGAACTCTTAGGACCCCCACCTCAGCCTTCTAGCCTGTTGGGGAGGGGGAGGGGGGGTCCCTGACAATCACAGACGTGGGGGTGGCATCACAGCTAGTGCCAGCAAGCAGCTTGTCTGTCAAGTTCCGAGACTAAATGCTGTCTTCGCTGTTCCAGCTTTCCTATCTGGGGTCACATTTCTGTTTTCTCAGCCACAGTATCTGCCAAGGCTCTCACACATCCTGCAAAGTGGCACACAAAGAAATCCAGCAGTAACTATCTATACGGCATCCCTCATCCAGCAAACTTGAAAAGATTCTGTCCACACAGGGCAGTGCTGGCGCACGCCTTTAGTCCCAGCACTTGGGAGGCAGAGGCGGGCAGGTCTCTGAGTTCAAAACCAGCCTGGTCTACACAGCGAGTTCCAGGACAGCCAGGGTTTCATAGAGAAACAATGTCTGGGGAAAAAAAAAACAAATAGACAAAATATTCTGTCCACAACCCCATAAATATAACAAAGAATGTTTCCTCTGTGCAGTCCCATCTTTAATGAGTCAACCTAGAGTTCTTCGGTTTTAAACAATAACCAAGAAATATACATTTGGTAGAGACTACTTTTTTGTTGTTGCATTTTGTTTGACCTTTTAAAGTAGCTTCATTCTGACACTCACGCTAGATAGCCTGGGCTAACCCTGAATTCCCCAGTCTCTTGCCTCAGCTCCCCAAATGCTGGGATTACAGGCCTAGGCCTCCAGAGCTGGCGGGTTTATCTCTGTATGGGCTTAGTCAGGCCCCGGGCGGGCGACTCTCCAGACTGAGCAGCAGTGGCAGGATTCAGTTGCCAGGCTGTCTCGCGAGCTGTTCAGTACTTTGTACGCAATAGGCTGTGCCAACCATGGGCCTCTGCTCTCAGTCCTTTAGGATGGGTAGTGCTGAGTCCTAACTTTCGACCAGTTGACCAGTATATTAAATTTGTACATTCTGTACAGTTTTATACACAGGTCCTCCTCAACTGTAAGCCAAGGAGCTTCTGTATTTTTCTTTAGGAATGGATGTGCTGTCAACAGCGATGGGACCAGCAAGGGGAGTGGTCAGGGCTAGACTGAGTTTGCGGGGATCAATGGCGAGTCTGCCAGCACAGCTCCTGCTCTTCCCAAGCCCGCTTGTTGCTTGTCTGTCTGTCTGACTGACTGTCTGTCCGTCTGTCGGTCTGCCTGCCTCAGTCCTGTAATTCCTCCCCAGGACCCCTTAGGCACCCCGTTCTCTGTGAGGTAAGGAAGGATCTGGAGTTCTCAGAGTCACCCACCCAGGCCCCGACCTGTGTCTCTCTCCACTTCCCTCCCTCTCCCCAAAGAACCAGGCCACACACGGGGTTTCAAGTGTCTGTCTCTTCCTTTCACTCTCTCAAAAGAAAAAATAAATAAATTGCAGAAGGCGGCAGCATTTCCTGTCCTCCCCTGGCTCCCGGACACCCAACCCCTGACCCCTTGCCCCCCACCCCCCTCCCAGATTCCCCACTCCCTCGACCCATCCCTCCCCTTTTCCCAAAAAAATAA
Organism: Apodemus sylvaticus; assembly: GCF_947179515.1. Classification (NCBI taxonomy): domain Eukaryota; kingdom Metazoa; phylum Chordata; class Mammalia; order Rodentia; family Muridae; genus Apodemus; species Apodemus sylvaticus. The sequence goes on from NC_067481.1 coordinate 54,433,563, forward strand.
AATGAAATGAAATAAAATAAAATAAAATCCCAGGGGAAAAAAAAAAGCCACAGTTAGACCTTCCACTCATGCAAACCGGCAAAGAAAAAAGGTGGGAGGTGTGTGAAAGACGGGGGACCCTCAGGAGATCCCTGCTTCTCCCCCCAAAATCCACCTTTGAGAAGAAAAAAATGGAGAAAATAAATGAGAACTCAAATGGTGTGGGGAGTTATGATGGGGCAGGGGAGACCCCAGCCCCTGCCTCAGGAGAGCGCGGAAGCCTGTGGCCCTGCATCCCTACAGCGGGTACTCCTTGAGAGGGGCCCTGACTTCTGGAATGTGTGTGGGAGAAAATGTGGAGGGCAGAGGCCCCCAGTGGGTCTGTGTGTGCATGGGGGCGGGCAGGGGTAGGGGTCCTAAGGAGCGAGGGCTCGGAACCAGGAGCCCAGCTCCCCCCCCCAGACCCCAGGTTCCTGGGGTCTAGGGGCCCTGATCTGGGGTGCAGGGATACATGCAGAGAGGAGTGTCCCCCCTCCAATGGGCTCGATCCAGTCAGAAAGGAAATAAATAAGAAGGGTGGGAAGGACGCTGGGGTACGAAGGGCTTGGGCTATTCAGTCCAGACCAAGGGCCCAGGTGGTGGAGGCAGGGTGAGTCCAGGCCAAGCCAGGGCAGGAATCAGAGTCTCTCTCGGGCTGGGACCCAGATGTAGGGGCCTGAGAGGTCTTCGATGACACGTTTCACTTTGTGGTAGATCTCTTCAAAGCTGTCGCCCTCTACGATGGCTGCAAGTCGGATGGAGCAGCGAGTGAGGCCAAGGTCCCAGAGACAGAGACGTGTGACCCAGGAGCCCAAGCAAGGAGCACCTCTGGCTCCTTCAGCCAGGAGCCATGGGTCCCTGAGCCCACTGACAGGTCACCTCCTCCCACACCGAGCACACCCAGGCGGGCACCTCCTTCAGCTCTCAGTACGCCCTGTACCGGGGCTCGTGGCACCGGCTGGCCTTACCTGAGAAGCACTCTGTGAACTCCTGCTCCAGCTTCGTGGCTCTGTCGAAGGCTTTCCGGGCTTGCTCCTCTGTGATCCGCTTATTGATCTCTCTGTCAAGAGGGAGAGAGACACAGACATGAGGGGTAGGCCCCTCTCTGCCTTTCTACCCCCTTCCTGACAGGCTAAGTCACAGCTTCTCTCATAGTTGGAGCACAGAGCAAACAATACACTTTCTGATACCCTCTGGGGCTACAGAGGAGCTCACGGCAACCCACTCCAGCCAGGGCCTCTGGAACTCAGCCCTCCAGCCTTTAGTCCCATAGCAGAAATCCAGACGGACTCCCAACTGCCTCTGGGGTTCCGGTTTGCCCCAGCCTGTGTATGCCTGAGGGGGCCACTGAGTGTAGGCCTTCCTAACCCAAGGCAGGAGAAGGGGGCAGGCAGGCCATTGTTTCAAGCCCTGCCTCAACTCTTAAATGCAGCTCTTTGAACACTGTGGGAGTTCTGAGAGGACAGATCAAGGTGGGGGACCTTGAGAGCCCAGGGTCACAGGTGGAGGGAGCAGAGGCGGAGCCCCCAGCACCATACTCACAGCACATTCTCCAGGGAGCGGGGACGGATGAAGATGGCGATGGGGTGCAGGTGGGCCGCCTGCAGCCGCCGCACGGCATTGGCCGAGACATCGAGGATGCAGTGCTTCCCCTGGGGGCAGGCAGGGTAGGCGGAGGGGGACCAGCAGGTGCAGGAAGGACAGGCAGAGGCGCCAGGAAGAGACGGAGAACATAGAAAGGTGGGGGCGGGAGGTTGGCCAAAGGGGAAGTGACAGGTGCCAGAGGACATGGAGGCAAGAGAAGAGAAAGAGAAATGGACAGGGTGACCAATAGAGAGGAGGGGGGACAGGCAGGCGGAAGGAAAACCGGTGTAGGAGTCGGGGGTGGGGGGGGAGAACCCAAAAAATGAAACAGAGCAAAGGTGAGGGGGGCAGTGGAGGGGAAGGCAGAGGGCAGAGCAGGCAGGAGGGAGAGACAGTGAAGGAGAGGAGAATTAGGATAGAGGGAGGAGGGGAGGACGGACAGAGGACAGACAGATGGAAGGAATGGGAGAGACAGATGGGAGGGAGGGGAGGCAGATGGAGAAAAGAGCCACAGAGGGCGGACAGGCAGTGTGGGGAGCGTTAGGGGAGAGGGGATAAAGGAGGGATGGGAGAAAGGGTAGTGGAGACCCGCCCCCCATTAATAAAGAAGGGAAGGAGCAGAGGGGAGTCGGGAAGAAAGAACGGAACAAGTTGGGGAAAGCAAAGGCACCAAAGGCAAAGGCCCGGGAAGAGAGGAGAATTGGGGCAAGGAGGGAGAAGCAGAAGAGACAGGGACAGATGGCGGTGGGGAGCGTGGGGTCAGGATGCAAGGGGAACGGGCCACAGAAGAGCAGGCGGTCAAAGTTGCCCAAGAGGAGAAGGAGGTGGAGGAGCGGAGTGCAGACCCAGCAGGGAAAGAGACAGAGAGAAAGAGAGTTAGAGAGAGCTGGAGGAGCCATGGGGTGGGCAGTGGCAGGAGGAAGAGGACGCCCACAGCGCTTACCTGCTCGGCTACCTCTCGCACGGACTGGACGCTGGTCCCGTAGAGGTGGCTGTTGTACTGGCCAGCCTCAATGAACTTGTGCGCCTGAATGTCCTTCTCCATTTTCTCCCGGGAGGAGACAAAGTGGTAATCCCGGCCGTCTATCTCATATTCCCGCTTAGGACGTGTCGTATCTGCCAAGAAGTCATCCCGCCCAACAAAGATCTAACCACCACCCCTTAATGCCAGCCTGTATCAGCCAGCCCCCCCAGAGTACCCAGGGAGACTGAGATGAAGGTGGGATGGAACTGCCACACTGGGTTCTGCCAAGCTCTGGTCCAGCCTTGTCTGCTGCAGACATAAAGAGGCAAAACCCCGCCTCTAAAGTGATCTGTGTCCCTCTTTACTCCAGTGTCATGACTCTGACAAAGCGAGACTCCTTGGGTCCCCCAATTCCAACTCTACAAAGATCCAAGGTCACCATACTCACGAGGGACACAGGATCCAAACTTGTCGGGGAACTCGGAGAGCAGGTCATCATTGGCACGGTCTTTGGTGGGCCCGAGGATAATGATGGGGCGAGCATAGTGCACTGGGGAGAAAGGGTTCGGCTCAGGCAGCCGGCAAAGCAGGCGGGCAGGCGGGCGGGTGAGCTGAGGCTGGCGCCAGGCCTTACCTTCCATCTGCGTCACCGTCTCGTAGCTCAGAACCGAGTCTTCTCGACCTGGGAGGAGACAGCGCATGTGCAAAGGGCTCTGCAAGGCCAGTGACCTGGAGGCCACCTCGCCCCTCGCCTGCTTTCCCCAAGAGTGTCAAGGGGAACTCCACATTCGGCCCATCCCACAGCTTTCCAATTAACTCTACCTACCCTGTGATCCAGAGCTGGAGCCCCAGTCCTAGGGAAAAAAAAGCAATCCTTGAGGTAGGCTTGGGGTTCAGCTCAGGCTGCCGCCCCACCACTTCACCAAGTTCGCCATTGGCCTTCCACCTACCTTGGCCTTCAACCTTGACCACTCTCGTCGCTCGACCCTATGGGATACATGGAGGAAGAGCAGGAAATAGTAGGGAAATGCTCAGTGACGTCCCCACCCTTTGGTCCAGGTGGGAATCCCGTCTTCCAGCAGCACCTGGGTCCTACGTCCCTCATGGAGAAGTTCTCTTCCAGAGGTTGATGGGAGCCGTGGTCCCCAGCAGGCTAGCAGATTCCCAAGAGGCCCCTACTGAATGCCTACCCTGGGGGACCGGGTGGACTTGGATGTCTCTACCAGGACAGCATCAGGGCCCTCAGAGCCTCACCGCCGTTTGCTGGGAATGAAGCCGATGTCATCGGTCTCGCTGTCAGAGTGGACCCGCCGTGCCTGCCACCACTCCTCGTCGCTAGCGTCAATGACATGAAGCACATCCCCAAAGCGGAAGCTCAGGGCCTGGCTCAAGAAACCGCAGTCCTTGGTCTTGTCGTAGTCAAACAGGGCCCTGTAGCACAAGTGACTGTGGGTCAGGGCCTGGCTGAGGACCCTGGAGTAGGATGTACCAGGCACCCCAAGAGTCAGCCAGATTCTTAACAAGGGGTCTGCAGCAAAGCATGAACAGCCAGTGGCACACACTTAGAAATCCCCAACCTGCCTAAGGATAAAAAGCTCTAGGAAGTTTCTGAAAGAGCGAAGGTGAAGAGGAAAGCAGTAGGGCTGAGGAGAGAAGCCCCTGGGGTCACGCAGTAGCATCCAGCAATGAGAACTGAATGACCCCAGGCACCTACACGCCTCCAACAGGGAGGGAGCGCTTAGGCGTATGCCCCTAAGAAGTACCTCAAGCATCCAGGAAAATCACAGCAAGCTGAATCTAGGACCTGTTGGCTGTGACATGCCGGTGGACAGCCCAACAGAGACGGCCTAAAGGCACCAGCCAGAATTGTTGGAACCTCCAAGAAGGCATGCCACCAGGCCACACAGCTCTAAGGGACACCTGTACAGCAGAGGGCAGATAAGGACCAGCCACATGGACAAAGAAAGCAGACGAAGGAGAGGGACCAGACCTCGATGCTTATGAGGAGACAGGAAGGGGACTCATGAGAAAGGAGGCCCCGAGAAGGGAGCAAATGCTACTGTGCAGTCAGGAGGTGAGGTGAGGTGGATTCTCAACCGGGGTTTCAGTGCCTTGCCTAACATGTACGAAGCCCTGCATTCAATCCCTAGCACAGGGGCAAGAATGGAAGGAAGGACGAGAAGTAAGAAAGACAGGAGGTGGGCACAGAGAGCTGCCGTCCTTCCACAGAGACTTCCCACAAGGATGCCAAGCTGGAGGAAGACTCAAAATATCCCAAAGCTGGGCATGGTGACAAGTGCCTGCAGTCTACGGCAGGGAGATTATTAAAGCACAAGGGTTCAAACTCAGCCTAGGCAACGAGGGGGGGAGGGAAAGAAAGAAGGAAGGAGGGAGGGAGCTAGAGACGCCTGTCACACACTGGCCTTAGGTCAGACCATGAGAGCCATTGGGAAAGTGCTTGTGTGCCGGGGGTGGGAGGGTTGGGGGGTGTAGAAGGCAATTCAGACACTTGGGGCAGGCGCTATGTTTCAACCAGATGATATACTCCAGAAGACCAGTGTGTGCAGCCAAGTCCATGAACCCTGGGCTAAAGGTCATGTCTGGGTGGGAGAGCAGAAGGGCAAGATTTAGGGAAGGAAGAGCCGGATGTGGTGGCGCGTGCCTGTAATCCCAGCACTTGGGAGGCAGAGGCAGGCGGATTTCTGAGTTCGAGGCCAGCCTGGTCTACAGAGTGAGTTCCAGGACAGCCAGGGCTATACAGAGAAACCCTGTCTCGAAGAAAGAAAAAAAAAGATTTAGGGAAGGAGCTATGTGGGGGATGGGTACAAGTTCATGGAGGCCTCAAGAGCCACGCCCAGGAAGCGTCCTACCTGATATAGAAGCCCCTCTTGGGGTTGCTCCGCAGGGATGCCGTCCCTGAGCCCAGGCTACTGTTCATAAGCTGTTCCCGAAGATCGTGGATCTTGGCCTCGAATCGACTATACTCTGAGGAAGGACAAGAAGGTTCTGGAACTCTGTCCCATCCAAATGCTACTACCCGACATCCCTTGCCCGACCCCTACTGAGACCACCCATCAGCTAAAGAGGCAATGCTGAGGACCACCTTAGCCAACAAGACAGGGAAGCTTCGGCATGGTACCTTCTGGTTTATACTGAGCGATGATCGTGACCGTCTGACCTGCATTCTTCAGGGCAATGGCAGCCTGTTCGTGACTGGCATTGCGGAGGTCAACACCATTGACCTAGAAAGGGGAGAATCACCAGATGCTATCACCCGGGATGGGGAGACAATAATTCTTGGGACTGATTGGATTAGAGAGTGGTCCAGCTGGACCAGGCTTGAGCCCAACCAGCCCCTCCTCAAGAGCATAGGACTCTCTTTGGTGGGCAGTGCAGACCCTTGCACAGGCCTCTCACCGACAGGATCTGGTCCCCTTTCCGGAGCTCCCCACTGAGGTCGGCTGGACCTCCAGCAAGGATGAAGGAGATGAAGATGCCTTCGCCATCCTCGCCGCCCACAATGTTGAAGCCCAGGCCTGTGGAGCCCCGATGGATCACGATCCGCCTTGGTTCTCGGGGAATGTCTTCATCCCCTAGCAGGTCCTTGGCCACGGGGGAGTAGCGCCGAGGGGAAGTGGGGGTCATGGCTGTGGGGTAGTCGGTGCCCAAGTAGCTGCTATGACTGATCTCATTGTCCAGGTGCTGAGAATATGCTGAGGGGAGACAGAGGATGAGATGGAAATGCTTTGACTGTGGTTCCCTCCCATCCACCCTCTCCAGAGGGAGCCCAGGGCCAAGCTCAGCTGGAGTTATTCTGCCAAAAAGGTATGTGGGTGACCTGCAGCAGCAGGGGTCAGAAGATTACAGATGACAGACATCAAAGGGCAAGAATCTGAAGGTCATGTGTCTTTAGTATGCCAGGAATGGGGACAACAGGGGAATATTAGCATCATACTTTTCAGACTGCCTTTTGGTTAAAGTGTCTCTTTCTGCCTAGTCATTTGTGGTTTTTGTTGGTTGGGTGGTTGGGTTTTTTTTTTTAATTGGGTCATTTGTCTAAAGTATTTTCCCACATTCTATGAGGGACAGTAGAGTAGTCCATTTGTCTCCCTGTGGTCTTGCTCAGCCTGTGCCCCTGTCTCAGCTCCTTTTTGTTTTCCCAGGTTTGTCCTAGAGGCTTAGCAGGCTCAAATTCAATGTGAAAATGTTAACCCAGGGTAGAGTCCTGTGCCTCCCACGGATGGAGTGAAGTCTGCTGGGTGTGGATCTAAACACACTTTAGATCCACTGGAGCAGTGGAAGAAAGCAGTGAGTCCCAGGTCAGCCTGGACTAGAGTAAGACCCTGTCTCAAAAGAGCTGGGGAAGAGGGGGCTTGACGGCCTGGCAGGTTCTGGGGTCGTCAGTCTGATCTGCCCATCACAATGTGCTCTCTCAGCCTTCTATCGTAGTCCTTACAGACATTCGGGGTGGTGTCTAAGGCTCACGTCTACAGAGACTGCAAGGTCCTTAATAAGAGTTATACAAAGGCCTCTCCAACCTGCTGAGTGTCGTGTTTGAGCCTACTATTCCCACTGCGGCAAACTGGAGGCCAGCGCAGGTTACATGGTGACTTTGAAGCTAGCTTGGGCTACATAATGAGTCTTATCTCAAGACGAAAACGATAAGAAAACATACAGACTCACGCATGTACAAAAACTGTTGCCCGGCAACCTTGAGCTTACTCTGGTAAACTTACACAGGAGAGAGGGGGTGGATAATTGATTTTCCCCCTTATTTACATTTCCAGGAAGAAATTGTATGCTTCTGGGTGACCTAGCATCCTCCAAAGGTAACAAGGGAAAATTATTTTGTCATGAAGATGGGACCCCTCCCAGACTTTGCTCAACCTGTGCATTCACTGCATGACAGATCCCCAGCCCGAATCAATTTGATCATGTTTGGTTTGGGATTTACTTTCAAGTCTCTCACTATGTTCCTTATGCCCTGACTGAGCTCAGTCCATCCTCCTACTTCATACTTTTTGTTGTTGTTTTTTTTTTGCTTTTGTTTTTTCAAGACAGGGTTTCTCTGTATAGCCCTAGCTGTCCTGGAACTCAGTCTGTAGACCAAGCTGGCCTCGAACTCAGAAATCCACCTTCCTCCATCTCCTCCACCACTGCCTGGCTACTTCACACTTTTAAGTATCTAGGTCTACAAACATCCACCACCATGCCTAATTTCCAACTTTTTTTAAGGTATTATGACCTCATGTGTTTGCATATAAAATAAATTATGTAAGGCGAGAAAAATCCTGTTCAACATGACTCCTGTGGCTGCTGTGACTCTGGTAATCCTGGGTGCCTCCCATGGGACCCTCTAGTATGACAATATTAAGACTATCTTATACATTTATGTCTTTATTTTTTCTGGGTTGGTTGTTTGGTGGTGGTGTGGTGGTGTATGTAAGTCTCTGTGTGTGTGTATGTGTGTGTGTGTGTGTGTGTGTGTGTGTGTGTGTGCATACACAAGAATAGAGACCAAAGGTCGACTTCAAGGGTCTTCCCAAAATCATTCTCCACCTTAATTTTTATTTGTTTGTTTATTCATTTGTTTGTTTATATACAGATTTCACTACCTAGCTCTGACTGTCCTGGAACTCACTATGTAGACAAGGCTATCCTTGAATGGACAGAGAACCACTGACACCTGCCTCCCCAGTGTGTCACAATGCCTAGCTCCACCTCGCTTTTTAAGACATGGTCGCTAGCTGGATTTAGAACTCACAGAGTGGGCTAGGCTAACTAGTCAGTGATCTCCAGGAATCCGTCTGTCTCTGCCCACCCCCCAGAGTCAGGGTAATTGATGTGCACCATAGCACCCAGCTTTTTGTGTGAGTGTTAGGGACCCAGACTCTGGTCTTCATGCTGTGTAGCAAGCACTTTACCAACTAAGTCACCTCCCCAGCCCTATTTAAAAAAAAAGAAGACGAACAGGGCTTTGAGCCTGGAGAGATGGCTCAGCAGTTAAGAACACTGCCTTTCCAGAGGTCCTGAGTTCAAATCCCAGCAACCACATGGTGGCTCACAACCAGCAGTAATGGGATTTGATACCCTCTTCTGATGTGTCTGAAGAGAGCAACAATGTACTCACATAAATAAATAAATAAATAAATAAATATTTTTTAAAAAGAAGTACAGGGCTCCATATAGCCTAGGTTAGCCTCAAACTCACTGTGTAGTCATGAATTTATAATCCTTCACCTCCTCCTCATCATCATCATCATTACTAGAAGCATGTACCACAACACCCAGTTTTACCCAGCACTGGGGATAAAACCCAAGACTTCATATATACTGGGAAAGCATTCTACCCACTAAACACATCCCCAGCCATTTTTTGAGGGAGGTTCTAGGTAGCCCAGGCTTCCCTTCAAACTTGATCTCCCTACATCAGCCTCCTAAACCCTATGGTTACAAGTATCCTCTGCCCCTCCTGTCTCTTGTCTTATGCTTCTTGCCCAAGACTGAAAACCATCCCTTTTCCCAAGGAAACCAAGTTAATTTTGGTAAGTTCAGAAATAGTAGCAGAGGCTGAATGGTGGTGGTACACACATTTAGCCCCAGCACTCAGGAGGCAGAGGCAGAAAGATCTCTGAGTTCAAGGCCAGCCTGGTCTCCAGAGCAACCAGGGCTATACAGAGAAACCCTGTCTTAAAAACAAACAATAACCCAAAACAACAACAACAAAATAGTACCAGAAAACTGGATATGATCATACACACCCATAATCCCAGCCCCAGGAGGCTGAGGCAGGAGGACTACCACCAGCTCAAGGGCAGTCTTGGCTACAGAGTGAGACTCTGTCTCAAAAAGAAAAAGTAAAAAAAGAAAAAAAAGAAAAAAAGAAAAAGAAAAAGTACCATTAAATTTGAATATGATATAAGCATATTTCATATTTGATAAAAAGGAAATAATATCTCATTCTTTCCCAAAAGAATGTCTTAGCTACTCTCCCACACATTTTTCCAATTGAACTTTAAGATGCAACATAAATTCTGAAATTCTGATTAGTATTCCATAAGATGTATAATGTGAGGAAGGTTGAGATCTTTTATATATTAAGATTTTTCTATACAGGCTCAGTGGATAAAGATCCCTGCCAACTAAGCCTGACAACTTGAGTTCAATCCCAAGCACCCACATGTTGGAAGGAGAAAGCGGACCCCCACAAATGGTCCTCCTATCTCTATACACTATGACATGTGAACCTGTGAGCATACACACATGTGAACACACACACACACACATACACACACAAATTAAATAAATGTAAAAAAGCAGCTTTAAAATTTTTCTACCTAGAAACATTGTTTTATATCCTTCAGTAAAACTTCATCACCTTTGCTGGATGGTGGTGTACACACCTTTAATCCCAGCACTTGGGAGGCAAAAGCAGGCAGATCTCTTAAATGTAAGGCCAGCCTGGTCTACAGAGTGAGTTCCAGGACAGCCAGGGCTATACAGAGAAACCCTGTCTCAAAAAACCAAAAAAAAAAAAAAAAGGAAGAAGAAAACAAAACAAGACAAATCACGACGGGGTGGGTGAGACAGCTGAACAGGTTAAGGTTCTTGCTACCAAGTTTGATGATCTAGGTTTGAACCCCAGAACCCACATGGTAGAATAAGGGAACTGACCTTCACCAGTTGTCTTTGACCTACATGCACCATGGCATGTCTATACCCACACAGATGCAAACAAATAAATAAGCCCCCCCTTTTTTTCTAATTTTAAAAAAAGAATTGGTATAATGGGGCCAGGCATGATGGTAAACATCTTTAATCCCAACACTTGGGAAACTGAGTTCAAAGACAGCCTGGTCTACATAGTAAGTTCAGGAGAGCCAGGTCTACACAGAGAAACCCTGGGTTGAAACAACAACAAAAAGATACCTATAAATAAAAAAATTCTAAAACCAAGTGTGGTGACACACACCTGCAATGCTGGCACTCAGGAGGCTAACACAGTGAGCTAGCACAAGTTCAAAGCCAGCCTGGCCTACATAGGCGATAGCTGGGGCTACACAGAAAAGCCCTGTACAAAAAAAAAAAAAAAGAGGGCCGGAGGAAATGGAGCCCTCTGAGGAATTCTTCCTCACTTTCCTTAATAAATCCATGTTCGCTCTACTAAGGGGAAGGCTGGGGAGAAGTCACCCGGGGCTGTCTGGCGAGCACCTGCTGAGCATGCACAAGGCCCTGGGTTCCATCCCTGTCACCATTGCAAGAAAAAAGTAAGTAATTTGTTTGTTTGTCTGTTTCTGTTTTTCACGACAGGGTTTCTCTATACGTCCCTGGCTGTCCTGGAACTCACTCTGGAGACCAGGCTGGCCTTGAACTCACAGGGATCTGCTGGCCTCTGCCTCCCAAGTGCTGGGATTCAAGGTGTGCACCACCACCGCCTGGCTAAGTAATTTTTTCTAACTATTGGAAATTCCAGGAATGATTTTCAGCTGGTAAGAGACAGCAGCACCAACACGGAGAAGGTGCTGGAAGGCAGTGAGGGGTAACCTTAGGAAGAGGCCTCCTTGCCTGACTCCTGGAGTAACAGATACATTGCTGGGACTTACTCATGGGAAGAATCTGTTGCTGGTGGCTAGTGTCACAAAACCTCTGCTCCTGGGTTTACTGAAGGTTTTCATTTGAAAACAGATGTTGAGTATCAATTGCCTTTCACATCTACACTTGATCTTCTTTCTTGTTTTGACAGGTTCTCCTCTCACTGTGTAGGCCAGGCTAGCCTCCCACCTCTGGCTCCAGAATGCTGGGATTATAGATGTGAGCCATCACAACCACCCTTCTCACTTCTTTATATGTTGACTCAGGCTAAGAGGTTCTCAAATATTATGCCACCTTCAGTCTTTCTCAAGCAATCCTTATTCTGTGACAGTGTTTTGCTGTTACTGAGCTGCCGTGTGTGGGTATCTACTGGGGTGTTCTAAACGTAAGCCTGCCTATGCCAGGACAGCTGGTCTCCATGATCCTTCTTATAAGCATGTAAACTGTTCAAATGTGAACCCTTTGTCCTTTCCTCTTTTTTCCCCATTTTCTCATAGTCTCAAGTAGCCCAGGCTGGCCTCAAACTTGCTCTGTAGCCCAGGATAGTCCTGAACTCCCAATCTTCCTGCCTCTACCTTCCAAGTGCTGGACAAGTGCATCACATCCAGTTTTTTCCCACAATTGTCAGGACTGAGGAGGAAAGATATAGAGACAAGGTTTCCCTATGTAGCCCTGGCTGTCCTGGAACTTATTCTGTAGATAAGGCTAGCCTCAAACTTAAGAGATCTGCCTGTCTCTGCCTCCCAAGTGCTGGGGTTAAAGGCATGAGCCACCGTGCCCAGCTCTATCACTACACTTTTAAAGAATGTGTGAATTATCTGTTACTTGAGGATTTATGGGCCTGTGAACCGTGGACAGGAGAACAGTAACGCCCGTCTCCAGTGCTTCTCCATGACTGATTTTCCACCTTCTCCCCAACCAGCACAACGGTCAGAGGCCGTGGTCATTTCACAGAAATGGGCCACGGGGGCTGTCCTGGGACTGCATGTCTTAGGAATTACTAGGGTGGGTCAGGAGGAGCTTTGAGGTTTGGAGGGCTCTCACAGGTTGTGATGTCGGGGGGAGCATAGCTGTCACTCAGGTAGGCATTGCTGGGCTTGGCCACCTTTAGGTACACAACGTCGTATGTGTTCTTCAGGGCTGCCACGGCGTCCTCGTGCATGACGTCCTCCAGCCCCACACTGTTGACCTGGGGTCAAGGGAAGCAGAGCTCAGACCACGGCAGACAGACGCAGTCATGCAGTGAGGACCCCAGGCCTGCAAGAGGGACCTGAGTCTGGGCCACAAACATGACTGAGGTCCTCACCGCCAGGATCTTGTCTCCAATCTGCAATCTGCCATCCTTGTGGGCAGCACCTCCTTCGATGATCTTTGTTACATAGATGCTATTATCTCCAGGGATGTGCTGGTTCCCAACGCCCCCTGCGATGCTGAAGCCAAGTCCTAGATGGGAGGAAGAGGAGAATGGCTACCCCGGGCCTGGAGGGGGGGCAATCCCTGGAGGAGGGAGAAGCAGCAGGGTGACTGGGAGCTAAGTGGGTTACTAGTAGTACCTTTAGGCCCTTTGATAAGCTTGATCTCCATGACCTTTTCGGCTGGGGGTTTCCGGCGCATGACGTACAGGCGAACGATGGAGCCGGCCTCTTTGAGGGCCTCCACCGCAGCTGAGTGGGTCACCTCCCGAACGTCCACTTCATTTACAAACAGGATGCTGTCGTTGACCCTGGGAACAGCAACGTGGGCCTGAGCCAGGAGCTTCCTACTGCCCAGCCCTCCGTTTCCAGGGTACTAGCTTTCTCAACCCCGTCTTCTTTCCCCACCTAAGGCGGCCATCCTGGGCTGCAGCCCCACCAGGAATGATCTTGGTGATAAAAATGGATGGGTCGTCACCGATGTGTGGGTTGTCGGTGCCACCTGCGATGCTGAAGCCAAGACCTGAGTTACCCTGGGAAAGAAGAGGGTGAGAGGGTCAGCTCCCCTTCCCGCCCAATTCTATCAAGGGAAACTGGAACGGGACACGATGGAAAAGGTGAGGCTAGAACACACAGGGACATAGTTAAGAGTCTGGACACCTAGGAAACAAACATAGGCACAAAAAGAGAAACACCGGCCTGGGCCAAGGGACTTGGGGGAGGGGAGAGGCTGGCACTCACCCTTTCCAATGTGATCTCCTCATACTCCATCTCCCCCTCTGTTCCGTTCACCTGCAACTCCAGCATGGGGCAGAAACATAAAAACAGTAAGACAAACATTCTGGCGGGAGAACATGGCTCTCCTTCCCTGCCCATAGTCACTCCTCTGCCTCTCAGACCCTACTGCTATGGCCCCAGTCCCAAAATCTAAACAACTCACATATCCTGGGGCTTCTAGGGTGTCCGTGTTGACAATCACAGGGGGAGAATTGGCCTGGGAGAGGAGACAGAAGACAAAAGGCTGCCTTAGCCTGGACTCCAGAGGGAGTCCGTAACCAAAGGGGAGTCCTCCCAGTCTGGATCCCCTTTTAGCTGCGTAGTCAAACCTGATCTGCCATCTGCAGAGCAACTCAAGGACCCAACCTCAGTCTACACTACATACACATGCACACTCGAGTACACACACACACACACAGACACACACACCTTAGCCCACCCCAGGCCCCTGTATGTTTAAGGAGGTGTATGAGAAGAGGGAAGAGAGAGACAGCCAGACGGAGAGGGGAACAGCAGATGGTAAAGAGTGGGAAAGGGGGGGAATGCTGGGGGGGGATGCTTCTCACCGGATGTAACACTACAGGGTGTTACATGCATTCCCTGCTACGCATTACACCCCAGGGTTCAGGCCCGCTAGTCCTGCTCTCCCCTTTACGGCCCTTTTCCTGTCTCTATACCTTCACAATCATCCAAATATCTCGATAACCCTTCCCCAAATTTGTCCCTCACCTTGGCGTGCATTTGCTCTAAATCTTGCGCCATGAGAATCCGGGGTTTCCCCAGCTTCTGGTCCCTCCCTCTCTCTCACCCACCCGCCATCCAATCCACCCCTTCCTCCAGGGACCAGGTTGCCTAGCAACAGTATCTAAGACCAGCCAAGACCTGGGGAGACCCACCTCCAGGAGGCCTGGTAGTCAGGACAACGGGTGGGGGCGTGGCCTAGGGTACGACAGACTCCCTAGAGCAAAGGACTCGTCAGGCTCTAGACCCGCCTACCGCTAGCTAGCCCAAGAGGCCAGGATTCTATTCGTGGGCGTGGGCGCAGTGCATCCTGAATAACCTGCCTTCCTCTCTGCTTAGAGCTCCTCACCCTATGTCGTGCCAAGGCCAGCAGGAAGGAGGAATTGTAAAAAGCATCCAGAACCTAGCCTGATCCACTGCCTCCCCTCCTCCCTGCCCCCACTCCATTGAGGAAAGGGTTAAAGCGAGGCGTGCCCTGGTCCCTGACGTCAGTGGCCTCAACGCAGTCGGGTCTCTAGCTAAACTCCAGGGCGGGGCCAGCTTTAGAATTGTCCTAGGGGCTTCCCCAATTGCCAGGGCAACCGAAGCCACGTCTCTATGGCAATGAGGTGAGGCTGCCAAGAGACTCCTTCCGGGGGTCCCCAATCTATTTCCTCCTTCGACAAATATTTGAAAGCGACCAAGCAGGAGGATTCCCAGTCCCCTTCATAACTCCCTCTCCTCTAAAGGCCTCTCTTCTCTCTTACTGCTATTTCTCAAGCCCAGAAATTCCCAGCCATTTCAGGCCCCATAATAGATTCCACAGCCATGAATCAACTGTCATTTTCTCCTCCAAGCAAGCGCTGTTGTCTAGCCAACAGTCACTGGCTGCTGAAGTCATCCACAATTTCATCCTCTGTGGCACACAGCCTCAGACCCTCCTTACACTACAACCTCTCTCCACAGCCAACCAACCCTTCCCTAACTATTCTTCGCCTCTCCTCTCACTCCACACCCTCCCTAGATCCTGTCTCCAGCCTTCAGTTTTCCAAAAATCTCCCAACCCCCGTCGCCATTCTCCGCCCCTTCCCTGATTCCACACCAGCCTTCCCCTCTGTCCCTAGCATCTCCTATCGTCACCTGCCACCTCACTAAAGAGAGAGCCTCATTCTTCCCCTCTACCTCATCCTCGGCCCCGTAAGGGTCTACCCCCAGTCACAGTCCTCCACCTCCAACCCACTCCCCCGTTTCCGGTGGATACTGGGGCATCCCCTGCCCCTTAGCTGAAGCCCTGACCTGAGGCTCCTCTGGCCCTCTGACAGCCACTCACTCCCTGAGCTCTGGGACCACACCCCCCAGCTCTGCAGTTCCACTGCCCCTCAACCTCGTTCCCCTCCCCACCCAAGACATAATGGCCCCATCTTGCAAAAGACACCTGGAATCTTCCTTAACTTCCTGAGGCGGGGGTGGGGGTGGGGTGCCACAAAATATTCTCTACGGCTCCCACTCCCTGCACTTCATTTTCCTTGGTCTCAAGGAGCTTAGCGAGCAGCCATGGGGGGACCCACGATTCCACAGCCTCGCCCCTCCGTGCTGCGGGACCCTGCCCTTCCAGCCTTCTTCCTACTCCCCCCTTAGCCACTGCCCTGCCTCATCCCCTCATCCCTTGGCTCACAAGCACCACCACCCCATCTTCTTAGTGAAATGCCAGCAACTGCAGCACCCCTTTCTATAGCACCCCGAGCTCTGGCCCGTCAGTGTCCTCCTCAGTCTCACAGCTTGTGTCTCTGAAAGAAGAGACTGAGAGAAAGTGGGCTAGGAAATAAAAGGCCTCTCCAGATTAGAGGGGGAAAAAACCCATATTGTAAGCACAAAGGAGGAGGGGAAGGGGAACAAACAGGTGGGCATATATAAATAATAACAGTGATGGGATGCGGGAAGACCGTGTGGATGGACATGAGACTCGCAGGGAGCAAAAAAGACGGAGATGATCCAGGAAAACTGGGAAAGAAATATGGAGCTGGAGGACAGACAGAGAGGACGACTGCTCAAACCGGGAGAGGATTGATCAGGCCACAGAGGCCTGAGCTGGGGATCAGCGAGAGGGGGAAGGAGATGCATGCGTGGGAGGAAGAGAGAGACAGCATCAAGAACCAGCCAGCCAGCCAGCAAGGGGGGGGGGGGGCACGGGAGGAGAGCAAAGACTGGGGCACAGGAAGAGGCAGAAAGGACCAAGACTTGAAGTCTCAGTCCAGCCAGATGGAAAGAGCTGGAGAGTCGGGAACAGGCAGCGCCAGGCCCAGAGGCGGAGGTTGGGGGAGGAGGTGGGGAAAGGGACAGGAGCAGACTAGGGCACCAGGAGCTTGGAACAGAGCTCTGGACACAGAACACTGAAGCGGGGGCTGGGAGTGCGGAGGAATGACAGCGCCCTGGCCCTGGGGGCGCTTCTTGGGGGATCCATCCATCCTTCCTCTCAATACACCAAACGTACGCAGACATTCTGGCTTCAGGTTCCGAGCCCACTCCCACTTGCCTGGCCTATTTCTCTTCTGTGAGACCAAAAGGTTTCCAGCATCTATCCCCACCCCCAATCCAGAAGCACACCCCCCCACCCCAGCCCCAGGAGACCAAGACCCAGATACCAGGCCACCCCAATCTTTTCCCCCCATAGCTCTTGCCCTACCGGCCCTTGGGGGATTGCTGCAGCTCCGAGGCTCCGAGGGCCGCACTGGGGAGGGGGCCGCCAGGGTCTCCTACCTTGAGGGGGGAGAGGTGGGCGTGGCCCACGACCCCATGGACGGCCTCGAGGTGGGACAAGTTCCTCTCCGCCACGTGCACCAGCTCGGGGGCGTTTACCTGGTTGGGGAGGTGGGCCGGGCTGTGTTCCAGAGGGGGCGTGTCTTCATCTTGGTAGCGGTATTTCTGGGGATGGGGACCGAGGCAGCGTCACTGGGCCAGCCCAGAGCCTCTAGCTCCAGGCGCCCGCCCGGACCGCCTCCTTTTCCCAGAGCAGTGCAGTGCGGAAGGCCCTGGGGCCTGACCAACTCCTCCCCCTCCCTCTCCTCCAGCCCATTGGCTCCCCTCTCCACCCTCCCGACAGCCCCCTCTCCAGCCAAGGCCTCAGCACCTCTCAGCTCTACCCAAGTCCAGGCTCCATCCTCCAGCTTCCAACTCATATCCTACGGCTCAGGCAGTCTACCTCACACCCCCATCGGTGTCTTCATACCTTTCCCAAGCAAGCTTTGATCTTCCACTCCGTCCTTTTTAAGAGTTCTAGCAGCTGACTCTGGTACCCTCATGTATCCCCAAGTTCTCTGTTCCATCATCATCCCCCAGTCCCACACTCCACCCTACCCTTAGCGCCCCAGCCTCCCCATGGCAGCCTCTCCCGGATAAGTAACTGGCTCTCCGGCACCTTGCATGCCTGAAACAGGAACCGAAGTCAGGTACCTCGGCTAGGAGAGCACTTGCCACCAGCAGCCCTGAAGGAGGACAAGGCCGAACCTACGCCACTCTTCCTTCACTGGCCTCACTCACTCCCAGTTACTCAGCAAAGGGGCCCAGAAGCCAGCCGGCTAATCCGGATAGACTAGACAGGGATGGAACGGGGGAGGAATCGGGCCACGGAGACAGGAAGCTCAGGTGGGAAGCCAGCCCGGTGCAGAAATGAGGATCAGGCCCCCTGATAGAGGAAGACAACACAATGCTCTAACGGAATTTCTGGTCTCCCCCTGACTTTTGGAGGTAAAGGGCTCAACATGACTCCCAATTAGCCAGCCACCAGAACACGAGCCTCCTACACCAGCTTAACAGTAGCATCAGTAAATAAGATTAACTGGGGGTCAGAGAGAGGCGGCAGCGAAGCGGGGTCAGTCAGCTTGGCTCCTTCCACGGCTGTGCCCTTCCAGGCCCCTCCCCTTCAGAGTTGACCCGGACAGAAGCTGAACTGTCAAAACTACAAACTCAAGAGAAGAAGGGAGAGCACCTCAGATGCAAGTCTCCCAGGCCATTAGTGCACAAGGGCAGAGTTTCCCTCCCAAGGCCTCTGAGAAAGTACGAGTTGCCAGCATTTGGAGGGCGACATTGCAAAACTAAGAAGAAGGAAACGTATCAAGGGCCATCGACGTCTGATGCAAAGTATGATTCTGAAAATTCTGAGGAGGAGGAATCAGGCTGACTGTAGATTAAGGATATAGTAAGAGAATTAGGGGAGGCCTGTGGTCCTGTCAACAAATGACTCTCAGACCCAGAGGCACCGAGAATTAAGCAGCACCCTGAGCTGACAGTGCACACCTTTAATCCCAGTGCTTGGGAGGCAGAGGCAAGCAGATCTCTGAGAATCCCAGGCCAGCCTGGTCTTATAGAAAGGCCCAGACCATGTAGGGTTACACAGTGAGATGCTGTCTCAATAAATAAACAAAATAAACAGACAAAACACTCTACGTGTTTGAAGAGCCTTAAAGAAGGAAAATGGGGCTCACGGAGTGTGGATCACGGATTTAGAGAATGCTACACTCTAAGTGTCGGTAGCTTGGGGAGAGGAGAATACCGGAAGGAGAAGAAAACCTGGCATGGGAGAATATGCATAAATCTCTCTGTGCTCTGGAAGCAGCCAGAGGGCCAAGAAGTTCAAGGTCACCCACGGGTACACAGTGAGTTCGGGACCAGCCAGAACCCTGTTTTAACCCTCTCCTGCCCCCCAAAAGAGAGAGAGGAAGGAAAGTAAGGAGAGAACAGGCAGAATAGCCCTTCCTTCTGGATGGCTGGGCTGTTGTGGATTAGCAGTTCTGATTGAGCGGGTCCGTTCTGACCACCGCACAGGCTGAGGGATGACACCCAAGACAAGAAACGCCAGTAGGAGTGGCCCTGAATTCCCTGCGAGATGAATTAAGCAGGAACAAAACTTGCAGCTCCCAAGTTCTGGAGACTGGGGAGAAGCTGAGTCCAGCGTCCCTTCATGATCACCCCACTGAACAGGAAACTTGTAAGTCTGAGGGAAGGCCAGGCGCACCAAAGAAAATGGAGACGCGAAGGAAGACAAGCATTTATTCTAGACAAGAACCAAAGGAGATCTTTTATCATGGTGATCCCCACATCTCCCCGGTCCATCCTTATGGTGGGGAGGGGCTTACGTCTGACACTAAAGAAAAGGCTTTGGAGACTAGGGGATGACTTGTGGGAACTGAGGACCACAGAAGGAAGCAGCAGAGCTCTCCAAATGTAGCTGGAAGAGTTAAGGCCTGCCTGTGCTCAGTCCTCAGGGAGTTTACAGCCCTCGGGACTCAGGGTGGGAGAACAAGTCTGATACTGCAAACATGGGACTGGGGAGGTCGACCCCTCTCAGTCCTGGATCACAAAGCAGCTGAAACCAAACAGGAAGAGGGCACATCTATAACCCACTGGAATGCAGGGCCGGGACTCTATGCTACTGGGGCAAGTCTGCACCCCCAATATATTAGGACTTGAAACAAGGACAAGACCTGAGGGTGGGACACGGATGATGGCCCTGTTGTTCCTTCCACCTACCTTCAAAGCCCCAGCTGCACAGAATGACCTGGAACCGGGGCTTGCACCCCAAAAATAGAGGGGTGCAGGTTAAAGTGGATAACAAGAGGTACAACCCACTGCGCCTGTTTTCAAGAAGTTGCGACCCAGAGACCCCACGCCAAGCAGAGGAAAGAGCAGCAGCACTTGAAGCTCTTGAGATTGGGGGTTGGGGGGCGGTCTGGGATGAGGGAAGCGGGCCGGATCCCGTACCGCAGCACGTACCACGCAGAGACACATGGAGGCGAATCTGTTCCGAGCCGACATGAAGAAGGGGAGGGGGAACTCAGGGGAGGGTATGGGTGGGATAGCAAGGGTGCTGGGTTGGGGAGGGGGAGGGGCCGAGGGGGCGGGGGCTGCGGCGCCGCGGCGACAGGAGGCTGCGGCCAGGGGAAGGGGGGGGCGGCGCCTGCGCAGTACGGAAGAGCGTCATGAAGGGAGAGAAGGGTGAGGGGAGACCCTCTTGGCTACCAACTTCTTTCGATTCCAGCTATTTCCCTACTGTCTTCAACTTCCCACGGTATACTCCTGTTTCGACCCCTCTACAGATACTGACACTTGTAAAATTAGCACCTTATCTCTGGTTCTTAGGGACCCCTTATTTCACCTAATTCTCCACCATCCCCAAAACACTGGCCTTCTATTACAAAATCCCACTGGGTATCTCTT
The DNA here is from genome assembly GCF_947179515.1 of Apodemus sylvaticus. Lineage (NCBI taxonomy): Eukaryota > Metazoa > Chordata > Mammalia > Rodentia > Muridae > Apodemus > Apodemus sylvaticus. Next base: position 54,453,843 of record NC_067481.1, read on the forward strand.
CAGTACTGTACTCCTAGACTACGGGGTAGGCATTAGCATTTTTCTGTATCACTTCTGAGAATCACTAAGGATCTCACAAGCCCCCACCCTAAGCCTTACCGTAAACATCCCATAAGGTTCCAAAGCTTCTCGGGCAGAGTCCCTGCAGCCCGTCCATATACCCCATCCTATAACTAGCCAATGCTTCTTCAAGTTTAAAGAACCACAGATTTCGGTGTATCCTCAAATCGATATGCCATTTAAATCATTCCTTTAGAAGTTTCATCTGTTCCCCACCCCCACCCGAGTCCACCACTAATGACCTTAACATTAATGTATTACTCTTGGCTAACACAAATATCCAAATAAAACCTCTTTAAATTTGTTTGGAGTTTCCTCATGCAAATCACTAAACTGAATGATATGCTGGACTTTCTAAGATACCAACCCCAAAACCTCACCAGAACCCAATTTTGAGTATTATTTAATCTGCCTTAAAGCAAACCTTCCAGCCAGGCAGTGGTGATGCACACCTTTAATTCCAGTACTTGGGAGGTAGGGCCAGGTGGATTTCTGAGTTTGAGGCCAGCCTGGTCTACAGAGTGAGTTCCAGGACAGCCAGGGTTACACAGAGAAACCCTGTCTTGAAAAAAAACAAAACAAACAGGGGGGAAAAAAAATAAAGCAAACCTTTCAAATTCCATTGTAGTTTCTTCAAATTATTCCCAAATTCTTGCCCTATATTAAGAATTATTTTATCTTTTACTTAAACTTTTATCACCTTTATTGGTGCATGTGTGAGCACACAATTGTGTGTGCTGTGGTAGGCATGGGGAGGTCAGAGAACAATTTTAGGGAGTTGGTGCTCCCCTTCTATCACATGAGTACAAGGATCCAACTGAAGTTGTCAGGCTTGACAGTAAATGCCTTTACCCCATCTTGGCAGCTCCAGTCTCTGTCTCCTTCTCTAACCTCTGTCTCTCTGTCTCTCTGTCTCTTTCTGTCTCTATCTATCTATCTATCTATCTATCTATCTATCTATCATCTATCTATCTATCATCTATCTATCTATCTATCTATCTAAGGGAAGTTGGAGTCTCAATGTAACACAGACTGGCCCCAAACTCTTTATGAGCTGAGGGTGACTTGAGAATTCCTGCCTCTACCCCACCTCCCCCTCCCAAGTTCTGGGATTACCGGCATGAATTTACTATTCTTTTCTTTATCCCTCAAATTAGTAAATTACCTATTTTCTGGCTGCTCCCCCTACCCCATTTTAACAACCTTTCTCTTCTGAGCTACATTTTTGTTGGAAGATTTGCTTCCAATATATCTTCTGAACACCCAAGGGGGTAAACTAAAGCTTCAGGCTAGGCACGGGGTTGCATGTCTTTCAGCACCAGGGAGGCAGAGGCAGGCTGGCCTCTGTGAGCTTCAGGCAAGCCTGGTCTAGAGTGTGTCCCTGTCTCAAAATAATAATTTCACCAGTGATCTGGACTGCAATTCACAGTGACCCACAAATCTTTCAGAATACCCTAAATTGCCCCCATATCACTTCAGTTTTCTATCCTTTCCCAAACTCCTAAACTTGCAAACCTCTCTCCCAGAGATCCTCCCAACGAATATTCGTTCACCCCCCTCGTGAAGGTTCTCCCCAAATCAGCTGTCTACAGAATATAAAATTTCCACCAGGGCAAAAGGCATTAAAGCCTCTATAGAATCTCAACCCTGCACTTATAGGCCTCCCTGTACTTATCGGCCTCTGTTAAGTAAATCCCCAAGATAAACCCCCCTCAATGTCCTAGTTTCCTACCTAAATAAAATGCATGGATCCTCAGAACCAATACAGAACGGGCTTAAACTCAAATTTTCTTTTTCGTCTAGAAAATACACAGGCCCTGCTTCTCTACCAGTAGGCACTAAGGACTATCAAGACCCACTTTCATCCCCCATTTCCTTTTTCCCTCCATTTTCCGTTTCCCCGTTGCGTGGCAACGCAGCAATCAAGGACTTTGCCGTCGCCTAGCAACTGTCTCCCTGGAACATAGAGCTGAGGTAGGAGGGTAACTCTGATGAAATCTGAACAGGCCTCCATCTTAGGAAAATTGAGACGTCATATCTCCAACCCACGGATTCTCCTTTCCAAAGACCCCCCCGCATCCCGCAGTTACTGAGACCAGGGCCACACGAACCGGGTCTCCTTTCCATACAGAAACCACACCCCGCCCCTCCCGGGTCAGCCCCGCCTTCGTTTTGGTCTGGCAACCTAGCCCCTCCCGTTTCTGAGGGTTGTTGCCCGCCTCCTCCGATAGAGTAAGCCGACTCCGCCCACTTGCTCATGAAACCACGCCTCCCTCCGCTTCCCGCCCATTCGCTCCCCCGGCCTCGCCCACACTATCCTTCCGCCACGCCCCGGCCGACCAATGAATGAAGCCATTGGATACATTTCCCCGCCCCCCCAGCATCTTAGTTTTGCCCAATAAGGACCACCCAGAGGGCTTAACCACTTCGCCTCCAGGGCCCTGGCCAAATGCCCCCTATTTTTTTTTCCCTACTTTCCCCCCCCCCCAGCCTCCATTTGTTCTGCTCCGCCCTCCGCCACCCTCGCCCTGCCCTCAAGTCCGCAACGCAACTTCAGTCGTCGCTGGTTACCATGGCAACTGCGGCAGCAGCGCGGGGAGAAGGGGGAGGGACGGGGGCGGAGTGGGAGAAAGCTGCTCAGAGATAGAGATACTGGCAGAGATCTAGGTACCGAATAAGACTCAGTGATAGCTGTAAAGCAGAGTTTCCACGGCGCACAGAGCTAAGCACATATTAAGTATTCAAAAATGTTCCTTAAATTACTGCAGCAATTTATAAATATAGGCAACGAAAGATCGGAGGGCTATCAAACAGACCAGGAGAGCTCAGTGACTACAAAGGCTGAGCACTCCTAATCCCACTCCCCAGCATTTTCGGAGGGCAGAAGCCATGTCCCCCCTGCTGGTTTCTCCTGGGCCACCCTCCACTGGCCTGGATAGAGAGGAACCACAACTCCCAACAGTCCTATGGACAACCACTCTCTACCATTGAAGGATCTTGTACCTCAAGGCCTTATGGGAGTTGGAGTCCCTCCATCCTGAGGCTGACAAGTTTTCTGACCAATGAATGTGGCAAACCTGGGTCTCCACACCTCAGTAAGCCCTGAATGCATGATCCTCTCTACAAGCCTCCTACCTTCAGGGTTGCTCAGTCATGTGCTCCATCGAACACACAGGAATTTGGAGCAGAGAAATGAATAAATGCATCCACCCAGAATAGTTACCATGGCCGCCAAGCCCCTCACCCTTGCTGGATTTCATGTATTCATGCGTTAGAAGGAGAACCCACACATTCCAATGGGCTTTCTATATACATCTGTACAAAGGTGATGGATGACAGCTAGGTTGCCGAGGCCAGGGATTAGGCCTCAGGACAGGAGACACAAAGAGCACAGGTAGACACTGACTGAGAGAGGGCCAGAAGAACTGAGGCACAAAAACCTACTGAAAACTACAGGGGATGAGAGAACCAGCAACCTGGAAGAAAGCCCCAAACCCACAGACCAGGATAAAAACAAGCAGCCCTGTAGATGAGGGTGAGGGATACAGACCTAAAGTCTTCAGTCCCCAATCTCTAATCATGTCCACACGTGCACAATGCATGTGTATACACATGTGTGAGTTTGTGGCAAGGAACATGTGTGTCCTCAGCTTCCTCCCATAAGAAGCTGCAGTTCCCACTAAATATAACCCCCTCCCCAGCCTGTGACTCACCCGGACCCCGCCTCCCCCGGCCCCCACTTCCTGTCCCACCCCCCAACCCCCAGCTGCCTGCCACCCGCCCAAGCCTCCCTCCACACACCAGGCATCCAGCTTGCCAGTCCCAGAGTCTGGGAGCGAACGACCTAAGCCTCTTGGGCTTCCATCCCAGATCTCCCACTCTTCGCAGGCTCTGACCACCCTTGGTACCAGGGACACCCTTGTACCCTTGTGTGGATGCCAGCTCCGCCAGTCCTACCCTCTTCCTATACCTTTTTACCCCAGTGGCCTCTGGACCTCACAAGTCTTCAGAGACCCTGAGATCCAGGTGTCCTCCCAAGAGTCAGGGTAACATCCCACACACACACCCGGCATGTTCTCTTGACCAGGGCTAGATAAAATGTGGGAGATAGGAGCACTGGGCACCTGCCTGGGCTACCCCCAAATTTTTACCACCCACATGGTCCCCCTCCTCAACTACCTTCCTTCTGTCTTCCTACCCCCAAACCTCTCCTCCTTCTTAGGAGATGACAACCTCCGCTGTCAGACCTTCCAGCTCCCATGAGAGCACCCCCAAATCCTAATCCCACCTGGTCCATTCTCTCAGGTAAGGCGGCATCAGGCCTCAGCCCGCTGACAACTCCCAGCTCACTCTATTCCACATAATTAAACCCTAAATGAACAATTCCCTCAAATCAGGAGTGTCCCAAACATGTCTAGCATAAGATGTTCTATTACCTGAAGGCCCAGCCTTACCTGTTAGCTGATACCACCAGACAAGCCAGACACTCACGACCAGTAACCTTTACTCTCATGCCAAGAGGCTCCCCTCAAATTGGTCAGCATCTCAAAATGAGCTTTTTTGCCCAGGAAAGAAGACAACCCTCCCCCCAACACACTTACATAGCCCACCTTCCCACATATATGAGCAGGACTCCCATGTGAGGCAGGCAGGCTTCTCCTTAAATAAATTGCCCTCGCAACATTGCTGGTGAACACCAAAGCCCACCAAGCCACCCCAAACACCAAATTCTCCATTTATTTACAGGTACAAAATGATCAGTTCAGGAAGCACCTGTGGCCAAATCCATCGTTTTCTCAGATGTGAACCCCAAAACTAAATTGTGACCCCTCTAATACATATTACTTCAGATGCTCTCACTCCAATGCCCACAGCCCTAGATAAGGCCTACCTGACCCTTCTCCACAAATTCATTACCTACTCCCCCTCCCCACTGCTCTCCCTATCATGCTTACCTTGGTTGTCACTATACAGAGACAGTCCATGTTGGGGGGCCTGGCCGCGGCGGCGAGTAGGGGGCTCTGACTTCATTGGAGTTTTGTTCCTCCCCTTGGTGGGTTCTCACCCCTCCCCCCTCCGCACCCCACTTTTGCAGGGGGGGCCAGGATGGGGGGAGGGGTGAGAGGGGAAGGAGAAGGTTGGAGAAGAGAAGGGTAGGGGAGCGTGGATGGGAGGGGGGACCCTAAAAGGGGCTCCCCAGTGGAGGGGAGGGGGCTTGAGGAGCACACCCCGATTCTCAGGAAGGGCAGGGGCACGGGGGGCTGGCAGCCCCGGAGTTCTGGGGCTGGGGCATGAGCTGGGGTGGGGGAGGGGAACTGGATTTCGGGAAGCCCCGGGGTATGCGGGGGTCTTGCCAAACGGCCAGGGGCTAGGGGCCGTGGCGGGGGAGTGGGGTGGGGGGGGTTGGAGATGGCAGCGGCCGATGTAGCCGCGGAGCCGAGGAGGGAAGGGGAGAGAGGAGGAGAGAGGAAGCAGGGGGAGGGAGGGAGGGAGCTAGGAGCCAGAATGGGGGGGTGCCTTGGCAGTGTTAACTCCTTCACTGCTAGCAGGAACCCGGATAATGGGAAAGGATCTAGAAGCACAAGCAGAGAGGCCCTACGGCAAACATGGAGACCTGGCTAACCTCGGTGATGACAGCAAAGACTAGGAGGATGGATTTCATTCCTCAGAGGGAGAAAGCCCACAGCTGGGATGGGAGCATCCCTGGTTGGTTGAGTGCAGGAGGGAAGCCACAGCATGGGGTAAGGGGCTGATGGAGGGACTGGCAGGAGAGGATCTTGGAGACCTAGTTCTCCCCTAGGAGTCACAGGAAGAATTCTGAAAAGTAATTAACTATGACCTGGACTTTCTGGTGCTGAAATTGGGGCAATGCAAGGAAGAGGAGAAGAAGGGAGAAAGGGTATAGGGCTGGCCGCCCACAGAAAGTGGTGCACTGTCGGTGCCCCCCCAACTCCTCAGTCAGTACTAGGGATCTTGCTGCCAAGGCCCCTAAGTCTCAGTTTAAAATTAGCAAGAATGTACTCGTCCCTCCAGTCCTGTCAGCTCGAGCAGTCAGGAAGCCAGGCACCCACCCTCATCACCTTACCTGACTTTCTGAGATGCAAGCCTCATAATAATCCAGGATGTCTGTCACAGGAACAGAATTAAGTCACCCTCCCAAATCCCAAGCCCCTCTGGCCACCCCTGCTCCCCATGGCTTCTCTGTGTCAAAAGAAGCTCTAGCTAGGATGGGTGCTGCTGGGAGGCACAGTGGAATGACCACAGTGGGATAGCCTGGACTAGGTGCTCAGCAGGTTTCTAACCAACCTAGAACCTTTAACACTTGACCCCATGCCCCAGGCCAGTCCTGTCCGCTGTGGCCCCTCAGAACATTGGCTTTACTCACCCAGCAAGGCCTGGAAGAGGTCACTGTGCAGTACTGTGAGGAGGGGAGGTGCCCAACGTAACAGTGGGGGGGCCAGGAGCCAGAGGGCTGACCTGGGGGCTGGTAAAAAGCAAGTGACAAAGGATAGAGTCACTTACACACTTAGTCACCTAAGGTTTCCCAGCCTTTGTCCTCTCTTCCTGGACCCCATGGAAAGATTCAGGAAGAGAAGGGGCGCTTGGGCCCCCATCACAGATCCAGATCTCCCCTTCAAAGACCCAGTTTTTCACCTCTTGGTCTCTGGGACATCTCTCTTCTCTCGACTTAATCTCCCTAATCCGCCAAGCTTGAAGCTGAGCTGCCTTCACCCCACGCAGTTGTAGCAAGTAAGGCACACAAGCAGGTCATGGTTCCATTCTTCCCCAGGTCACCAGGTGACACTTTGCTCCACATAATGCGCCTCCCCCAAAAGCCAGGCATAACTTAGCTCCTTTTCTGAGAGTGGGAAAGAGGATTTTATCTAAGGTAGTCGCAGCAATTCAGAATTAAGCTCTGTTTCTTCCCAGGCCTGACCATATTGAGAAGGGGGCCGGGCGGGGACAGTCACAGGGCTCACTGGGTAAAGGAACTCGTTGCCAAGCCTGACATCAGGGACCCACATAAAGGTAGAGAGAACTACTGGAAGTTGTCCTCTGATAAGGGCTAATGTGAGTGCACACACACATAAACTTTTGAACGAGGCTCAAAAGATGGCTGGGGGGGGGGGCTAGAGAGACGACTCAGAGGTTAAGAGCACTGACTGCTCTTCGAGAGGTCCCGAGTTCAATTCCTAGCTCACAACCATCTATAATGGGATCTGAAGCACTCTTCTCATATGTCTGAAGACAGCTACAGTGTTCTCATATACATAAATGTTTTTTAAAAAAATATGAACAGAAATAAATTAAAAAGATGGCTCAGCAATTCAGAGCATGTGTTGCTCTTAGAAGACCTGCGTTCAGTTCCCACTGCCCACATATATGCATACATATAAGTGTATAGCTAACTGTAACTCCAGTTGCAAGTGATCCCATGTCTCTTCTTCTGACCTTGGTGATATATACATATCATATACATATATATTCATATACATAAAAATTTTAAAATAAGCCTTTAAAAACTGAAAAAAAGCCAGGCGGTGGTGGCGCACGCCTGTAATCACAGCACGATGGGAGGCAGAGGCAGGTGAATTTCTGAGTTCGAGGCCATCCTGGTCTACAGAGTGAGTTCCAGGACAGCCAGGGCTACACAGAGAAACCCTGTCTCGAAAAAAACCAAATCCAAAAAACAAAAAAACAAAAAACAAAAAAAAAACAAAAAACTGAAAAAAAGGGCTGGAGAGATGGCTCAGCAGAGCAGTTAAGAGCACTGACTGCTCTTCCAGAGGTCCTGAGTTCAATTCCCAGCAATCATATGGTGGCTCACAACCATCTGTAATGGGAGCTGATTCCCCCTTCTGGTATGTCTGAAGACAGCTACATTGTCCTTTTTACTTTTTATTTTGTCTTGTTTTATTTTTTTAGAGACAGGGTTTCTCTGTGTAGCCCTGGCTGTCCTGGAACTCACTCTGTAGAGCAGGCTGGCCTCAAACTCAGAAATCCACCTGCCTCTGCCTCCTAAGTGCTGGGATTACAGGCGTGCGCCACCACCGCCCAGCTACAGTGTACTAACAAACATAAAATTAAAAAACAAAAAAAAACTAAAAGAAAAATGAGCCAGGTGGTGGTGGTGCACACCTGTAATCCCAGCACTCTGGGAGGCAGAGCAGGCAGATTTCTTAGTTCGAGGACAGCCAGAGCTATACAGAGAAACCCTGTCTCGAAAAAAAAAAAAATCCAAAAAACAAAAAAAAAAACAAAAAACCAACCAAACAAACAAACAAAAAAAATGTATATTGCTCTTCCAGAGGACCTGAGCTCTGTTCTCAGCAACCACATCGGGAGACTTTACTACAGTTCCATGTCTTCTGGTTTCTATATCTATAAGCACTGCACCCATGTGCACGTGCTTATATACAGACACACAGAGATACACATAATTTTAAAAAATTTAAGAATTCATTTCTTGCCGGGCGGTGGTGGCGCACGCCTGTAATCCCAGCACTCTGGGAGGCAGAGGCAGGCGGATTTCTGAGTTCGAGGCCAGCCTGGTCTACAGAGTGAGTTCCAGGACAGCCAGGGCTATACAGAGAAACCCTGTCTCGAAAAAAACAAAATCCAAAAAAAACAAAAAACAAACAAACAAGAATTCATTTCTTGGGCTGGAGAGATGGCTCAGTAGGTAAGAGCACTGACTGCTCTTCCAAAGGTCATGAGTTCAAATCCCAGCATCCACATGGTGGCTCACAATTATCCGTAAAGAGATCTGACACCCTCTTCCGGTGTCTGAAGACAGTTACAGTGTACTTACATATAATAAATAAAAAAATCTAGCCGGGCGGTGGTGGCACATGCCTGTAATCCCAGCACTCTGGGAGGCAGAAGCAGGCGGATTTCTGAGTTCTAGGCCAGCCTGGTCTACAGAGTGAGTTCCAGGACAGCCAGGGCTATACAGAGAAACCCTGACTCGAAAAAACAAAAACAAAAACCAAAAAAAATTTCATTTCTTCAGACTCATGTATTTGGGATCTTTAGTTTAGCGGGGTCTATGCTGACTCAAATTCATGGTGATCTTGATTTACTATCTTCTAAAGTCCATGAGAGTCTAGACATGCTTCTATAAGTGTTTTAAGTTGGAAAAATCTCCTAGATCTCAGAATTTGCTTAGAGTACACCCCAGCTTGAGTCTGCCGTCACACGCCCCTCTTTAGCTGAAGGAGAGATTTTCGGAATAATCCAGGTCTCTGCATCTGACATTTATCTTACCTTTCTCTTTTTAACTTTAGCTAGGAAGTCCTCCCTCCAGTCTACCTCCAACCCTCCTGGCTGTAGCCATTTAACTCTTCCTCCTTTCTCTCATCTAATCTCTTCCCTTTTTTAGCGGATGAAACTTTAGACCAGCGGCTCTAAAGAGTTTGGGTAAGAAAAGGGATTGCTTGAAGATGGATCTCCCTAGGTCAAGTAGAATTTGGAGGGGGAGGCCGGCACACGCCAGAACTTCAGCTCCCACCATGCATCGAGGCCCTAAACCACGCCCCCACCACGCAGTGCATTGTGGAGCATGAGTCAGGGCCCAGGCACACAACCTTTGAGCAGACAAGTCGCAGGGAGAGGTCAGTGGTCAAGTCTTCAGCGGCGGCTTTGGAGATGCAGTTGGCTCGGATGACCCCGAGTGTGGGGCGGCAGCTCTTGCGGCTGGGGGCCCGAAGGTCCGTATATAGTAAGCGGGCAGTGGTGGGTCTGGGAACCAGGGCAGGACTGAACCTCGACTTCTTTACAGCTCGCGATCTACTGTACCTCAGGGACAACCCCGGCCTACCTCTGCCCAGCGACTTTATGCCAGTGAGACCACTCAGGTAAGTGACAGCGGATGAGGGAGAGGGACTTAGAAATGGGAGTTGCCAGCTCTCATTAGCCTGCGACCAGCAGGGGTCCCTCTCTTTGTCCCAGTCACCTGGTAACAGCTCTTGTCACTGAAAGTAGGGGAAAGGGCAAGCCAGGGTGCCCTAGTAAGAAAGTAAGGGAAAAGACACTGAACGAGCTTCCTAGAGCTAGCACTTCCCCATGCACTTCTTCCAAGACCCATCTCCAGCCTAACTGCTCTGCCTTCTCCTCCAGGCAGTTCTGGACAAGCCAGAAACCCTCTCCTCTGATGCTTCTGCCAGAGAAAAACCAGCCAGGGCTGTAAGTGACCGGAAATTGGATTGACAATTACTGATCATAAGTAAAATCACCCCAAGAACCCCCCTGAGAGTCTTTTCTTCCTTGCCCAGGAATCGAAGTCCTTTGCTGTGGGGATGTTCAAAGGCCAGCTTAACATTGAGCAGGTGTTCCCATACCCATCTGGTAAGTAAAGGCTTAGTCAGTGGCAGTGTAGGCAGGGTAGCCCTCCCCACCTGACTATCCTGTTCTCCTTTCCCATCATGCAGTGCTCACTGAAGAACAGACACAATTTCTCAAAGAGCTGGTGGGACCAGTGGCCAGGTTCTTTGAGGTAAGGAATGACCAGGGCACAGTCCCTTCTGGGCTAAGATGTTAAGGAGCTTAAAGGATATGCTGTCTCTGAATATGAGATCCTATTCTTTGTCCAGGAAGTGAATGACCCTGCCAAGAACGACTCCTTGGAGAAGGTGGAAGACAGCACTTTGCAGGGACTCAAGGAACTGGGAGCATTTGGTCTGCAAATACCCAGCGAGCTGGGTGGTTTGGGCCTCTCTAATACCCAGGTGAGAGGACCCCCCCTTGTTAACTAATACCCCACATTGCCCCAGCTTCAGCAGTCTCACCATTAGGACCAAGTAAGTGGCCAGATGGAGCGTCTGACTGCCCTGTCTCTCAGCTGTGCACACATCCTTAACTGAAACATGATCTGTCAGGACCATGAACCTAACCCTGGATCTCAAGTATTTTGGGGGGAGGGAGGACATTTTCAAGACAGGGTTTCTCTGTATAGCCCTGGCTATCCTGGAACTCATTCTGTAGATCAGGCTGGCCTCAAACTCAGAAATCTGCCTGTCTCTGCCTCCCAAGTGCTGGGATTAAAGGCATGTGCCACCACTTCCTGGCCAGAATTTGTTTATTTTTATTTTATTTATTATTATTTTTTAGTTCCCATCTCCTTAGGGACTGTGAGGCAACACAGTAGGCAACCTTCCCATCAAGAGCAAGGGCAGCTGGGCATGGTGGCACACACCTTTAATCCCAGAATGGAGGCAAAAGGAGGCAGATCTCTGAGTTCAAGGCCAGTCTGGTCTACAGAGGGACAGCCAGGGATATGCACAGAGTAAGTCTGTCTAGGAAAAAAACAAACAAACAAACAAACAAAAACAAACCTCAACAAGTTTCAGGCTAGCTGAAGACTATATATATATAATGAGACTCTGTCTCTCTAAGACCTTTGATGTCCCTGCTCCTGTCTTCTTAGGAAAAGATCCCAGGGCCTCTGGGTTCTGCTAAGGAAGCAGTATCCTGTGAGCCACATCGCCAGTCTCCCTGTACCCTTTAGGATCGCACTTTACTCCCCATGCTCAGGGCAGAAATGCTCCAGGCCAGGCCTGCTGCCCATTCTTGCTGGGGACGAGTTCAGTACAGCCAGCTACAACCCCAGATGCCTCCTTTCCCTCCAGTACGCTCGCCTGGCAGAGATTGTGGGCATGCATGACCTTGGCGTGAGCGTTACCCTGGGAGCGCATCAGAGTATCGGATTCAAAGGCATCTTGCTCTATGGCACGAAGGCCCAGAAAGAAAAATACCTCCCCATTGTGGCATCTGGTAAGGCAACCTTAAGACTCCCAGGGGTAAGGAGTGCAACACTGCGCATGGTGTTACAAGGAACCGCTTGGGAGGAGGAGGGAGGCCAACTTTGATGGTCAGGATTCCTAGTGAGCCAGTTCTCTCCCCAACAGGGAAGGCTTTGGCGGCTTTCTGCCTAACGGAGCCGTCGAGCGGGTCGGATGCAGCCTCCATCCGATGCTCAGCTGTGCCCAGCCCCTGTGGAAAGTATTATACTCTGAATGGAAGCAAGATTTGGATCAGGCAATCTTCCATTTCTCCTCTTCCCCTCAGCCCAATGTCCTGATCCTGCTGCTCTGAACCCTATACTAATCACCTCATTCTTCCACAGCAATGGGGGCCTGGCAGACATTTTCACTGTCTTTGCCAAGACACCAATTAAAGATGCAGCCACGGGGGCCGTGAAAGAGAAGATCACAGCTTTTGTGGTGGAAAGGAGCTTTGGAGGGGTTACCCAGTGAGTGAATGTGGGGCAAATCAGCAGAATCAAGGAAGGGGACAGCACTGGGCTCTCAAAAGCACAGTGATTACAGGCCACACTGGGGCTATCTTTGCACAAGAGCCACAGAGCAGTCATTACAGGCCACACTGGGGCTATCTCTGTACAAGAGCCACAGGAGGTGAGCAGTTTGTTTCCCTGAGGGACACAGGCCATAGCTAGATATCTGTAGCCCTTGGGGCATATGGGCAGTGCCCGTATCCTTTTTATAGTCTGGGGAGTTCTTCCCTGATCATGAGAACTGAAAAGGCCATTTTCCCCAACAGCAACCTGTTGACACCTCAACTTTCCTGCCCTGCCTTTTCAGTGGGCCCCCTGAAAAGAAGATGGGCATCAAAGCATCTAACACATCAGAGGTGTTCTTTGATGGAGTGAAGGTGCCATCAGAGAATGTGCTAGGAGAGGTGGGAGATGGTTTCAAGGTTGCTGTCAATATCCTCAACAATGGAAGATTTGGGATGGCTGCAACCCTAGCAGGCACCATGAAAGCCATCATTGCCAAGGCGGTGAGTCCCAGCTCAGTCCCTAGCTAAGCCTGAAGGAATCGCTCTTTGTACATGTCCCTGACTGACTACCTTGCAGGAACTCCTGCGTTAGAGCCCTGAAACACACATGCACCTAGGTCTCCAGCTTGTCCAGGTGGAGCCTACAGAGCCACGGTGGGTCACATGTGCCTTCTTTCAGGTTGATCATGCTACTAATCGTACCCAGTTTGGGGACAAAATCCACAACTATGGGATGATCCAGGAAAAGCTGGCTCGGATGGCTATTCTACAGTATGTGACTGAGGTAAGGGCCTCCTGTGCCTTCCCTGGAGCCCTATGGCTTTCTTCGCGGTTGGGTCAGACTACAACCCCCAGCAGCACCTGGGGCAGTGGGTCTCCAGCTTTACACCAATGCCCTAGGGGATGCGAGGAGGCATAGCCAGATCTTCTGGAGTGGTGCTACTCTGCTAAGTGCTTCCCAGATGTACTAAATACCAATTTTTTTAACCCACCTTTTTAAAAAGTCTGAGGCCTCAAAGCCCCTGACTTACCAAATCAGAGGGTCAAATATTGGACATGTTTGGCCTGACTAGAGGATTAAAGTAAATTCAAGGGCTGGGGGAATAGGCCTTGAAGGTTTGAGAGTTAGCCATTCTGTCTGATGTAGCCCTTTCCTGTTTTCTTTCCCATGTCCCAATCATGCCCCTTCAGTCCATGGCTTACATGCTGAGTGCCAACATGGACCAGGGATTCAAAGACTTCCAGATAGAAGCCGCCATCAGCAAAATCTTTGGCTCGGTGAGGACCCAGGTGTGATGCAGGGCAGAGTCCAGGTAAGAACCTCAGCTCCAAAACAAACTCATCTGGATCTCTGTCCTCAGGAGGCGGCCTGGACAGTGACAGATGAGTGCATCCAAATATTGGGGGGCATGGGCTTCATGAAGGTACGGAGCATTCCTCAGCAGGGGAGCGTCTGCTCAGAGTGCACAGGCACATCTCAACAGAGGTCTCTGTGTCCTCCTGTGTGCCAGGAACCAGGGGTAGAGCGTGTGCTCCGAGATATCCGAGTCTTCCGGATCTTTGAAGGGGCAAATGACATTCTTCGACTGTTTGTGGCTCTACAAGGCTGCATGGTAAGAGGAAGGAGAATTGGGGACAGCAACTGTGAAGGATACTGAGTACCCACTGTTGGACCCTCCTCCCCAACAGGACAAAGGAAAGGAACTCACTGGGCTTGGCAATGCCCTAAAGAATCCTCTTGGAAACGTTGGTCTCCTGATGGGAGAAGCAGGCAAACAGCTGAGGCGGTGAGCTCAGGGGCCAAGGCCGGGGGCGACAAGAGGGTCTGCCACAGCTGACCAGCCACTCTTCCATCTCCTCCCAGGCGGACAGGACTTGGCAGTGGTTTGAGTCTCTCAGGAATTGTCCACCCAGAGTTAAGTCGCAGCGGTGAACTGGTAAGTGAGCCTTGGAGCAGAGCCTGTGGTGGTGTGCTGCCTTCCTCTCCTGAGCTCTGTCTCTCTGTCTCTTCAGGCAGTGCAGGCTCTGGATCAATTTGCCACCGTAGTGGAGGCCAAGCTGATGAAGCACAAGAAAGGGATTGTCAGTGAGTGAGCTCTGCACCCCTTCACCTCCCTCTCCCTCCCTCAGTGAGCTCTGCACCCCTCACCTCCCTCTCCCTCCCTCAGACTGATAACCCCCACCCCCATCTACCTGACAGACGAACAGTTCTTGCTGCAGCGACTGGCAGATGGAGCCATCGATCTCTACGCCATGGTGGTGGTTCTCTCCAGGTAAGAAGACAGAGTGGGCAGCTTGGCAGGTTGGAGCCACAGGGCAGCTGGGCGGCACCATAACTCAGGATTATTTTAACCTGTTTCCTCAGAGCCTCAAGATCCCTGAGTGAGGGCTACCCGACAGCCCAGCATGAGAAAATGCTCTGTGACAGTTGGTGCATTGAGGTGAGCCTTGGAGTTACCCAGCACAGGTGGCCCTTCAAGATACAGGCCTCACCCTCTCCTTGTTTCTCCCCAGGCTGCAACACGGATCCGAGAAAGCATGGCCAGCCTGCAGGCCAACCCTCAGCAACAGGAGCTCTTCCGTAACTTCAAAAGCATCTCCAAGGCCATGGTAGAGAACGGTGGCGTGGTCAACAGTAACCCCCTTAGAGTCTGAAGACTCCTACTCAGGCCCCAGCATGGTCATGTGCCTTGCCGTCTCCTATGCCAACCGCATGCCCCTTTATGGGGGCACTGGAGCACTTACTGCCTTAACAATAAATTTTCTATCAAGTCACTCTCTGCTGATGAATTTCACTGGTCCCTCCTCTCCGCTGCCTGCCTCCCAAAGAAAGGAGCCAGAGGCTTGGGGGAGTTGGCCTCTATTTGCTTTATTTGGTGTTTTATACAAGTGACTAAAATAAATAGAGTAACAAAGGCAGCTACACAGTCCCCGACACCACCAGCCTCCTTGGCCTGCTGTCTGGGGTACCCAGCCCATTCCTTCTTCTTCCCAGGGTACCACTGACCACCACGCACCTTCGACGTGAGAGCTGACAACTGGAGGTGGTGGTCATATTCTGGGGTTCGAAGGGACCCAGGACATTTTATATGAGGGGATTCTCCATATAAAAGAGGAACTGTCTATTTAAAAAAAATACTCCCCAAATATAAGAAAGTCTATTTTAACGCCCCCAAAAAAGATTATAAAAAATAAAGCTAAAAATAACCAAAGGTCCCCATCTACCCCTGAGGAAGGGGAAGGACCAGGCACTGCTGGTGAGAGTCACAGTGGCAAAATCTTTTTGGTAGGCACCAGCCACCAGGCTGAGCCCAGGCACTATGGAGAGCACCAAGCTGGAACTTGCCAGCCCAAGGACACAGACCCCATATGGCCTCAAGATGAGTCCTACATAACATCTACAAAAAACTCACTGGGGTTGCCCATGGCCATGTGGAAGCTCTGACGGCTAGCTGTCAGTTCTGGGGGCACAGAGCCCAGGTCTCTGACTGGAGGGGCACCAGGGGGCTGCACTGCTGTCGAGACCGGGGGTGGGGGCGGAGGCATCATAACCACCATCATGGGGTTATAGGGGAGGGCCATGCCAGGAGGAGGGCCATAGGGATGGAGCCCTGGGAGAGCTCGGAGATTAGGAGTACCGCCCGTCGTCGAGCCCCGGGATGGAGCAGGGCCGCCATCACCAGTCCCACCGGGTTCCCCGCCCCGCCGCAGGCTGCCTCCCCGGCTGGAGAGCTCAGACTCACTGCCACTGCCGGACTTTGACTCGGGGGCCCGCTCCTCAGGCCTCCCGGGGCGCCCGGCCCCGTCACTTCTTGTGGACCCACTGCTCCGGCTCCCTGTTGGAGGAGAAGGGAATGAGGAAAATGAAGTTTGGCCAGAGTCCTCTGGACCCAGCCCCTGCTCTTGCCTCTCCTTCCTGAATGCCCTCTACGTGTGCCTCTTCCTCTGGCTGGGTTGGCATGTGGGCATGGGAACTTACCTTCGCTGTGCTGGCTGCTGGCACTGCCTCCGCCATAGGTGTAAGATGAAAGCTCGTGGTAGGGTGGAGGCTGTGAGCTGTAGGGGTGCGGGGCGGGGTACTGGTAGGAGAAGGTAGGCAGCAGGGGCCAGGGGGTAGCTCCAGGCAGAGGCGCCAGAGTATCCTGGTCTGAAGCCCCACTCGAACCATCATTGTCATTCAGAGACAGGTTAACTAGGTCTGCAACAAAATAGAAGAGAGGTCCCTGCTTTAGGAAGCCAGGATTCCTGAGAACAGGGAACCATTTCCCCACGAAACAAAAGCCAGAGACTACGAAGCCTCCGAACAGGAGACTGCTGCTCCTGCAGAGACACAACCGAGGCCATCACTACTAGCCCAAAACTGCCTCTGGGAGCCTCGTGAGGCATCCTTTCCCTTGGGAATGCAACTCTGGCACCTCGCTTACTCAGCAGCACAAGGGCACAGATAAGCCTGGGATCCATGCAGCCTGCGCTCCCATAGCCAGACCTGCTGACTTACAACTCTCACAGCCGCCACTGAGGTCCCCGAAGACATAATAGCACTGCTCAGAGAAAGTAATCTTGTTGACGGTGTGCCGGATGAGACCCGCCTTCAACAGCCCACTGGCGTACTTGCGGGCCTCCCTGCGCTCGGGAAACCCTTCCACATGGTGATACAGCCAGTCTACCACGTCTGAGCCTGGGAGCAAACACAGTAAGAAGAGGTCAGATTCTCCTCCCAACTCCTCCCCTCACCCATGTACTGTTCCCAGCTATGGCCCCTACCCCACCCTTCCCATGCTACCTTGCTCAAGGCCTGGGAATACCTAGAAAGGCGTTTGGGATGGTGATCTTGAGCCACATGCGGTCCCGGACTTCTAACCCAGACTCTGGGGCTGCCATGGCCTTAGTCACAGAGACCATGTCCATGTGGATAGAGAGGCCCCGCCCTTCACAGCCTGACAGAAGAGACAACAGAAAATGTAGGAAAGGTCCACTCAGACAGGGAGGTGGGGATGGGGAGAGACTCACCGTCAGGCAGAGAGGAGCCAGATGTGATGGTGCTCATAGATGAAGAGCCGGGGTAAGCAGGGAAGGCGCCGGTCAGCGCAGCCGAGTGGGACACCCAGGCGGCGGGATCAATGGGCTGGATGGGTTCATCTGGTACAAAAATAAAGTAAAACACTGACCAAAATGATCACTGCCTCAATCCTAGAAAACTAGCCCTGTGAGTTCCAGAATTCAAGATTCCTGCCCAACCCACCCCCGTATGCCTTGGCCCCCCCTGAACCTATTCCCTCCAACTTCTGGCTCTTCTAATCTTCTTTTGTGATTGTTTGGTTGAGGTAGGGTTTCACTCTGTAGCCCAGGCTGGCTTGGAACTCATTATATAGTCCCAGGCTGGCCTCAAACTTCTAGAGATCCTCCTGTCTTAGCCTCCCGAGTACCAGGATCACAAGCTGGAGCCACATCCCACACTCCCCACTTCTCTTAACCTCAGACCCGCGCCTGAGCATCACTCACTTCGAGGGAGGGTGAAGTAGGCCTGGGGAGAGGGGTCCCAACACTTGGCCACGGTCAGCACGATGGGGCTGTGGGGAAGAGAAGAGCAGCTCAGTAGAGGGGAGGGGCTTCAGGAAGCCCGAGGTCTGATGGGAGGACTGAGGGCACAGAGGTAGAAAAGAAAGAGGTGCACAACACTGGGTTAGAGAGTGAGTGTGAAGGCCTCCATAGTGTGTGTGACTCACAACGCAGCTAAGTTCAAAACACTGCTGCGAGAAACAATGGAGCACACGCTGGACAGCTCACTCACAGGAAGCCTCCTCACACAGGTAACGCCACCTTGTTCCAGGACTCAGGCATGGGTGGAAAAACCATTAAAGGTTTTCTTGACTAAAGAAGCAAGATGGTAATTACCATCCGTGAGGGGATGGGAGTGGGAAGGAGCCCACAGTGGGTGGCCTTTTCTCAGGTTCTCACCCACATCTGTTTCAGGCTTTAATTTGGAGTGACATGCCAGTCAAATTTGCAGTTTGGGGTTTTGTTTTATCCTGTTTTGTTTCGAAAAACTTATTTGGTTTTTTCGAGACAGGGTTTCTCTGTATAGCCCTGGCTGTCCTGGAACTCACTCTGTAGACCAGGCTGGACTCGAACTCAGAAATCCGCCTGCCTCTGCCTCTCAAGTGCTGGGATTACAGGCGTGCGCCACCACCGCCTGGCTAAGACTTATTTACTTTATGTATGTGAGTACACTGTCAGTCTCTTCAGAGACACCAGAAGAGGACACCAGATATCATTACAGATGGTTGTGAGCCACCATGTGGTTGCTGGGATTTGAACTCAGGACCTCTGGAAGAACCTCAATGCTCTTAACCACTGAGCCATCTCTCCAGCCCTTGTTTGTTTTTCCTTTTCTCACTACGTAGACCTGGATGGTCTGGAACTCACTATGTAGACCAGGCTGCCTCATGTTCACAGAGCCCAACTCTTGTCTTGAGTAACATGTTTAAGGGCATGTACCACCGTCTCTGGCCTCACTTCTTTTTAAAATTGCAAAACAAAGGTAAATGGACTTAAAAATAAAGAGGCCTAGGAGCGGCGGCGCCTGCCGCGCAGACTCACCCTGGCTTGTGCACAATGTCTCTCAGCACCCGCACGGCATCGTCGTTGCTCATATTCTCAAAGTTCATGTCATTTACCTGAAAGGAAGGGGCAGTGGGTCACAGGCCATGGGGAGGGCAGAGCCTGCGCCCAGGCCAGCAGCCGGGCTGTCAGCGCACCTGCAAAAGCATGTCTCCAGGCTCGATCCGCCCATCCGCAGCCACGGCTCCCCCTTTCATGATGGAGCCGATGTAGATGCCTCCGTCACCACGCTCGTTACTCTGGCCCACAATAGAGATGCCCAGGAAGTTGTACTTCTCTGCGGAGGGAGGCCATATGAGGGGACTGAGCCCCAGAAACCCCGAGGCCCTCTCCTCCCCTTCTCCCAGTCAGGACCGGCCATACCCATGTTGAGTGTGACTGTGATGATGTTGAGAGACATCGTGGAGTCGGTAACACTGCTAAAGGATGAGCTCTGCAGCAGGAAGACAGGAAAGATGTGACCTGCTCCCCAGCGACAAAGAGAAGCCACAAGCATGTCACGGGGCCAGCTGACTAGAGCCCATTTCTCACAAAAGAACCCTCACCCTCTCCATGCGTGGCGGCCGCTGCTTCCTTCGCCTTCGGTGGCGCTTGAGGAGGCGGGAAGCGCTGCTCTGCTCCGTGGAGCTGCTGAACCTGAGAGCCATTGAGAAGCAGAGCATTCGAGGTGGAAGTGGTCAGGGAGCCACACGACATAAGACTGGCTAGGAAGGAGGGAGGGGAGGGGGAAGGAGGGAGGGGGGAAAGGAGGGAGGAGGGGGAGAAGGAGGGAGCGAAGTGGGGGAGATGTGTGCCGCCATACCTACTCATGGTGTCATCCTCGTCTGAATCTCCTAGGCTGGTGCTCTCCAGCTCACTGGTCAGGAGGGTGGAAGAGCTCTCGTACCCAGCCAGGTGGCGCTCTAGCCTTGAGGGGCCACCAGGCCTGTGGCCACCAGCTGTGTGTAAACAAGAGTCTCAGGAACCAGGCCTCCCATTGTACAGGCTCAGCTTGCTGAGGCTTGCCTCCCTGCCCAGCTCACAGTCTGCCCCAGGGGGCCGGTCCCCTCACCGCCGTGCTCACTGCTGTCTCTCCTCCTAGGTCGGTCTCGCCTCAGTGATACAACAGATTCAGTTTCTGTCTCAGGCTCTAGGTTTTCATGGCTGCTGGACACATTAGGGCTACACAGGTGGAGAGAGTTTCCAACCAAAGTCAGTAGGACAGAGCACCGGACCCTCACTCTCCTTTCTCAAGGGGTGTAGACTCAATTTCCTCTTCGCTCCCCTCCCCTGGGCTCAAGAACATAAAGGACTCACTGGAAGGATGGAGGCCTTGAGTCCCCAATGCCGCTGGTCCTTTCTGGTGGCAAAGGGGGTAATGGTGGAGGTGGAGGAACCAGTTCTGTCCGAGACTCGTGGGCGGGGGGAGCAGGCTCAGGTTGGGGGTTATCTGATGACACTAGCTAGAAGAGCAAGTGGGAAAACATGGTTCCCTTGGGGAATGGTTTACAGAACTAAGGAAAAGGATCAGAAAGGAAGAGACCTGGACGAAGAGTCCAGAAAAACACAATCCAGTATGGGAGGCTACAGGAAGAGAAGGGTGAGGAATGCTCACTGCATCCACAAGTAGAGAAGAGGGAACCCAGGGCCACCAGCCACTGGGCAGGGTGGACTCAAACAGACCGAGGTTGGAAGCAGCTTGGTAACGAGTCCCCTTACCCAGGAGACAACCCTGCCATTGAAGCAAGGTAGGCGGGCATTGTCATCGGAGATCTCTTCCTTCACCACCCTGCGGAGAGAGCAGAGCAGTTAGTAAGGTGTCAAGTGTGACAGGGTGACCTTCAGTCCTAACACTTGGGAGGCTGAGGCAGGAGGCACTCACTGAGCCAGGGTTACACACACACACACACACACACACACACACACACACACACACACACACACGAGCTGGGTGATGATAGCACACGCCTTTAATCCCAGGACTCTGGAATCAGAGGCAGGTAATTTCTGAGTTTTTTCCCCTAATGTATACACATACGTGTCTGTGTGCATGGCTGTCACATGAGGGTATTTGCAGAGGACAGAAGAGGGTATTATCTCCTTTGGAGCTAGTCACAGGTAGTCGGGAACCACCAGTGGGTGCTAAGAACAGAACATACTGGCATCCTCCAAGCCAACTGTCTAGACCTCTGCCTTTCCTTCCTTCCTTGCTTCCTTCCTTCCTTCTTTCTTTCTTGCAGCGGTGGCAGTGTGTGTGTGTGTGTTTGTATGTATAATTTTGTATCCCTTGTTGGTGTTGGCCTGGATTCACTTATGTAGGCCAGGTTGGCCTCAAACTCAGAGATCTGCCTGTCTCTGCCTCTCTATCCTGGTTGTTAAGGACGTTATGTCACCACACCTGGCTCTGCCACACGGCCAGCATGCATCACCATGCCTGGATACTCTTCTTTTACAGTGAAATAATTTGCTTTCGTATAAAAATAAATAACATCTCCAGACTCATTTATTCCACCACTACCCGAACTCATCTTTAGAGGCATCGTGCTGCTCCAAAGACTTCTTCCCATTTGATCCAAACTTTAAAGTGCCTCTGGGCAGTTCCCAACAACTGCTCCAAATATCTAACTTAGCAGCCTGGCTGGCACCCTAACCATCTCTGTCCTATACATCTGTCCCGTAAAAGCCTCTGGTCCTCACGTAATCTGCTGCTCCTCTGCCTTTTAGTTCTCTCTAATTCACATCCAGAAACCACCCAAATGTAAGGCTTTTGCTGGGTAACAACACCCTTAAATGCAACAATCCTACTCCATGTGTGGCAGGCTCCACGAAGAGAGGAGGCCCGGCTTCCCATTCCCGGCTATCTCACCTCACTAGGCAATCTGCTCAGCCTGAAAAACCCCAAAGCCCAGGCTCCCACAGGTTCCTGCAGTGGACTAGACCTGTTCCTTCTCATACCCACAAGAAATCATCAGTACCTATTCTATTCAACATGTGTCCTGGGCGTGTGGCACAAGCCCTCACCTATGTAAGCATTAGCAAAAACACGCTGACGAAATATGAGCCATGAGCCATTCTTTCCCATACATAACACCCTTATCCTCAAATTAGAACTTCTTGGGTGTGGGGATGGGGGCTAGAGAACTGGCTCAGTGGTTAAGAGCACTTATTGTTCCTGCAGAAGACCCAGGTTTAGTTCTCAGAACCCACCTAGTGGCTCACAACTATCCATAGTTCCAACCTTCACAGGCACCGGACATGCACACAGCACACACATCTGTCTGTCTGATTAACTCCAGCCTAATGTACTCTGGGGGCTGGGGGCTATGCCTCATAAATGCATTTGCTGTCAAGACAGCAGAGCCCCATCACTACGATCTACTCAACATAATACAACTCTTCCCAACATAACCCCACCCGACATGGACGAGTCTCCTCCAAAACAAGCAATTCCGCATAGCAAAATCTAGTCTATGAACTAGTTAGCCTCCATACTAAATGAAAATTACCAGTCACCAAGAATGGACTGTGTGCTGTGCACCTAAATTAAGCATTTTACACTATGATTATCATCACGCCACAGAGGAAGAAATCAAAGCACAAAAGCTAGATAAATTGCCCAAAATTATAATGCAAAAAGAAGACCCTTGATGTAAATCCAAGACCAACTCCCTAGATAGTATCACTTTCTCCATGTAGAACAATCTTTAACAAGGGTTCAGTTTGTTCAGGCAGCTGAAGGGGGTGTGCTCCAACCACAGGGTCTTTCACAGGTAAGAAGTCTCTCCCGGCCCAGGGGGTAGGTCACCTTTCTCTCCCCAGTACCCTGCTATCCCAGCTTATAAACTCAGGACATCAGCGACTAATATAGTCTGCGCCTGGGGACACAGAAGGCTCAGTTCCAATAGCTACGACAACGAAAGACTACTTTACTTACAGCCCCAGTCCAGCCCAGGGTCACCCAGAACGTCACCAATCACCCCAGTACTCAATCTTTCTGGCATGGCCCTCGGCGTCTCCACACAAGCAGCTCTCCTGGTTCCAATACCCTAATCCGTTGTGCTGTAGTAATACCAACATCTATTTGTTCCCATTTGTCCCTGTCTTGTAATATAAGAAACCAAGATGTGGGCCAGGCATAATGATTGCCACACTTGTCTAGTTCAGCACTCTGGATGCAGATGTAGGGACAGGACTGCTAAAAGTTCAAGACAAGCCTGTCCCCCATCCTACATTGTGTTCTAGGGAGCTTCAGTAACAGAAGACTTTCTGGCTCAGCAGCAGACTGACTGGAATCAGCAGAGGACTGGAGCTCAAGTCCCAGCATACACATGGTTGCTGGCAAATGCTAACTCCAGTTCTAAGAGATTCCCATGTCATCTACTGGATTCGGTGGGCACTGCATGCTTGTGGTACACAACTATGTATGCATGCAGAACACCCAAACTCATAAAGTATCTTTTGTTTGTTTTGTTTAGAGACAAGGTGTCTCGGTGTAGACCAGGCTGGCCTTGAACTCAAGAAGTCTGCCAGCCTCTGTCGCCCAAGTGCTTGGATTAAAGATGTGCACCACCACTGCCCTCCACATAAAGTATCTTTAAAAAGAAAATAGGCAAAAATATTCTCTAACTCTCCTCAGCTCCCCCCCCCCAGGTGTGGGGAAGGTTCTAGCCCTAAGAGAAAATAAGAACCCAGAAGAACCCAGAATGGTACATGCTTTGCCAGAAAAAATCTACTTCAAAACAGCCTAATATATCCCAATAGAGCCCTCTCTGCATTATTTCAGATTGCACCGTCCCGAAATAATACTATGGAACCCGATTAATAAGCCAGAGGAGCCTAATTGTCTCACTATAATAGCCGTCTACATAAAGACACTGCATGCCCAACATATTGGCTCACACCTGTTAATTCCAGTTCTGGAGGCTGAGGCACGAACTCCTTGAGTTCGAAGCCAGCCTAGGATACAACGAATAAAGCCCCACCTCAAAACAAAAGAACAAATCAAAACAGGCAAACAAACAAATTACACACTTTCTCTATGTAACTCTTGTGCAGACGTCTGAGAGCATACCAGCTTACCTAAAGACAAGATGACTCGAATCTCTGCACAGCCTAGAATATCCCCAAGCATCACTTCTTTGCCTTTTGGCTAAAATCATGGGGAGAGAATAGCCAAACAAACCAGTGTTCCCCATTTTTCCAACCTAATTTTCTCGCCATCCAGCCCGTTCTTCTACGTGTCCAAAGATAACCTTGTCCGTCTTGGGATGGGCTTTCTACCTTAGTACAGTACAGTATGTTATGCTCCACTAGAGGCCAGAAACACTCCAAGGTAGACCGGTCTCCCTCAATATCTCCCAATCCACTCTAGCACACCCACCGTCCTTCCCAGTCTAGGCCTCACGCTTACCCAAAATCCTGATCCATAGACTTGAAAAAGTACTTAGCGCCCGCGGGCCGCTGCAAAACGCTCTTGAAATCGCCGAGCGTGATGCGCTCCGCCGGGACAGGGATCTTCACCAGGTAAGGAGTCTCTTCTTCATCCAGATGGTAAATCACCTTCGTCTCGCCTACACCACCGCCCCCCGCGCTGCTGCCCGCCATGGTCTCGCTCGCGCGCTCCCGGGCTCAGCCGCCCACCCAACAGGACTAAGCGCCCCCGCCGCGCCTGCGCACACCCGCAAACTGACGCGCTAGCGCCAACAGCGCAGGGCCGGCGCGGAAGACGTGCCCAAGGAGGATGGCGTGGACCAGCGGGCTGATCGGGAAGAGCCGTGCGGCGAGACTCAAAACCTAGACCCCACAGTCGAGGGCCACTACCACCACGGACGTCGCGAGCAGCACCGAGGTCCCCGCCCACCTCTCCCCACGCCACGTGACCCAAGCCCGCCCACTTTGCGCAGCGGACTGTCCTTCACGTGACTTCCTTATGTCACGTTACAAGCTCCACCTAGGCACTCACGTGACCACTGCCTTGAGCAACGGTCTTCAGCACTAAACGACTCCGCCCCCAAACGTGTACACGCCCCCCAAAGTACCTTAGGCTTCTACTGTTGGAATGCTGGCAACTGGCCCCCACTTCCTTTACCTTACCCATCTGAGGTTCAAGGAACCTCAACAGAGGTGCTGGGGATACAGGCTGATAGCGAGAATTGCATCTTGAGCCCTTAGGGGAGCTCCTATACTGTATTGGGATGAGAAAGCTAAGAGCGAGTCTTGAGATTTGACTTTCTGTGGAGGGAGGTGATGAGGGGCCTCAGTGTCCAAGCCAGATTTAGCCCCTCAATTTTCCATTTCCACCCCCCAAATTGTGGGCTTCAGCCCTAACTCCACCCAAGACTTCCGCCGGTTTCCCAAAGATCCCCTCCCCAAATAGGACAAGAAGGGTTGTAAAACACAAGAGCCCACTCTGCTTTATTTACAACACATAGGCTGGCTGGACACACAGCCAGCCAATATTATTAAAAACAAGGCGAGTGATGATTGACACCTTTTTTGCTTTCCTTCCTCACTCCACCAGGCTTTGGTTCTCCACCTTTGAGCAACCTCGCTCAAATGGGGGAGCCCAAAATTAAAAAATACATCCGGTGTAGAAGAAAGTAAACGGGAAAGAGAAGAAACATGAGGGGAGTGCTGTGTTTACACTACAGTTTTATAGACAACTATCCCATTACCTCCCAGTTTGAGCCCCGGCCCTGAAAGTGAAAAGGGTGCAGGGCTCACAGGACAGAGATTTTGTCTACGGATGCAGCCTCCCCTGGCACAACTGTAATGGGTCAATTTCAAGTCCATGGAGCAGGAAGGACAGAGTAGAAGACACTCATTTCCAAACATGTCTCCCTTGGGAATTCTGGCCCTCAGGTGGGGACAGCCTCCTCAACCCAAGGGAAGGCTGGAGATTCTGAGGCTCAGTTCCCAAGTAACGTGAGAAGTTCCAGCCTCAGTGATGTCAGGGTTCTCCAGATTTGGGAAGACCCCCTAACCGCCGGGCCTCTGGCCGAAGTTCCTTGCATTTCTGGCAATAAAAGAAGTCGGGAACATTGGTCTTCTTAATCTTAGCACAGGAGAGGTGGATCCATGTCCCACAGAGGCTGCACTCAATCATGGGCCGCCCAGCAAAGGGCTTCCTGCAGTAACACGTGATCAGATCCCACGAGTCATCACCTGGAAGGAACAAAGTTTGTTTAGTGTTCTGCTTCAAGGCTTAACTCCTAAAAGCCCCCAAACCCATCACCCCGGCTCCCCACCCTGGGCAAAACGACTTCTCACCTGATTCTACCATGATGTCCTCATCCATGACCCGCATCTCTCCTTCACTGGAGCTGGCATCTCCATCTTGGCTTGTTTCTGTGCTGCCCACATCCTTGCCTTCACTGTCAGTAGGGGGAGCACCTTCAGGGTGCACAGTAACAGGGGGCCTGGGGGCTTCAGGGGGAGTTGGGAGCACAGGGGCTTGGACTCCACCACCCACCACTGCCATCTCTTCCTCATCATCTTCCTCTTCTTCCTCTTCCTCCTCCTCTTCAGAGTCTGTATCACTGGGAGGAGCCCTAGGAGGGCCAGGAGGTGGGAGTCTATCCCCACGATCTGCCTTTTTCAACTTCCGCTTCTTGCTCTTCTTGATTCGAGACCGTTTTTCCCCATCCCCAGGAGCCGGTCGAGGTCTCCGAAGCACCCCAAAGCCAGCCCCACCTCCTGGTCCCAACTTTCTATTCTTTCGGTCCTTCTTTCGAGGCTGGGAGAGGTCGCCCTGGGACAGCGGCACTGGGGTAAGAGCAGCAGGGGTGCGGGAGGTATGCGTCAGCGGTGCGGGAGACAGTGGAGATGCCACTCTGGGCCCGTCCAGATCAAACAGAGAGTCTTTGAGCTTCATCTTCTCAAGCAGGGCAGCACTGTCAGGGGCCTGCAGACGAGAAAAAGTGGCCCTTGGGGGTCCTGGCTGGGTAGGACCTGCTTGAGCTGCCCTTCTCTTTGATGACTTTGCTTTCTTAACAAAAGTCTGGATAGTTCGAAGGTCCGACGGGGCTGAGTCCCAGCCATCACTGTCTGCTGCACTCTCACCTCGCAATGGAGAGCTAGAGCCAGAAGCTGGCCAATCGCTTTCCTTAAAAGGAGGAAGAGACTAGGGTCAGCCGGAGTCTAGTGACAGCTCAGCCCTGCCACATGGCCAGCATAAAAACCAGGAACTAAACGTATCCCTAGCCCAAATCTGACATGCACTCTCACCTACCTTCCCCAGTCCTCACAGGCCTTTAGAACAGAGGCCACAGCTGTCTTCCATAACTGTCTCAGTATCTCATTTGACAGGACACATCTCCCTACAGCTTACCTGGAAACACTTTCTGTTAACAGCCACTCAAAACCATTACAAAATCTTGACCAACACTCCAGATTGTTGTTACCACTGTTCAAAGCAGCTACTGCAGTTATTCCATCCCTCCAAGCCAGCTTTCCCACCCCAGCCCTAAGGGCTTCCAGTTTTCCTAGTCTTACATATTACAGCAGGATCTTCCTATGAAGTAATCCACTCTGACTCAAGTCTGCTACTCTAATGTTCCTTACCTCTTTGCTAGGGGGGATGTAACCAGCATAGGCCAAGACAAAACTGCAGAATTTGTTAAAATCCTCAATTGTTCTCCGCCGTTTCTCCGGTGGCTAAAAGGAAAGACAAACAGGATCGCATGGAAACCAGGCCCGACTGTTTGAGGAACCCTCCCAGCAACACAGCCCCTGAGTCGCCAGTCAGTGTACTGGTATGGGACAGCTCACCTGAGTCTCTGGCTTAAGAGTCGGAGGCGGATCTGTGAAATCAATAAAAGCTGAGTCAAGGCACTAGAAAAGAGTCCGTGTAAAACCCTACCTCTAAACCTTGCAGTTCCCGACCTAATCCCATCCACGGTCCGGTCGCCCGGCCAAGCCAGCCAGCCCCCAGCTGTGGCGGACCCGCCCCTGCTCCCTCTTCCGCCCCAAGGGGCGGAGCCTGGGCGCGGCGCCCTCGCCGGCCTCGCTATAGCGCTCCCCTTCCCCCAACCAGAGGCCCGGCGCCCCGCCCCCTCCCAGCCTCTCCAGTCAACTCGGCTCTCTTGGCGCCCCACCCCGCCATACCGCTCCCGGGGCGAGACCAGGCCACCGCCCGCCCCCGTCCTTCACACGCGCCCGGAGCCCAGAGTTCCTAGCCGGCCGCGCTCCACTGCCCTGGGCCCTCCAGGACCGCACACGCCGCCTGCCCGCCCCCAGGGTCCAGGATGACCACGCTGAACTGCTCCCCGCCCTCCGGCCCCTTCCACTCGAACACGAGGCCGGGCGCGCCCCTCACCCCCACCCAAAACACACACGGGCACGGGCTCGCGCTCCCAACACTACTTCGCGTCCGGGACGGGCAAAGAGCTGCAGCCCGGACACAGCCCCTCCGGCCCCCCCACCCCACCCCGCGGACGCGCTCCCCACAATTTCGCTGTCCCTCCGCCCCCATCCGGGGCCTTAGCCCCTCCCTCCCCGTCTCGAGCTCCTCGGGCTCCCCGCCGGGCCCCCGGGCCCAGTTCCGAGCTTCTCCGGCCGCCCCCCTCCCGCCCCCGTACTCAGCGAGTCCCTCAGGCTACGGACCCCTAAACTCGAGCCCCTGGTCACCATCCGGCCACTCCACAGAAGGCCCCCTGACGCCGCCGCTGCCCCCCGAGACACTCCACAACTCGGAAGCTCTTGCCCTGGCCGACCAACCCCCCACCCGCGCAAGTTGCCGGTCTTAACCCCCCCACCTCGCCCCGCCGCCCCTACAAGTACCGGGCTGGCCTCGCTTCCTAGTTCTCTGGCCCCACAACTACCCCTCAGTATCGGGCTCGCTACGGAGACAATACCCAGACCCTCTCTTCACTCCACAACTACCTGCCCACCCCTCTAACAATCACCAAGCTATCTCTGGCGGCAACTACTAGGAGCTCAAGCGCCACCGTCACAAACTCCCCCACCTTGGCCAACTACCGGGCCCCTCGCTCAAGCCTCTTCGTGCTCCCTCAACTACTCTCCGGCAACCAGATTCCCTCAGCCTCTGTCTCAGAGCGCCAACCAGTCCGAGGCCTTTTCAGCCCTTAGTCCGCGAAGCTGGTCTCCAGCGCCTATCCCCTGACACCCTACCACCATAGCCACACCGTGTCTGGTGTCTAACTATCCCGATCCAGTCTCCCACTCCTCTTTCTCCAAGGTATCTCAACTCATCGCCCTTCCACCTCAAGAACCAGGGCCCCGACTCCTTTTCCCGCACTCCTCTGCTGGGTGCTGGGGCTCGACCTCCAACTTTGCCCATTGAATCCTCACCCGCTCCCTGTCCTCTGTGCCTATGGACCGCTTACCTTCGGGACTGGGCTCCGCCATGGCTTCCAGCATCGCCCCCTCCCCTCCACCCGGTCCGGCGACCCCCTCCTCTAAGCCGGGATTCCCGGTGCTGCCTTGGGTGCTCCGTGTTTCTACTGCCTCGCTCCACCGAAGTGTCCGCCTTGGCGCGGTTGAGACTCCAGTTCGCTACCGCCACCTCCCTCTACCACTGCCTCCCGCACTCCCGGACCGGGCCCCCTCCCCCCGCACCGCCGGCCGCCTGCTCCCTCCTCCTCCTCCTCCTCCTCTCTCCTCCCTCCCTTCTCCCCCTCCCCGCCGGCTCTTTCGCGCAGTGCACCAAGGGATTTGTAGTCTGTGCAGGGGCAGCGGAAAGGGACATGCAAGATCCACTGGAACTTCAATTCCCAGTAAGCCACGGATTGGCGCAGGCGCAGTAAACAACTTCGCCCCCACCACCAGGGGAGTGGCGCGGAGATACGCAGCTGGGAGGCGGGAGACCAGCGGAAGAGTGCGCACTGACTCCCGGGAAGTGTAGGCTGGGCGGGACCAAGAAAGTAGACGAAGAAGGGATTAAAACTCTCGGCCACCATACTGCCTCACTTTGTACCTTCTTTTTAACCCCCTCAGGGAACCGCCCCACTTCCGGCCAAAAGGAGAAATGGATGCTGGGAGATGAAGTTCACCTAGTGATAATGGCACCTTCTAATATTTGCCCTCTCTCAAATTCTACTTTACAGAATCCCATACATTGGCACAACCTCTGCCAGTGACAGCAGTTAAAGACAGTCCTTTTACCACCTCCCATACATGAACATATCTTCTTTAATGCAAAGTAACATTTGGATATTCTTTCCTAAAAAACGGTACTTTCAAACTTTATCCATACCACCCCACACTATCAACCACCTCTTTGTTGACATCACGACCCAATACATACATAAAATGGAAGTTTCATGAAATAATGTTCACATTATTCCACTCATCAAAAACCTGGAAAATACCAACATCAACAACGCGCTTCTCTTTCTATGATCTAGCACCCAATCCTTCTCTTTTCCCACCACTGAAATTCACGACACTTGAAACAAAAAACCAGGAGGTGGAATGACACAGGGCAAATTCAATTCAGCTCGGTGGTTTCCTCTTTATTGATGTGCCTCCTACCTCCCCACCCAATGTCAATCCCTTCCATCTACCCCCCAAAAAGAAGGTAGTGAAAGGAAAGATTATTGGGGTTCTGAGCCCAGTGGGCAGTTAGAAAGGGAATAGAAACCAAAACAATCATCGGATGTGACAGACTGACAATCAGGAAGTCTAAAGCAGAGTTGGAATGGAGGGAAAACAAGGGGAGAGAGAGAAGTACAGGGCTGTATCTGCCATTACCCCTCCCGCTGAGAGGGGCTGGAGAGGCAGCCTCAAACATTAAGTGCAGGTCCTGAAGAAAGGAGATGGTGTTTGAGCCTGAAGGAGGAACTGGATGTTAAGGAAGGAGCGCCACCTCTCTTTGTAGAATGGACCCCCACCTCAGGTACAGCAGCTTCACAGACCGTAGACGCTTTCATCACTGTAGGCAATGTATAGAAAGAAGTCTTCTTCATGGTGTTCCTGAAGTAAAAGCAAAAAGGAGAGTCAAGGCAACTTGTTACTCAAACCATTTACCACCAATACATTCATTCTTCAAGAATCATTTTAAGCATAGCCTGGTAATTCCAGATGCAGGAAAGGACCAGAAGTTGAAGGCCACCAAGGCAACTTAAGAACCTACTCAAACGGGGCGTGGTGGCACACACCTCTAATCCCAGCACTTGGAAGGCAGAAGCAGGATTCCTAAATTCAAAGCCAGCCTGGCCTACAGAGTGAGCTCCAGTACAGCCAGAGCTACAGACCCTGTCTCAAAACAGAAACAAAAACAACAACAAAAGACTGACCTCCAAAAACCCAAAACAAACAAACAAACAAACAAACAAACAAAAAAAAGCCGGGCAGCGTACACCTTTAATTCCAGTACTTGGGAGGCAGAGGCAGGTAGATTTCTGAGTTCAAGGCCAGCCTGGTCTACAGAGCGAATTCTAGGACAACCAGAGCTACACAGAGAAACTCTGGGTCCGGAAAGGGAAAACAAAAAACAAAAAACCTAAGACTGACCTCAAATTCACTTACTATGTAGCCAGCAACTTCCAACTTAATAGTCTCTCAAATATTTGTTTGCTCAGTGTGTGTGTGTGGGGGGGGGGTGTCATTTAGAGGTTTTGCTTTTGAGATAGGGTCTCATTATGTAGCTCTGGCTGCCCTGGAACTCCCTGTGTAGGGCACACTGGCCCGGAGTTCAGAGATCTCCCTTTCTCTGCTCCCAGAGTGCTGGGACTGAAGCTGTGTATGACCAGGCCCCCACAATCAGTGGTTCTGAAGGGTTTTAATTTGGGATTTTTCAGGTTTTGTTTTTTTTTTTTTTTTTTTTTTTTTTGAGAGAGGGTCGCACTAAGTATTTCTGACTTGTCAGGATAAACTCAAACTCCAAGAGATCCACCAGCCTGTGACTCCTGAGTGAAAAGATTAAAACTGTACAGAAAGAAGCAGCTGTGCTTTGGACTTAAAGGATCAAACATGTGCACCACTACGCAATTGTTATTCAAGATGGGGACTTACAACACCTTTAATACCAGCACTCAAGAGGCAGAAGCAGGAAGATCTCTGAGTCTGGGGCCAGCCTGCTGTACGTGTGGAGTTTAGGGCAGTGGTGGTGCACACCTTTTGTTAAGTCCATGCCTAAGGAGGCAGAAGCAAGTGGATCTCTGGGAGTTCAGAGGCCAGTCTGGTTTATAGAGGGAGTTCCAGGGCAGCCAGGGCTACCCAGAAAAACACTGTCTCCAAAAGAAAAAGAACAACCAACAACAACAACAACAACCACTTCTCAAACTCAGTCTATTCTGTGACCCCAGTTCTTGTTCTTCTCTACCCCCACTGCTATTGAGCTCCCAACTCAGGACAGTCTTGACCTGTTAAAGCGAGCACGCCAGGAGGAACTGCTGACCGTTTTTTCCTCTCCCAACACTCCCAGTACTTCCATGGTACTGTACCTGGTACAGCTGACCCATCGTGGCACTGGTGGGTGGAATGACATTGTTGACAAAGAAAAACAAGGCATCTTCAGCACGGAGATGAATTCGCTTCCGGATCAAGAAGTAGAATTGACCAACTGCCAAAAACAGGAGATGCAAGAAAGTCACAGAGGTCATAGGTGCCTCCAGAAGAGAGCTGCCAGGTGAAGCCTCCTCCCACAGAGTTGGCAGGCCCACCCACAGGAAGAAGCATGCACCATGGGTCAAGCTCCCACCTGTAAGATCAGAAGGCACCAGGTATTTCTTTTTGTCCAGATCTCCTATCCGAGCTTTGGGAGCTTTTTCCACTATCACCTGATAAAAGGAAGGTAAAAATGAGTATATGTGTGTGTGTATATATATATATATATATATATATATAAAATACAGCTATATCAATTAAGAACTCAAGGTACAATATTCCCTTGTACTGAAACCTATTGCAATCTCATTTCTCAATATCTATCCTTATATACGTGGTGCATACAGCATTAGGTCCAGAGATCCTGGCCTCATTGGCTTACCTAAATATTGAGAATTGATCCCAGAACGGCACATCACAATAACTATTTTCATCAGAGAATTCAGGATGATTTGTTTGGGTCAAAACTCTACCTTAAATCTGGCTAGTTGGAAGGATGGCCATGGAAACTCTGGGCTGTCAAGCTCACTAAGGCCTCCATTCTAAGAAATGCCCAGGTCTCTCTCCCGTCCACATCTTAATCCCAGCTCTACTTCAGGCGAGAGACCTTCAGTACCAGAGACAACAGAGTTCTAACCCCACGACAGTCTGGAGCCTGACCTCGGCTTTCCCAGACTCGGCATAGCTTGTGGCGACAGCGTCAGCGACGCTAGCCTCGGCCCTGGCTAGTGTCCTTACCGGAACCCGGTCTGGGTATTTCTTTCGGATTTTCTCGCCCTCAGAGCGGCGCTTCTCGAACGGATGCTCCTCTTTGTACACGAACTTCATTCTCCCGAGAACCGGGCTGGACCGAGCTGGGCTGAGGGAACCCAGGGGGGGGCCGGGACAGGGGGCGGCGGCGGAGGCGGCTTTGACGAACAGACTCAGCGGAGCGATCCACGAATTTGCGCCACTTCCCTATTCACCAACCCCGCCCCTGACCATCCAGACCGCCCCGCCTGCTGACATACGCCACTAGCTCAGCGTGCTAGCGCAACCTGCCGCCCGGCCCTCTTACGCCTTCAGCGTAACTGCTTTGGAATCAATTTGTGGGCTATGCGTATGACATCGCAGATTAAGGTTGATGTTGTTTCAAGTCAACTGAAAACCCTTTCCCTGGTATCCCCACAGTACAAAGTTGAGGACGAAACTGGTACCAACTGGTAGTCATGTGATTTAAGTTCTGCAGTTCTTTTCGGAAATTACGTTGGGGAAAGGCAATTACAATTCTAAGTATTCAGAAAACGTGTAGCTACGCTTAAGGTGGCCGTTGACACCAAAACAAAGTAGTACCCAAGATAAGGGTATCACAAGTCAGAAAGAAAAAGGTTTGCAGACACGCGGGGAACGCTCAAGGATCAGGCTTATATGAACCAATAGAAACTGCAAAAGTCCCAAAGGCAGGGACTACACCAGAGCGGAGGGACACATTTCGGAGTGTTGTTGGTAAAATCATGTGACCTCAGAAAAGGGCGGAGAATCACGTGGTCGGTGCCGGAAAGTAGGCCCGGCTCTGGAGAGGCGGTGCCAGGAAAGAGGGTTCCGCCCCGAGTTACTGCCGGGTGCCAACAGCTTGTAGGCAGCGCCCTCTTAGGCTGTCCACGTCAACTTCCCAGACAAGCCCAGCCTTTCTCCAGCTGTATGCCCTTCGAGAGTTCTAGATTTTTTCCCTCTTCAGCCTTCTATATTCCTACTTTAAAGTTGCCCATCCACTGTCCATCAGGGACTCCATCCAGTCAGTGGAGCCTTTCCTGCCACACACTGACATAAACTACTTTTTCCTTGTGCTGAATCCCACTTCCCCACAACTCCAAACAGCATCTTCCCCTCTGCTTCAGGGGCAGAGCAGAAGTCAACAAAGTTCCCTCCACTTCCAAAATCGTCAGAGAAGGATCTAGGGCAGCTTTGGTTTCAAAGTTATAATGCATGGTTTAAAAGAGGAAGGAATAAAGGAGCTGATTACAGGTATCGTATCGGGGGATTGGAGAAGGAAAGAAAAAAAAATTGAGGAAAAGTATGGGAGGGACAAGTCTGAGAAAGATCCAGTGGCCCAAAATCCCAGTCCCCACCCACAGCCCAGCCCTTGGAGCAGGAGTGAAGAATTAGATCAGTTTTGTATAAGAGTTTTTAAAAAATCAAATCACAACAAAGTTGAATTGGCTTCTTTTGAGCCTCTGGGATGTGTCTGTCTCTCTGGCCAGTCCTGCCTCTTCACCAGACAGTGTCGTCTCCTCCAGGTCTTCTCCTGTCCCAATCTGGCATTTCCACGGAGTGTGAACACAGAGAGTGAGGCTGCTTCAGTCTGGCCCATGTGTCCATCCGGACTCCGTATGCGGAGTGTCGGGCTCCAGGGCAGAGGGGGTGGGAGGGGCAGACTCTGCCCAGGCAGTCCTCACATTGGACAGGGCAACAACAGACGGCTGTCCCAAGAGCTCTCCCTCCCTTTCCCCTCCACCCCAACTCAGGTGGAGGGGGAGCAGCTGTCACCAGAGCCTATGTTGGTGAAGGTTTCGGCTCAGCACCGATCGGACATCAGCAGTGAACCTGAAATGACAGTAACTTGCGTTGGTGGAATACCTTACAGTTAACACCCTCATAACACTAGCACAACAGTCTCACTGGACAGGACAGAACTCGATACCACTTTCTCACAGTGACACAGGTTCAATTTGATAGAAGCCAAAAGGCTACCAACAATGCGCGCTGCAGTAAGAGGACCTGGCTAGAGCACTTCGGTTCTGAATGACTTTTTTTTAAATTCTTAAATCTCCCCCCACTCTTTCTTTCCCTTGGCAACCTACATGATGCCAGTTTTGGTAGTGCACTCCTGCAATCACAGCATTTGAGAAGCTAAACCAAGTTCCAAGTCAGCATGAACTACATAAAAAGAATGTGTTTCAAAAAAAAAACAAACAAGAAACAAACAAAGACCTACAGCCCACAGCCTACTTCCCTTACCTGAGGGCATCCAGCATTGGGAGAAGGTTGAGAAGGGCTGTGTCACTGGGGTCACTGA
Organism: Apodemus sylvaticus; assembly: GCF_947179515.1. Lineage (NCBI taxonomy): Eukaryota > Metazoa > Chordata > Mammalia > Rodentia > Muridae > Apodemus > Apodemus sylvaticus. The sequence continues at coordinate 54,489,424 of NC_067481.1, forward strand.
ACCAGGATTTGATGGGGATGGCATTGTCTAGGGTAGGTAAAATTACAATTGAGAAAAGGCAAAGAATTCAGAAGAGCCTGTGAGATTTTCCTGAATATTATTATTTAAAACTCTATATTTTTCACTCACCAAGTCATCAGCTACTGAAAACCCTTCTTTTTCCTCAAATGTCAAAGCAAATTAATAGATTTTACAACAGCTTGAGGCTAGAGTTCTGGTCAAACTACCCCTGTACCTCCCTTGAAGTGAATTTGATAAATAAGTCCTGTTTATAAAATGGACACATAAGAGTGGACACCTCATTTAAAACAGAGAAACAACTTGCATTCAGATCTGCAGGATAGTAGGGACCCAAACTCTGGACTAGGACCCAATTAGCTCCTTGCATTCAGCCTCCCAAGGAGTTAGAGGCATAGGCTAAATAGTAGAATGTTTGCCTGGGATTAGTGTGAGGTTCTGGGTTTCACCCCCAGAACCACTAAGACAAAGTCAGGCCAGCCTTGGTTATCTAAGACCATGCCTCAGAAATAAAACCCACACTAAAATGTCCTTAGAAGCATGTCCTGGTCCTGACAGACCTTTTCCCATACCTGGGTGGCTCCTGTAAGCCCCGGGGGAGTTATCCAGGATCACGATGCTGGAAAGGTCACTGTGGACCACAGAGAGGTCTTTGATGTAGCTGCCCAACTCCAAAGTGCAGTGCTGAAAACGCAGAGGACTATGTAGAACACCCACCCCTCATCCCATCCCACTTCCCTCCCTGCTAACCTGCCGCTCAAACCTGACTCTGGCTCCTTACCTGTCTGTAGTATCTCCTCTTAAGAATGCTTCTGCTATTGTCCAGTTTATCTGCCACAGCAGAGCCATATATTTCCATGCTTGCTGTAAACACCACAAGTTCATACCACTGGCTTACCTGAAGTAGGTTGGAGAGGAATGCAGTGTCATACAAACTAACCAATACTTAAGACATAATTATTCTTTTTCAACCTAGCCCTTTCAGCCTTCAAGTAACACCAAATGTCTGTGAAAACACAAAACATTTGAACTCCCAAACTTCCATGATCAGTGTCTGAGGCAAGCAAGACCGTAAGATTCAGAGACACAAACGTAAAGGTGCAGGATGCCTATGAAAGAACAGAACTGCATCACTGTAAGCCCAGCCTCTGAGAGCCATTCCCCTGCTGTCCTCCCCACAGCCTCTCCTTACCACTGTCCTAGTTTGCCTTTCTGCTGTTCTAACTAAACACTGACCAAAACCAACTTGAGGAGGAAAGGGTTTATTTCATCTTATAACTGCCAGGTCACATTCCATCACTGAGGGAAGCCGGGAAGTCAAAGCAGGAACCTTGGAGGTAGGAACCAGTAGAGACGACAGAGGAATGCTGTTTACTGCTTGCTTTCTTACACAACTCAAGACAACCCACCAAGGGTAGTCACCCACCTCTCCAACAAGGACACAGCATATACTAGGTTCTCAGCTTCTTGGGTGTACAACTCATTATTATTTTAACGTAAGCTGAATATATTCTTTTAATACAGATTCATCTTATCAATTCTGCTTCTATAGAAAACCCTACTATAAACTGGCAGCAGAACATGGGATCTTGATTTAACAGACCAGACCAGACCAGACCATATTGATTTGAGAGAGGATTGTGGAAGCATTTGGAACTTTTGAGCTGAAGAAACCATTGAATGCTTATTCCTTAGCGGGCTGTTCTGGGACAGCTTAGAAGATAATGCTGAGAACTATGCAGACAATGGTGGTTTGGCTTGTAAGTCTCAGAGGGAAACCAAGACTACCAAAACAGTCACTGTAATAGTTTAGATTAAGACTTTGTGGACACAGCACCCACATCAGGCAGCAACTACCTGCCTGTACCTCCAGGTCTATGCGCCCCATCGCCAGGCCTCTATGGACATCAGGCGCGCACATGGTACACAGACATACATGCAGGCACTCACACACATACATAAAATTAAGAAGAAAAAAACAACTCTTGAGTAAAAAGAAATCTATGGACCAAAGCCAAGCATGATGGAGTACACCTTTAATCTCAGCACTAAAGAGGCAGAGGCAGGTGGATCTCTGTGAGTTGGAGGCCAGCCTAGTCTATATAGTGAGTTCCAGGACAGTCAGGACTACATAGAGAGATCCTATCTCAAACAACAACATAACATGTCTGTGGAAGAGAAACCTGTGCTTTAATGGAACAGTGGATGCTAGTTAGCTAGGGCTGAAGAATCACTTGATTAACGAAAGAGACCACCAGCACTTGGGAGGCAGAGGCGGGTGGATTTCTGAGTTCAAGGCCAGCCTGGTCTACAGAGTGAGTTCCAGGACAGCCTGGACTATACAGAGAAACCCTGTCTCAAAAAAACCAAATCAAAAAAAAAAAAAGAAAAGAAAGAAAGAAAGAGAGCAGCATCACTAAGGTGAAATCTATAAACATCTCCTCAGGGTTGGCACACAGTAAGTTATGGTCTAGAGGGAGCTGAGGTTAAATCTAAAGAAGGCAGCCAGACTTGGTATGTGTTTCAGAGTCCCACATGGTACTACTTGTTTTGGAGGTATGAAAGCTCCAGAATTTAAGGGGTTGTGGGGAAAAGCTGAAGCCTGGTAATATGAAAGGACAGTAGAGGCCATTGATGAAGAAAGTACAAGTCTCAATTCCAATGGAAACCCCAGGACTGAAAGATCATGAAGAAAAGCTAAGGTTTGTTACCGGGACAAGGTCAGAGTTCCTGAAAACAAGCTAGGAAGCAACTGGCAAGCGTGCTACCTCGGTATAAGCAGAGATTTTAGCATATTTCATAACCAGGAGCATAGGATGACCGTAGAAGACGCTGGCAGATGTGGAGCACAGCTAGCCTGTGCCTGAGACAAGCTGTTTGTGCTACCACTGGCAGAGCTGGAGAAGTGATGCTGCCCAAGGTCTTTGGAGCCCAGGAGACCATAGGTGAGTCAGACACTGAGCTGGAGGGTTTGGCTTGCAGCACCAAATAGTGGTTTTGCTACGATTTGATTCTAACTACCCTGGTTCTTCCCTCTTAGACTAAGAAAGTAACTTGATTTTGCAGGAAGACTCTGAATACTTAGAGGCTTTCCAAGACAGAGTTTCTCTGTGTAGTCCTGGCTGACCTGGAGCTTACTCTGTGGACTAAGCTGGCCTTGAACTCAGGGATTCAGAGATCTGCCTCCCAGAATTAAGGCATGCAGCACCAACCACCTCCCACCTCCAAGCTTGAATCTGTTGAATATTAAAGTTTTACTTTATATTAAGTGAATGTATGACTTAGGGAATAAAGTTATAGTTTTTAAGGCTTATTTATTTGTATATAGGTATCTGTCCCTGCATAAAGTTACGACTTTTGATTTTCGGTTTTTTTTTTAATGTTTCTGTGGATGTGGGGATGCACATGTACCCATAAAGGCCACAGGCATGAGCACCTTGGAGCTGGACTTACAAGTAGCCGTGGGCTCCCTGATGTGGGGTTTATACAGCATCAGGCCCTCTGAATGAGCAACAAGTACTGGCCACCACTGGGCCATCCCTTCCATCCAAGATTATGATTTTTAAAGTGACATGTTAATTTCTCAAGTGACAAAGGATGGATTGTGATGTCTAGTTTTAATGTCAATTTGCCACACATTAGAACCACCAAATAGGGAGCTCAACAGAAGAACTGTCCTCACTGCCTTAACTGCGGTGGGAGGACCCACCTCGAGCATTGGTAGACACGTCTGGCAGCAGCCCAGGTAGGAAGGCATGACAGAAGGACTGTTTGCCTCTTCCTCATCTGACCTTCCCTCTTGCCTGTGTTGATGCACCGTGCGGCTGCAGCTGCTTCCTTCTCTGACGTCACACCCAGCATTTCCAGGCACCTATCATTAACTAAGGACCAGCAGCGCTTCAGGAACCTTCCAGGTTTCCAGCACCAGCTTCATGGACTGAGCAAGTACCACACTGTCAGCCTCTCCAGCACGAGGCAAACACTGTGGGGCTGCTCCCACTGCTGAGCCACCCAGCTCAAGGACTGCGCACGCACGTAAGTACCAGGTTCTCAGTTTCTCAGGTATGAGACAACTTGTTACTATTTTAATATAAGCTGAAGCATATATATTGATATATTTATATCCTACTGGCTCTCTTCCTCTAGAGAACCCCAACAACTACACCACCTTCTCACCCTCCCTCCGATCCCCTAAGCACCTACTCTATACCGTCCTCTCTCAGGGAGCCCCCTGAGCTTATGCACACTCACCACTTCTAAGAAGAAGTCCACATGGGGTCTCTTATGTACAAAAAACCGGACAGGGTGCTTGTCTATTACCACCTGCAGAGGAACAGAGAAGAGGTAAGGGAATTCCTAAGCACCGCCACACTGGCCCTGCCCCACGCACACTACCTGCTTTTCTCCTCCTGCCTGACCCTGATGCCAGGCCTTGCCAAGCCCTAACCCTAAGACTGGAGAAGAGAGTTTATGTCTGGACACAATGAGAGACACAGACACTCCATAATCTCCACACACCTTGAGGATGAAGTCGGGAGGTGTTCCAGGTCTCACTGTAGGCCTCAGGACCCCATCGTGGTGAGAGTGAATAAGGGTTTCATCCAGATCCAGCACCAGGATCTTCCTCTTCACCTGGGCTGAACCACAATGGGAAGGAATAACACCCACCGACCTCCAGCCCAAAGCCTTGCTTCTCCTCGCTGTCCTTCATCTGACATACTCACCTAGTCGATTCCGGGACAAAGGCGATAAGGGAAGGATATCATATCGAACAGTTTGATACTGAATTACCTAAGAATAATGAGAGATGAGAATTAGAATCCCTTCAAAGGAAATCCTAATTACAATAACGGCAAATTCTGAACATTTCCACGTGCTGGGCACTGTATGTATGACTAGAGCCTCATATGACATCCTTGTAGGGATACAGGTGCACTTCAATGGCAGGACACTTATCTAACAGACAGATAGGTTCAATTCCCAGCACCATGAAAACAAAACAAAAATCCTGGTAATACTGTCAGTATCCTTGTTCAAAGAACAATGAAACAGGCAGCAAGGATTGAACACCCCAATGCCTAGGGCTACACAGCAACTTTTCTATCCCCTGAGTTAAAATGAAGCCTCCATGGGAACAGGAATCCCTGTCAGGCATGCCTGACTTTCCAGTGCCTCAAAGACTGTAGCAAGGGTAACTTAACAGCAGAGTATCTCTTAATGTGATATTATCCTGCTACACTGAACAAAGAAAGAGACACACTGGTGACTTGTCATTTCTCACTGGAAACCAAGAACCTCAGACTCAGTGGGCAGAGAGTAGGAATCAGGAAAGGAAGTCCTTGGATCACTGAGAGGAAGAGTAGCTGAGGGAATCTAGGGGGTGTCAGGTCAGCTAAGTTCCTCTGGCTCAGGGCCACTAGGACTATTTTAACCAACCACCTGTCCGCTTCTGTTTCTACTAGCCAAGTCACAAGTTGTAGTGAATCTCTGAAGAGCCTCTTTATCCTGGTGCCCAGGGGAATGTAGAAAACATTAGAAAGTTCTACTTGCCAAGCTGTCAGGCTAGAGAGCAGGCCAGAGTGACGTGTGTGAGGGCTGTTGCGGAAAGGTGGGAAAGGGACAGGGACAGCATCACCTCGAGCTTTCCAGCTCTGCTTCTCCAAGGTTCTCTAGAAGCTCTTTCCTAATCCCCAGAGCTTCTACGCAAAGCCTGGCCATTCCCTCCTCTTTCTTCTACCACACAAATGCTCTCAGTCCATTCCTGAGCCCTAAGCCACACATTCCCTGCTTGAAAACCAAAAGGCCCAGGCTCCTTTACTCCCAAGGCATCTGCCCTTCTTTTCTCCCTGAGCCTGTGATGAGGGCTGAAACAGCTCGGGTGTCCTGCCCTGCTATCTCGGGTTGCACATGCTGGGCATGGAGGGAGTGCTCCAAGCTCCTGCCAGAGAGGGCGTGGGGAAGAACGCAGCCTGGAAGGGAAGGGAGGACAAAGGCTGTGGGGTCAGTGATTTACAGAAGAGCACAGTCAGAGAGGAGCACTACTCCCTACACTCAAACAAGAAAAAGGCTGTGAGAAGAGGGAAGATTCTCAGGGCAAGGTCAGAAAGGATGAGAAGTCAAGGCAGAAAGAAAACCACAAGAGTTAGGACCACACCTGGTCAGCCTCACACCCCAGAATGGAGCCTAGCTTATCTTAGGAGACTAGGTGAATTTATAACCACTACCCAGAATAATCCTCACCCTAAAGCAGGAAGCGGAAGAAATAAACAGACAGCTAGAGAATGAACCTAAGTCCTAGCCATTCAGTCAAGTCTTCTACCAAGACCTAGGCTGTCAAAGCTTCCATGGGCTCACTCATTTCCCCCAGAATCTGACTTCAAATTTAATCCCGAGGTGGTAAGCTGATGAGGGCATATTAAGGAGTGATGGTAGCTGAAATAATTTTTACCTTGGAGAAAAGCTTGAGGGAGAGAACCCAGAGATGCTTGGGTTCATCCAAACAGTTTCTACACTCCAGGTATCCCTTCATAATTGCTAGAGTCTCCTGGAGAAACATGCCCACCTTCAGATGCAAGCCCTCCAGTTAACAGCCAGCTCTTCTTTGAGACACCCAACTTTAATGTGCTGCCTCTTAAAACTAAAGATTCCTATTGGAAAAGCATCTTTTTCTGTCCCAGGGATTTAACAAGCCCATATACACACAGACACACACACGCTAGAGATTTCCAGAGCCTTTTTGGAGGAGTTCTTCACACTCAAAGCTTTTCCCCAAGTTCCCATGCCTGCTATATATGCCCTCCTACCCACCCACCCGACTGACAAAGGAGTGTCTTTCAACAGGAGGGTCTTTCCAAAACCCCTATCAACAGTTCTGGCTACCAGCAAACAGGTGTTCCCCGCCTCTTCTTTCTTTAGCAACAACTCTAGCTTTCTTAAGGAGAGCACCATTCCAGTCCCCAAGAACTGCCAAATCCTATCCCATGTAGGCAGATTAAAAAAGAAACCAAACCCAGTAAAAAATCGTGGTTCTTTTATTAAGGTCTAAACCCTAATTAAAGGTGTCCTACTTCTCCAGCGGGTAAAACTCTGGCCAAGGCTCCCTTCCTAGGCCCAAAACAGAGGCCCAACACTATCCAAAATTCCGTGAGTACCGCGGACAGAGGACCCCACCACTGCCAGCACCCACGCAAACTCACCGTGCGGATCTGTCTCCGCAAAAGGTAAATAAAGAAGCTCCAGAGCTTGGCGGCGAAGGCCACGAACGTGCGCAGCCCCAGCAGACACTGCGTCCGCATCATCCCGATGACCCCGGCACCGCCGGCCCCGGGGCCCCCGCGGCCCAGCTCCGCCAGCCCCCCGGGGGCAGCCCCCCGCCGCAGGGAGGGGGAACGGGGGCCCCGAGCGGCAGGAGAGGCTGCAGAGATGAGCACGGAGTGGGTGGCTCAGAAAGCCACCCCCAGCGAAGGGAAAGCCCAGCGGAACCGGGAACTGGGGGACTGGCGTGGGCAGCCCGCGGGGGCCCACATGAGCGGGAACTGGCACCGACGACCTCGCGTGGGCTGCAGGCCGAAACAGGTCGGGCTAGGACAGGGTCCTCTGAGACCAGGAGGGAAGGGGATGGAGAATTGGGGGAGGGGGCAGTGGGGGAGGGGGCCAGGGAGAAGGGAGGGAGGGAGATGGGAGGGGAAGGGGGAAGCGAAGGGTGGCCCTCTGCGCAGGCGCGCTAGGGGTCTGCCCCGGGAAGGGGGCGGGCGGGGGCGGCGGCGCGCGATGGGCCGCGGCGACTCTTGGGGGCCTGGGCGCAGGAGCTGGGAAGGAGGGGGAGGGGGAGCCGAAGGGCGCGGAGCGCTGGGCCGGAGTGGCTTCCCCCTCCCCGAGGTCAGGATCTCTTAGCCGCTGAGGAGCGGGGCTGCAGCCTCTGCAGCTGGGCTTCCCACTCTGACAGGCGCCATTTTACCGCCCAAAGGGCTCCCTCCTCCTCTCTTCCCTCCTCCTCTTCCCCTCTGACATTACTTCCGGCAGTGACGTGTATTCACTTCCCCGGGATTGATGTTTCCCTCAACTCATTCTGTAGAGGGAGGGTAGAGTTAAGGAAAGCAGTGCTCTGACCAGGGATGCAGCGTTACGCACGCGCACAAGGTTACTGCGGGGCGGGACCTGGAAAGAAGCCTGGAACGGTGTGGGCGTGGCTGAGTTACGTCATTTATTCCCAGGTTCGGACCTTCTTGAGGATTGGAGCTCGTGCGACCTCTATCCTTGTTCCCATCCCACTGATAACTGTTCCAACGGCCCTTCTCACCCCAGTCATGGTGCAAGAACAGATTAAGGATGTTGTCTCTAGGACTGTGTGCAGAGGCTCTGGGGCGGCCCCTCCGAGTAAGCTTCCTGAGAATAGTGAACAGAAAAAAAAAAAAAAGACAGGCTCCTCTTTCCGGACTTTGCGGTCCTTTAAGGTTGGAAGCAATCGTAAGTGCCCCGCCTCCTTGGTGGTGACGACATCAGAAGGCGTCCTGAGGCATCAGAGATGCTGGACTCGTTGTTGGCCGTCGGTGGTTTGGTGCTTCTCCGAGGTGAGGGATAAAGACTTGCAGTGGTAGCCTTGGGCTTGGCTGAAGGAGCGGGAGCCGGGAGGGCCCGCCGGGGATACCCAGCTAGGGGTGGACGTCCGGGTCGGAGACCCGAGGCCTCAGTAGGTCTCACCCATACTTGGCTCTCCCCAGATTCCGTGGAGTGGGAGGGGCGTAGTCTCCTGAAGGCTCTTATCAAGAAATCTGCACTTCGGTGAGTTAGCCCACAGTTTCTCCTGGTCGTTCCCGGGAAGGGAGCCAGTACCCCCACTCTTCAACATATTTCCTTCATCTCTGCCTTAGTGGGGAGCAAGTCCACGTTCTGGGCTGTGAAGTGAGTGAAGAAGAGTTTCGCGAAGGTTTCGGCTCTGATGTCAACAGCCGGTAAGTAGACATTAAAACGGGTTGCATTTGGACTAAGGGCTTCTCTTCAGCAGACAGCACAGATCTCGTGGAGAAACTGGGATCGTACGGTTTGGAACAGTAAAAGTTAAAAAGTAAAAACTTCAAAGACTGGAGAGATATTTTTTTTAGAAGCTTTAGCCCCAGCTTGCCAACTTGACTGGAGAGTGATGGAGAGGAACGTCAGGATGTCACTCACCCAACAAGAGAGAGCAGTAGACTCTTCAATATTTTGCTGTATGTACATAGCATTCGGGTTTTGGTGTTTGCAGGTTAATACATAGTCAACCAAGAAACTTTTGAGTTTTTCCTAAAATTAATGCCATCGTCTTTTTGTCTATTTGTTTGTTTGTTTTTTGGATTTTTTTTTTCCGAGACAGGGTTTCTCTGTATAACCCTGGCTGTCCTAGAACTCTCTCTGTAGACCAGGCTGGCCTCGAACTCAGAAATCCGCCTGCCTCTGCCTCCCAGAGTGCTGGGATTACAGGCGTGCGCCACCACCGCCTTGCTGCCGTCTTCTTTTATAAGTGTCCTTGGAGTTGGTTTGTTCTGGGCCTTATTATAAGGCTAAGGAATATAGATGCTAGAATTGAGTTGAAAACACAGGGCAGGATAAAGAAACATACTAATTAATAGGCTAAATTAACCTTTGGAAAGAACTTTTTCCCCCGTTTTATTTATTTTACTTCCTCAGAAAAGAACATTTGGTTATTTGTAAAAAGAAGTTGATCCCATTATGTGGCTGATTTCATTATGTGTTGTAGCCTGCGTTATATCTCACTGTGTGGCCCACAATCACCTCAATTCTCAGCCATCCTGCCTCATCCTCCCCTGCGCTGTGGTTATGTTACATGCCACATGTCCAGTTTATAAGATTTCTTCTATTAAAAAAATGACATAAGATCACTGTAAGCCGGGCGGTGGTGACACACTCCTGTAATCCCAGCACTTGGGAGGCAGAGGCAGGCATATTTCTGAGTTCAAGGCCAGACTGGTCTACAGAGTGAGTTCTAGGACAGCCAAGGCTATACAGAGGAAACCCTGTCTCGAAAACAACAAAAAAAAAAACAAAAAAAGATCACTGTAGTAGTACACATTTTTAATCCCTGCACTCAAGGCAGATACAGGCAGATTTCTTGTATCTGAAGCCAGCCTGGTCTACATAGAAGAGTTCCACACTAGTCAAGGCTACATAGTGAGACCATCTCTAAATAAATAATAAATGTAAAACAAATCTTGTTCTTTAAAAGGCACAAATAATTACAATTACTCAAATAGTTGTTTCCTTGAGGTGTTTCCACAATTATATGCTAGAAAGACAAAATTACTTTAAAAGGTTTTTTGTTTTGTCTTTTATCTTATGCGTATGAGTGTTTTGCCTGTATTTGTGGGCCATGGGCATGCCTTGATGCTTGCAGAAATCAAAAGAGTGCTCTTCCAGAGGTGTAATGGGATCTGAATCCCTCTTCTGGTGTGTCTGAAAACAGCTACACTGTACTCATATACATAAATTTGTGTGTGTGTTTGTGTGTGTGTGTGTGTGTTAAGATTTATTTTTTTTAAAAAAATTTTATGTGTATGGGTGCTTTATCTGCATATACACCTGTGTGCTAGAAGAGAGCATCAACTATCATTATAGATGGTTGTGAGCCACCATGAGGTTGCTGGAAATTAACTCAGGACCTCTGGAAGAGCAGCCAGTGCTCTTAACCACTGAGCCATCTCTCCATTCCCAAACTGACATGTCTACAGTGCTGAAGTGAGTGGAGTCTCATTCAAGAATTGAAGTAAAGAGAATAATGCAACATGAAGACAGTATGCCAAGCCTTCATCTTATTTTCATTATGTGTAGAATCAAGTGAAGAGTTAGTGTGTTTAGCAAAATCGATCTTTAGATCTCTAATTGGGCAGTGGTGGCCAGTGCTTTTGGTTTGGTTTGGTTTTTTTTGGTTTTGTTTTTATTTTTCAAGACAGGGTTTCTCTGTGTGGTACTCTGTATTGGAACTCCTTTTGTAGTTCAGGCTGGACTCAAACTCCCAGAGATCCGCCTGCTTGGTTCCTGAATGCTGGTGTTAAAGACATGTGCCACCACACGGAGCAAGCTCTAGGGTCAATCCTTACTATCCAGATGGTCATGGTAGCAGCATGACTTTTATACCAGCACTTGAGAGGCAGAGACAGGCAGGTCCCTTATGAATTCAAGGCCAGCCTGGTCTACATAGTGAGTTCCAAGCCAGCCAAGGAAACCTAGTGAGATCATGTCTCAGAAAATAATAGGAGCTAGAAAGATGGTTCAGTGATTAAGAACACTGGCAACTTTTCCAGAGGACCTGGGTTCAATTCCCAGCACTCACATTGCAACTATCTGTAACTCTAGATCGAGGATATCTGACACCTTCACACAGATGTGAATGCACTCAAAACCACCAATGCACATTAAATTAAAATACAAAAAGAAAAGAAAAATACTACTAGAAATGAGTCACAGGGGCTAGAAAGATGGCTCAGTTAAGAGTGCCTGCTGTCCTTGCAGAGGACCTATACAGAGCACCTGTATTTCCAGCTAATGTCCTCTTCTGGCTTCCTTGGGCATCTGTACTCACTTGCACATAATCATACACTCACATATAAACACATAATTTAAAGTGAGATAAAATAGCCGGGTGGTGGTGGCACACGCCTATAATCCCAGCACTCTGGGAGGCAGAGGCAGGCGGATTTCTAAGTTGGAGGCCAGCCTGGTCTACAGAGTGAGTTCCAGGACCGCCAGGGCTATACAGAGAAACCCTGTCTTGAAAAACAAACAAACAAACAAAAAGTGAGATAAAATCCTTGTTAAAAATCATAAACTTCTTTTAGGGACCAAGAAGCCTGCTCAGAAAGTCTGATCTCTAGCACTGCATAAACCTGGGTTCTGTGATTCCAGCACTTAGGAAGTTTAGATAGGAGGGTCAAAAATTCAAGGTCATTCTTGACCACGTGACAGTTTTGACCATATTCCCTAAAACTACTACTAATAGTAATTGGAGGAAGAGGTAGATCTTTAGGAATGTCAGATTACCTGAAGGAGGAGTTTGAGGCAGCTGGGAACTGAGGCAATGAGGAGTGGTGACAACATGGGCAAACCAAAACAAAGACCTTAGAAGTAAAAAGATAGGCAGTGCATCTGCTGACCTATGAGCTGGCAGAATAAACAGACATCCCTTTGAGTTACTCTGAATGGAGCTTAATTTAGTCCTAGAGACCAGGCTTACATCAGCACTCACTGCAGGATACTGATGGACTTGTCCTGAAGGCAAAAGAAGTAACAAAGTAACGAATGACTAGCATGAGAGGTCAGAGAGATAAAGAGGTACCTGACTGTAGATAGGACTTATGGAGCACAATAGAAGTTCAGATGTTGGGCCAAGGACAGTTGGGAGAGAGTTAACCATACTGTTTAGAACACTAGTGGTGGAGCACGCCTTCAATCCCAGCACTTGGAAGGCAGAGGCAGGTGGATTTCTGAGTTGGAGGCCAGCCTGGTCTACAGGGTGAGTTCCAGGACAGCCAGGGCTACACAGAGAAACCCTAGCTTGAAAAACCACAAAAAAAAAGGGGGGGGGGAAGAAAGAATAGAGTCACTAATCTATAGATTACCTTGTGGAGAAAGTGGCAGCCTGGATGTGTAAACTAGTTAGAAAGGTTACTGCAATATCCACGTTGCCTCACTAGGCATATCTGTACTGAGAATCAAAAACCAGGAGCTGTGCTAGGACCCTGGGGATAGAACAGTGGATGAGGCAAACGTGTGTCCTGCCCTAGTAAATCTTAGAAAATGATGGTAAGAAATAACCTCACGCCCAGTGCATGGGAGACTCTATACAGGAGAGGGCTTTTGTTGTTCTTGCTTGCGTTTTGGTTTTTGAGACAGGGTCTCAGTACATATCCCTGGCTGGCCTAGAACTTACTATGTATACCAGACAGATCTTGAGCTCACAAAGATATGTCTGTCTCTACCTCATGGCTACTAGGATTACATGCTAAAACCAGCAAAATTTGGTTTGGTTTGGGTGGGGGATGGGGGGGTGTATTTCAAGACAGGGTTTCTCTGTGTATGTAACCCTGGATAGCACTGGGTCTTTAGATTAGGCTGGCCTTGAACCTAGAGATCTTCCTGCCTCTGCCTCCCAAATTCCACCACAGCGGGGCCAGAATTTTTTTTTTTTTTTTTTTTGGATTTGGTTTTTTTCGACACAGGGTTTCTCTGTATAGCCTTGGCTGTCCTGGAACTCACTCTGTAGACCAGGCTGGCCTCAAACTCAGAAATCCGCCTGCCTCTGCCTCCCAGAGTGCTGGGATTATAGGCGTGCGCCACCACCGCCCGGCCAGAATTATTTTTTAATAATGTGTATGTATATGGATACGTGCACATGAGTGTAGGCATCTGTGGAATTGAGAAAAGGGCATCAGATCCCCTGCAAGTAGAACCCACGAAGAACTGAACTCCAGCCCTCCCCAAGAAACGTATCCACTCTTGATTACCAAGCCAACTCTCTTTAATAGCCAGAAAGAAAGTTTAGAACAGATGTCAAAAGAACTTTAAAGGGAGCCGGCCAGTGGTGGCGCACACCTTTAATCCCAGCACTTGGGAGGCAGAGGCAGGCAGATTTCTGAGTTCTAGTCCAGCCTGGTCTACAGAGTGAATTCCAGGACAGCCAGGGCTACACAGAGAATCCCTGTCTTGAAAAACACCAAAAGTCTGGCAATGGTGGCACACGCCCGTAATCCCAGCACTCTGGGAGGCAGAGGCAGGTGAATTTCTAAGTTCAAGGCCAGCCTGGTCTACAGAGAGAGTTCCAGAACAGCCAGGGCTATACAGAGAAACCCTGTCTTTAAAAAACCAAAAAAAAAAAAAAAAGAACTTTAAAGGGTAGAATTCCCAGGTAGGTAATCCTAGACAAGATCTAAAGCCAACTTTGGAACTTAGGTTATGAGACACTTATGTCTATGTTGTCAACTACTAAATCCTTCCATTAATTAGCTTTCATTAATGTTTAAGGGGTTGGTGAAAATTGAGAAAGAGTCCAAAAATTAGTAAGAAGTTCAAGGTTGTAATATGTCTTCTATTTTCTCTTTGTAGCCTTGTTTACCATGACCTCTTCAGAGACCCTCTTAACTGGTCAAAACCTGGAGAAGCTGTCCCTGAAGGACCTCTAAAAGCCTTGAGATCCATGTGCAAAAGGACAGATCATGGCTCAGTCACCATTGCCCTTGACTCGCTCAGCTGGCTGCTGTGTCACATTCCCTGTGTTACACTCTGTCAAGCCCTACATGCTCTGAGCCAGCCAAATGTAGACCCAGGTGCGGTTCCCCCTTTGTTCTTTCCCCTAGTACAGCTCCTCCTACCAAAGAATGCCACCCCTTTCCTTTCCACTCCAACAGAGGCATCAGGAATCTCCAGTGTGACATTCTGCCATCTCCTTTTGGGGAGAATATGGGGTGGAGTGTTGGAGTTGGAGACTTGTTGTTTTAAGACTTAGGTGTCTATCTAGCTGGGCATGGATGGACACACCTTTAACCCCAGCAATCAGGAGGCAGAGACAGTTGGATGGATCTCTGTGTTTTCAAGACCAGCCTAGTCTACAGAGCTAGTTCCAGGACAGCCAGGGGTTACCCAGAGAAACCCTTTCAAAAAAACAAAACAATAACATCAACCAAAGAAGAAAAAAAAAACAAACCTGTGTGTTTGTGAGTATGCATACCCATATCTGATATATGCAAGTGTGTGTGTGCAGGTTCATATACCCCTGCAAAGGGAGGCCAGAAGAGAGAATTGGGAACCTTCCCTGTCATTCTTTGTCTGTTCCTGTGATGCAGAGTTTAACTCTGAACAAGCCTCAGCTGTCCCCTTGGAGCTGGGGTTACAGTATGGACCTGAATGCGGGGTGCTGGATCCAGATCTGTCCTTATGATCGTGAGACAAGAACCCCTGAAAGCTGGGCTCCAGCCCTGGTGGAGTGTTCTGTTTGGTTTTTTGTTCTTGGTTTTTACACAGGGTCTGTCGTCCATGGTTGCCTGGAATCTAGAGTATCTGCCTGCACGGCTAGAACTCCAGAACCTCACCCACATTAAGAGTGGTGTGAGGATTGTGTTTGGTTTACATTTGTGTGATTTTTGCCTGCACGTATGTCTGAGCATCATGCGCTTGCCTGGTGTCTGGAGAGACCCAAAAAGGACATCGGGTCCCACATAAGTGAAATTATAGATGGTTGTGAGTATTCAACGTAGGTGCTGAGCATGGATCCTGGATCCTGTAGACAAGCACCAGGCTGTTAATTGCTGAGCCATCTCTCTAGTCCCTGTATTTTGTTGTTTGTTAACGTCTCTCTATGTACCAATTGTTCTGTGTACTGTTCTGATTTTAGTTCTCCACTTTTTTAATACGAGGTCTCATATAGTCCTTAGGATCATAAAATTCAAAGCCGGCTTTAAGTGGGTATATAGTCAAGGATAACCTTAAACAACTTTTTTTTTCTATGAAAACTTTATATTGTCACAAATTACGCTTTTATACATTATGTTCCTCATTTATGCATTAAGCCTCCAGTACACTAGACAGTTTCTTTTTTTATTATTTTAGTAATTTTTTTAAATTAAAATATAATTAAGTCATTGTCCCATTGTCCCCTTCTCTCCCTCCAGCCCCTCCCAAATGTTCCCTCCCTCAAATTCATTCCTAAATCTGCCAATACAGCCTGTGTAAACATGTATGATTTCAAGGCTGACCACTTAGTGTTGTGTAACAAATTGGGGGACTTTTTCCTTGAGAAGATTCGTTTTCTCTTACTCTCAATATTCCTTAGTTGCTTTGTAGTTCATTGTCTAGGGTTCAGGCCCTATGAGATTTTTTGCCCCTTCCGTGTTAGCTTGTCTGTTGGGGATCTCCCTTGCTCACGTCTTGTTTATGAAGCCTTGTTGGTGAGACTTAATGGGTGTAGCTGCTGTGATGTTTCTAAGAGATGAATCTGGGTGAACTTCTTTTCCTCTGGTTCTTACAGTCATTCTGCCCCTTCCCCAGATGACCCTTCAGCTAGGGCTGCAGGAGTTGTGCTGTTGGTGTCAGCTAGGGCTGGGCACCACGGTCATTTGTTCTCTGCATTTTGGTCAGTTATGGTTTTCTGTAATGGTCTCAGTCCAGCTAGATCATAGTGAAGGATGTGCAGGGTCTGGCTGGGCAGAGGGTGGGTTCACCCTGCGCTTCCAGTCCCCTGCTTTGGCCTCCTGACCCTGAGTCCGGGCCTGTACCACCATGCATCATGTACAAGGAGCTCGGGCTGGAGGCCGGGGATTCCTGTGTGCCAGACAGGTGTGCTCAATAACTAAGCTATGTCTCCAACCCCTTATCACTCCTTTAACAAATATAAATACAGTTCAATATCAGGTACAGTTTTAAATAATGGAAAAGCAAAGGCTGACCTTATAAAAGGTCATAAAAGATAAAAAAAAAAAAAAAAGTAAGTGTCTGGAAATGAATTTCCACATTCACAAAAGTCCATTCAGGGTTCATGCATACTGAATGAGGTGCTGATGCACACCTGTAATCCAGAACTTAGGTGGAGGATCTGACTCATGCTCAACTAAATAACTTAAGAGTAGCCTGGGCTACTTGAGACCTTGTCTCAAAGAAAATAAATAAATAAAAGTAAAAGATAACAGTCATAAGATGGTCTGACAAGGGATATAAGATAGAGGGATTGTTTTGACTCATGCACTGATACCTTAAGAAAGGAACTTGTATTTTTTTTTTAAGATTCATTTTACTTATTATATTTATTATTATATGTAAGTACACTGTAGCCGTTTTCAGACACTCCAGAATAGGGGGTCAGATCTTGTTTTGGATAGTTGTGAGCCACCATGTGATTGTGGGATTTGAACTCGGGACCTTTGGAAAAGCAGTCAGTGCTCTTAACCGCTGAGCCATCTCTCCAGCCCAAAAGGAATTTATCTTGATGAAAAGGGATCAACCAGACAAAAATGTGGCCCAGTAGGAGCCTGGATTGGCTTTGTAGATACAGGAAGCTCTTATATGGGGGGCAGGGTGGTATGGGAGGGATATGGTTGTGAAGCCCTGTAGTCCTTGTACTAGGAAAGCAGATCAGTTCTAGGTCATCTTTAGCTTTATTGTGAGTTCAAAACCATCCTGGAAGCCAGGCGGTGGTGGTGCACACCAGTAATCCCAGCACTCGGGAGGCAGAGGCAGAGGCAGGTGGATTTCTGAGTTCGAGGCCAGCCTGGTCTTACAGAGTGAGTTCTAGGACAGCCAGGACTATACAGAGAAACCCTGTCTCGAGGAAAAAAAAACAAAAAACAAAACCATCCTGGACAGCATAAGACCCTCTCCCCTCCCCCCCCCAAAAAAGAGGTTAGTATCATAGCTTTAGGGTAAGCCAGTTGAATCTGTTGTATAGTCTGGTCTAAAAATGCTGACTCACATAAAAATTCAAATGTTGATGGCTGGAGAGATAGCTCAGTGGTTAAGAGTACTTGCTGCTCTTCCTTCCAATGGACTGGAATTTGGTTCCCAACACCTATACCCACCCGCTGTTTCAGCTTTAGGGGATCGAATACCAGCACTCACTTCTGGCCTCTGGATACCCACACATCAATAAAAACAAACCTGTTTGTTTGTTTGATTGATTGATTGATTAGACCTGGCTGTGATGGCACACACCTTTAATCCTAGCAGAAGCAGGCTGATCTCTTACAAGTTCAAGACCAGCCTGGTCGAGATTGAGACCATCTAGTGAGACCTTATCTCAAATTAATTTTTTTTAATTACAAAAGAAAAATATGTGCCAAATTGAGCCATGCAGCAAGCTGGCTCGGTGGATAAAGATGTTTCCCACCAAATCTAATCATCCAACACCTGTACCACCCAGTAGAAGAACAGTTTACAAAAAGTTAGCTCTGATGTATAAGCATGCCATGGCACATACACATAAACATGCATAAATAAACGTAAAGAGTGAAGTGTGTCCCCTGTTGAGTGCAGTGGATCTCAGGTAATGGTCCCAAGAGGAAGGAGGAGGCAGACATCCGCAACATACAGCATCTCAGTAGTTAATGAGGCTGCAAAGTTCGCAGGCACATGATAAACTGTTCCTGTGGAAGTCGGTGGTCCCCTGGCCAGATCAGCATTGGATAATTAAGGTGTGGACTAGCAGAAGCACAGATTGGTGTGGTGAGATGGTAAGGTTGGTCCAGTTACCAGTTACAGTGAGTCCTTCCTTCCCTTCACTGTTTGCTCCTAAGACCTTCATGAAAATGCTACCTGATGTCTTTCCTCTTCTGCATTTCTTGTCCCTGTCCAGGTGATAACTCCCTAATAGAGCAGGTGCATGTCCTGGGCCTCCTACATGAAGAGCTTCATGGTCCTGGCCCCCTGGGAGCATTGAACACCCTTGCTCATACAGAGGTGATTCTGAGTGGTAAAATGGACCAGACTTCAGCCTCCATCCTCTGTCGAAGGCCCCAACAACGTGCAGTTTACCAGGTCAGGAGAGACAACAGAGAAGACTGGAGATTAGGATCGGAAAGGCCGGTGTCTTAGGGTTTCTGTTGCAGCTATGAAACACCATGACCAAAGCAGTTTAAGGAAGAAAGGGTTTATTTGGCTTACACATCCACATTGTAGTCTATCATTGAAGGACCCCAGGACAGGAACTGAAACAGGACAAGAAACCTGGAGGGCAGGGGCTGATGCAGAGACCGTGGAAGAGAGCTTGAGCTGTTCACTGGCTTGTTCAGCGTGGTTAAAGAACCCAGCACCACCAGCCCCTCGAGTCCACCCCACCTCCCGACTCTCTTGATCACTGATTAAGGAAATAGTCCACAGCTGGCTCTTACAAGGGCATCTCCTCAATTTAGATTCCTGCTTTCAGATGACTTGTGTCAAATTAACATCAAACTGGTCAGGACAGGCAGCATGATGGGACAAGCAATGAAACTTGTTGTTCTCTTAGGAAGTGGAGGCAGGGATTCAGGAGTTCACGGTACCTGGTGAGCTGAAGGACAGCCTGGGCAGTGTGATCCTGAGGCCTTCCTACCTCAGAAGCAGACAATAACAGAAAGCTGACCTGATTACTTCTGTGCTGATTTTGTTTTGTTTAAGGCAGTGCCTTCACTGGATAGCTTTTTCAGCCTGGAATTTGATTTTATATTAGATTAAGGCTAGCTTTGAACCCACAGGGATGTCAGCCTCTGCCTCCCAAGTGCTGGGTTAAAGGTGTGTCCCACCACACCTAACCTGGGCTTTAGATTTGTGGTGCTTGACATCCTTGGTTCATCCTTGTTATTTCAATGGGGAACTAATGCAGATGTGTTAACATGTAAATCCCCTGAGTGATAAAGCATAAGAGCCAGGATTTGAACTCTGGGCTGCTCGACTCCATAGCCTATAAGCCAGCCAAACACACTGTGCACACCTTTGATACCATCACTTGAGAGGACAGCCAGGGCTACATAGAGGAAACTCATTGTTTCAAAAAAATGTCCATTAATGTAACCAACTAAGGGCGGTGCCTTCAGCAGATGAGTGAGGGGATTGTCTGTTTGTCTGTCTTCTCTAGACCTGGCGGTTCTCCATTCTTCCTGATTTCAGCCTGGATCTCCATGAAGGGCTTCCCCTCCGTTCTGAGCTACACTCTGATCCTCACACCACCCAGGTATCAAAAATAGCAGGACCAGAACAAGGGTGCGAGCTTAGAGTCTGGCAAAAGGAAAAATAAAACTAGAGATATTAGCTGGTCAGCAGTAGCGCACACCTTTATTTTATTTATTTTTTGTTTTTTGGGTTTCGTTTTTTTTCGAGACAGGGTTTCTCTGTGTAGCCCCGGCTATCCTGGAACTCACTCTGTAGGCCAGGCTGGCCTCAAACTCAGAAATCCGCCTGCCTCTGCCTCCCAGAGTGCTGGGATTACAGGCTTTTTTTGTTTGTTTGTTTGTTTGTTTGTTTGTTTGTTTTTGAGCGCACACCTTTAATCCTAGCACTCAGGAGGCAGAGGCAGGTGGATCTCTTGAGTTCGAGGCCAGCCTGGTCTGCAGAGAGAGTTCCAGGACAGCTAGGGCCATACAGAAAAACCCTGTTTCAGAAAACCAAAAGAAAAAAAAAGTAGAGGTGTTGGGGGTCTGGAACTTGAAACGTAGAACTGAGCAGTTACAGCACTTGTATCTACAGGTGGATCCTGCGACTCGGTTGACCTTTAACCTTCACTTGTCCAAGAAAGAAAGAGAAGCTAGAGACAGCCTCACTCTGCCTTTCCAGTTCAGCTCTGAAAAGTAAGGCTGGGCTTGGATCTCTGCATCTGTGTCAGAAAGGTGGGGTGATGACAAGTTGTTGATTAACCTCAAGATTTTATAGGGGCTGAAGTCCGCCTCCAGAGACCAGTCTAGGGAGTGGTTCCATACCCACCTATACCAAACTCCCACAAGGATAGTAATGGGCCTTTCTGTGTTTCCCTTCAGTAAAGCTATGGGCCCTGAGTAGCCATGGGCCAGTAGAGCCAGACCAGATGGAGAGGTGACCCTTTTCTCCAGGCAGCAGTGGCAAAACCACAATGTCTGTGAGTGTCGCAAGGGATTGTTCCCAGGAGCTCAGGAGATGCTTCTTGCTCTGTACCCGGTGTGTGAGTGGGTGTGAAGCAAGGCTGAAGAGTCTCTGCCTTCTAGCTAAGGGCCTGGGTCTCTTAGAGCAGTACAAGATAGTCCCTATTCCAGAACCTAGTGATACTTCAGCACCCATCACTCTCAGAACTTTAGGAAAAGGAACCAACTTAGGGTTGGTTACCTATACTAATATCCTCGTCACCTCGAAGGAGCTATCCAGATTTGACCTAGCACCCACCCTCATTGTTCCTTCCCTCCTCAGACAGCAAGCCCTGCTGCATCCAGTGCTGGGCCAGACTGGCCAGACTGCTGGCCGCATCTTCTATGAGCCGGATGCTTTTGATGACGTGGACCAAGAAGACCCGGATGATGACCTAGATATTTGACAGACAAATGGGAGAGGAAGGCTGTGGCTCAGAACCATCCTGCTGTTAGCAAACTTTACCTTGTCCCTAGGCTGCTTTTGTTGCTTTGTCTGTAGAAGCTGTGTCAAGTGAGCCAAAGAGCAGCATCAAGCTGGGGCGAAAAGTGTGCTGAGGTGTTATGTGTGCCCAGAAAACAAGAAATCCCCTTTTGCATGCCCATTTCTAATAAAAGACGTGTGTGTGTATGTATTAACCAAAATCTCTGGTAACTGCTTAAACAAGAGTAGATGTTGGGGATGGTGAGATAGCAACAGGAAAAGGTGCATACCACATTCCCAATGACCTGAGTCCCTGAGCTAAACTATGCGAAGCTATCCTCTGCCTTACACGAACATACCCACCCATATACCATTAGGGTACACAGAATAATAATGAGGGAGCCGGGCGGTGGTGTCGCACGCCTGTAATCCCAGCACTTGGGAGGCAGAAGCAGAGGCAGGCAGATTTCTGAATTTGAGGCCAGCCTGGTCTACAGAGTGAGTTCCAGGACAGCCAGGGCAATACAGAGAAACCCTGTCTCAAAAAAAAAAAAAAAAAAGTCAATGGGGGGAAAAGGTTGGAGGCGAGCGGGTAAGGCTAGAGCTGAGGCAAGAGGCCTAGGAAGTCGGGCCTGGAGGCACCACGGGTCTACATTGCCGCTCTCGGTCCACTTAGACCCAAGTCCTGTGCAAGGATCCGGGTCTCGAGAAAGGAGGCCTGGAAAGACCCGAATTTCCAAAACTTAATTTTATTACTGTACAAAAGCACACCCTCCCCGTGTTTTTTGTCTTCCTTTCCCAATCCCCCCCCAACTGCCCTCCCCCCAAGTGAACTATACATGTTTGGGGGCGCGACCAGGAGGCCTTTGCCTCCTCACCTTGCCGCAGCCTGGGCCCCCCTCCTCACACGTATTCCTTGGAGGAATTGGACTTGGGGTAGGAGCGGGTTGCTCGGTACGCAGCTGTGCTTTCACTGCCAGGACAGGAGCAGGAGAGCAGGGCACCTCCCAGAAGGACCAGGGCAGACCCTGCCCAGCCGATAAAGATGGCAGGACCAAACTCGTACCTGTAGAGAGAAAGGATTGGCGTCAAAGCGTGGGCCGGCCTGGTGTCCTCCATGTCCCAAGTCCACATTATCTGTTTCTTTAGACTGGAGACTTACTTAATATTCATGGGCGTCAAGGGGTTATAAAAGTCTGTGACAATCTGATGACCAATCCAGGAGCATGCTACCAAGGCAGCAAGACCTAGAAAGAGAAAAAAGATTTTGGTATTGAGTGTCCAGACCAAGACCTTGGCTCTGCTCTTCTGGGTGAAGAGTGAACCCTCGGTCCCACCTTGGACCCCCGGGGCTCACCTGCCACTATGAAAACAATGCCTCCAGTCATAGCTATCCGGGCCTTCTTCACTTTGTCATCTCCCCCACAGCGTGTGCACTTCATGCCCATCGTGGCGACAAGCATGGCCAAGAAGCCCAACACCAGGGACACCACCATTAAGGCTCGAGTGGCCTGCAGGGCCGCTACAGAGGAGGAGGAAGAAGGCGGTCATTGCTGGAAAAGGGAGGTAGCCTTCGGATGGCGCCAGCCTAAGCGCTGCAGACCGCGCCCACTAACCCCTGGACCGTGGTGCGCCTGTCGGGTTCCGCCGGCAGCCTGGGGCCCCCTAGTCCAAGGCAGGCCTTGTGCAGACGGTTCCCGCCCCCATCCCGCCACCAAGTCCTTTCCGC
Source organism: Apodemus sylvaticus (assembly GCF_947179515.1). Classification (NCBI taxonomy): domain Eukaryota; kingdom Metazoa; phylum Chordata; class Mammalia; order Rodentia; family Muridae; genus Apodemus; species Apodemus sylvaticus. The sequence continues at coordinate 54,512,192 of NC_067481.1, forward strand.
TCCCCGCCCCGCCCTGCGCTCCAGAACCCGCCTGGGGCGCCAAGGTTTCGATGAAACCGCTCCAGGTAGGGGGGAAGGGAGAAAGGGGGCGAAAGAAAAGGGCAGGTGGCGGCTAAGGCCCTCGCTTGGGCCACACCAGCCGGCGCGTGTCCTAGCTTTGGCCCCGCTATCGAGGCCACCGGGTTTGTGGCTTCAGCTAATCGACCGATAAGATTAGAGGCCACAAGTGCGGTCCCACGTCTAACGAGGGCACGATTCTGCAGCCCTGAGCACTTCCGTCCCTCTTCTCCTTTTGTCCAGAGAAAGAAGCAGGGGACTAGAGAGACCACTGGCTGCCGGAGGTTAGGGGGTGCTTCGCCCAGGACCCCCCCCCCCTTCAATCTGAGCTGAGGGGCGTGGGCCCACGTGAGGCAGTCAGATCCCAAGCCGGCTCCCTCTCTGTCCCACCGACTGCGCCCAAGGCGTCCACTTCCTCCTCCCTGGCAACCCCCGGCGCCGGGCTGTGCGGCCTCGGCCCTGCCCCACACCCAACACCGCCACCTTGACCCGGGGTGCGTCCGCCCCGTCAGTCCCGCAGCCTTACCCGGCAGGGCGAGCACCGAGTCGTACATTTTGCAGCTCATCATGCCAGTGCTCTGCGTGACGCATTCCATCCAGAGCCCCTTGTACATAGCCTGGGCTGTGATGATGTTGTCGCCCGCATAGGAGCTCATCTGCCACTGCGGGATGGCAGTGCTCGCTATCAGGCCCACCCAGCCAAGCATGGCCATTGAAAAGCCCAGGAGTTGCAGGCCCGAGTTGGCCATTTCCTTGTCTCAGAAAAGATGGGACGCGCCGGGAGGGCGACCCCACAGTAAAAACAAAAATCTGGGTAGCCGCAACACAAGAAAATTTGGATAGAGGTTTAAGTCACCCAGAGGAGAATAAAAAATTTCTTTTTGACCGGGTAACTACAAATCTTGTTAACCGAGGTAAACACAAATCGTCCCCTCCGGTGAAGCGACACTTTCACAGCAGAGGAAACCGGCTTCGCCCGAAGGACTGGTTCCAGACAAAAGCGGTCCCCGAAGGCCAGGCGGTTCCCAACGGTGTGCTCAGAGACAGACTACCCAAAGAAGTGGAGGGGCCGTTAGGGCGTGGCCCCCAGAAAGTATGCGGGCCCTTCGGCCCCAGGCTGCGGTGCGCGGCGGAGGGAGCTGGCAGCGCGGCGGCAGGTGCGGGCGAGCAGGTGCGGCGCACCTGAGTATATATAGGTAGGGCGTCGGGGACGCGCCCCGCAGGCAACGGGAGCGCAGCGCAGCACAGCAGCTTGGGCGGGACCAGAGGGGCAGTCGAGAGTGACCTGACGTCACTGAAGGGACACTCACCTGAACCGGAAGTCTTGGCCCCTACCCCCTCCTTGTCCAGGTGAAGAGGAAGAAACCTGAGCTCCAGGGTCACGCCCCTTCATTTGCCTGACTCTAACCGTTGATGGGAAATAGGCGACGGCTTCTCAGAAGTCCCTGGGTTCGGAGTCTGTCCTGCAGACTCCAGGTGGCCCCGTCCTCTCTTTTCCCTACAGGAGCGTCTGGGTCTGCGGAGCCTGTACCCGCAGACGCCCTTGGAAAGACTCCTTGCCACCCTACCCCTGCAGGTTTTGGCGCGTGCTATTTGTCCAGCCCGACTTTCGCCTCCACTCTCAGCTCTTTTTTCTTTAGTCTCCTTCCATGCCTGTCTCATGTTCTGGGGCCCCAACCAATGACAGTAAAATCACCCGGGCTGCACCCTTCTAGGAATGTCTGCTCCCAGACACAGTCTAGCAACCTACCGCTTCACCGCTCAAGTCCTCCACAAGGCATGGTCTCCAACATCCTCACATGCCTGGTCCCTGGATCCACTGGTAGGTGACAGGACTTAGCGCCTGAACCTGTCAGCGTCTCCTCCAACATAGAGGCTCCTTCTCCCTGAAGAAGCTTTCCGAGGGTGGGGAGAAGGGCAGAGAGTCTGCCATGCCACGCCCAGCATTCCCCTCCCCAGGTCGCCTTTTCAAGCTCACCTTCCATTTTCCTCACTTCCTTCTCCATCCACACGCTTTCTCTTTCCTTCATTTTGAGCTCGCAGGGACCTGTTTGTGTGCTCTTTCACGCCCCCTCAGCCCCACTCTAGCATCTGACTCCCCAAGGCGGCCTTTAATTCATCCCTTTAAAACCCTAGCTCAAACCGCGCAGTAGTGGCACACGCCTGTAATCCCAGCACTCTGGGAGGCAGAGGCAGGTTGATTTCTGAGTTCAAGGCCAGCCTGGTCTACAGAGTGAGTTCCAGGACAGCCAGGGGTATACAGAGAAACCCTGTCTCTGTCTCGAAAAAAACAAACACACACACACACCCTATCTCAGCCTTCATTCACAGGGCTCCCTCCCAAGGGTCTCAGTCCTCCCACTGATCTTTCTCCCCTTTTCCTGCCTTCTGCATTTCTATTTCCTCCCCCACTAGCAGACTAAGGTTGCTCCCTCCAGACCCCTGGTGCCTAGTAGCACAATGTGTCCCTCTCTGCCTCCCCTAATCCATTTCTAATTCTTTCTTCCAGTCTACCTCTCCTCCAACCTCCCCCTTCCACCTCCCAGACCTTCACAGGTCCTTCTTCATCTCACTGTTTCTTTTTTTAAATTTACTTTTCTGCGCACTGGTGTCTTGTCTGCATGTATTGTGTTTTTGTGAAGCTGTCAGATCTTGTGACAGATGTGAGCTGCCGTGTGGATCCTAGGATTTGAACCCAGGTCCTCTGGAAGAGCAGTACTCTTAACCACTGAGCCCTCTCTCCAGACCCCTCTCTTGCTAGTTTTTTAAAGTCTACGCTGTCTCCTTCCCCTTACACATTTCTCTGTAAATCCTCCATTTATCCAGTAAACATATTAAAATGCCGTTCTTGTCCAGACAATTAACCTGCTTTTGTATAAAATGTAGATTATTTTCTGGGATGGTTTGTTTGTGGTTTTGGTTCTTTGGTTGGTGGGTTCGTACTTTTAAAACAGGCTCTCAACTCTGTAGCTCTGTCTGGTTGAACTATGTAGACTAGGCTGGCCTGGACTTCACAAGAGGGCCGTCTGGCTGTGCAGCCCCAATTCTGGGATCATAGATGTGAGCTGCTATACAGAGCTGGGGTTTGTTTTGTTTTCTTTTGTTTTTAAGGTAGTTTCCTGGTTGGATGTGGTTGGTGCATGCTTTTGGAAGATGGAGGCAGAAGAATAGACAGCTTAAAGCCAGCCTTCCAGAAGGGGAGTGCCTTCCAGCTCTGAAAGTCCTCGTTTCTTATTATCCCTTTGTTTGTATAGTTGGCAATCGCCGTCGCTGCCGTATGCCTAGCTACTATCTAGTTATTACCTGGAGACCACAACTGCCTCCAAACCAATCTCCCTGCTCCCACCCTCTCCTAAATTCACTTGCCAGAAGTACTCTCTTTATATATACTTAAATCCTGCCATTCTTTTTAAAAAGTCACTCAGTGAGGGAGGGGCTTGGGAGACAGCTCAGCAATTAAGAGCACTTCCTGTTCTTGCAGAGGACCAGGGTTCTATCACCAACATCCACCTAGTGAGTGACTCAACCTTCTGTGACTCCAGTTCTGGGTGATCTGATGCCTCTTGTAGTACCAGTATTATTATTATTTATTAATGTTTTATGTATTTCATTTTTTGAAACAAAGTCTCTGTGTAGCCCTGGCTGTTCTGAAACTTGCTATGTAGACCAGACTACCTTGAACTCAAAGGGATCCTCCTGCCTCTTCCAACTGACTACTGGGATTAAAGGAGCCGGAGTGTGTCAGGCAGAGATGGTGCATGTCTCTCGTCCCAGCACTAGGGAAGCAGAGGCAGTTGGATCTCTGACTCAGAGTGAGTTCCAGAATGGCCAGGGCTACACAAAGAAGCTCTTAGGGCGAGGGGGGGTGGGGCTGGAGTATGTTACCATGCCCAGTTCCGATACTTCTTCTGACCTAATCTGGCTCTTGTATGCACTCAGACACACACACACACACACACACACACACACACACACACACACACACACACACACACGCGTGCGCAAATAAATAAATATTAAGAGTAAAATAAAATAAAAATCATTCAGTGGCACATTTTCTTCTCCTCTGTTGCTGTGGATTGAACTCAAGAGCCTCACACAAGTGCTGGTGCCACCGAGCTACACCTAAATGTCACTCTCGACTACTGACAGGACTGCCTCATCCCTCAACTGTCCCCAAAACACACCGTGTATGGCCTACCCCGACTAAAGCACCTTTCTTTCTGTTCTCTATGCTTGGGTGCTCTGATCCACCCACCCCACCCACCTTCCTCTCCCCAGCTAAGAAATTCATCGTTTGTGGCTCTTAAGGAAGCCTGACCCGACAGCCCCACCCACGCTGAGTCAGGTCATCTCAGCTCTCACGGTTACCTGTACTTTCCTTTCAAGGCTCTTCTCATAGGCCGAAACTTTATTTGTGTACTTATGGACTGAGTATCAATTTCCCTGCTGTCCTGTGAAGTACAGAGGTGTCTAGATTTAGAATTAAAAAAAAAAATGTTCCTCCACTGGCCCCAAGTGTTTCTTGAATGCCTGTAAATATTTTGCGATGAACCCAAGGGATACAAGACAGATAAGGACCGTGCTCCTCTGGGCTCTTTTCTGGAAGGAGGAAGAAAGGCAATAAAGACATAAAGCACTGGTTGTTTTGAAGGTAATGAAGCAGGGTAATGTAAAAGGCTGGGTCCAATCTCAAGTGAGATCAGGGCGACTTTCTGAGCAAGTGACTGTTAAATAAATGAGTCAGTCATGAGAATCATGCTCTAAGCAAAAGAAGAGGGGGAGCAAAGGCCCTTTTCTGCCTGCACCTTTGGAACTTAGTCATTGATCTGAAGCAGGATTACATTTGTTTTGTTGTTTTGTTTTTTTGAGACAAGGTCTTGTGTCATGGGCCAGGCTCCACGGACTTCATGACCCTCCTTCTTTTTCCCAAGTGCTGGAATTACAGGCATGGAGCGCCACGTCTGGCTTTTCGGATAGAGGTTTTGAGACAGGATCTGCCTCACTGTGGAGAGTAAGACAGTCCCGACTTGGAATCACACTCTGGCCTCTTGTCTTTCTGGTGCTGGGATTGCAGGCCCAGGCCACCAGGAGAAAAGGAGCAAAGTCAGAGAGGCTGACATTGGAGCTAGAAAGCCTTTGCTGTTGTGGGGCCTGTAGTATATATAACACTATCCTGAGATCTAGTGATGTTAGTTGAGATTAGATGTCACCAGACCCCTCTGCCACACCCTAGTATGACACAAAGCTGGGAGTGGCGGTTCGGGCCATTAGCCTTTAATCTCAGGAGGCCGAGCTTCGGCACATTCCAACTATCTATCCAAGAGTCTTGTTGTGTTGTTGTTAATATTTTCATTGTATGTGTCTATATGTATATTTGTATATAATGTATATTTGGCCTTGTATGTATGTCTGTGCACGACATGCATGCAATGGCCCTTAGAGGCCAGAAGAGCATGTCAGATCCCAGGGACTGGAGTTACAGACGGTACTGAGTCACCACATGAGTGCTGGGATTCTAATCCAGATCCTCCAGAAGAGCGCAGATGCTCTTAACCCCACCCCATACCCCACCCCATCATTCCTCCAGACCCCTCCTCCCGCTTTTTGAAAAACTTACAACAGTGAGACATTCCAGCTACCCAGCCATTTGAATTCTTGGGTTCTTGCATTCTCCTCTTTACTAGAGACAGACAGACAGATAGCCACAGTGGTGCTAACTGGAAACACTAAAGCAGTGGATCTTAATCGGGATCCTTTTTTTCCCTTTTTGCTCCAGCCCATAGAGTTATTTATTTATTATACTTAGCTGAAGACTGATCTCATTACAGATGGTTGTGAGCCACCATGTGGTTGTTGGGATTTGAACTCAGGACCTCCGGAAGAAGAGTCAGTGCTTGTAACTGCTGAGCCGTCTCTCCAGCCCAGTTGGGATCAATTTTGAACGTCTTTCCCAGGACATTTGGCAATGTCTGGAGACTTTTGTTATAATTTTTTTTCCAGTTTTCTAGAGACAGGGTTTCTCTATGTATCCCTGGATATCCTGGAACTCACTCTCTAAACCAGGTCTCAAAGTCTGCCTGCCTCTGCCTCTAAGTGCTAGGGTTAAGTGTGTAGCACCAGCAACTCTATTAGTTAGTTAGTTAGTTAGTTAGTTAGTTAATTTTTATTTATTTATTTAGACTTCGCAGTCCTGGATGATCTGGAATTTGCAATGTAGACCTGGCTGGCCTTGATATCCTCGGCTATATCCCCAGCTGCTGCTTCTTTTTTTAAAAGAGTTATTTATTGTTATATCTGAGTACACTGTCACTGTCTTCAGACACACCAGAAGAGGGCACCAGATCTCTTTACGGATGGTTGTGAGCCACCGTGAGATTGCTGGGATTTGAACTCAGGACCTTTGGAAGAGCAATCAGTGCTCTTACCTTCTGAGCCATCTCTCCAGCCCACATCCCCAGCTTCTCTCTTGGTTTTTCCAAAGTTTTTAGTTTGTTGGTTTTGGGTTTCTTTTTGACCTTCTCTCTATCCCTAAAACATACAATGCATGCTCTGTCCCACTCAAGTGCCTCTCTGTTCTCTTGGATATTCCAATCCATTTTCCCCACTCACTTTCCTGTATCCAGCTAATGAACTCAGTGGCTTAGGGTCACCAGGAAGCATCATTGTGAATTTTTTCCCTCTCTCTAGTCTATCTGAAGTAAATCAGTGAATGCAAGAGCACAAAAACTCAGAGCTGGAGACATGGCTCAGTGGTTAAGAGCTCACAGGAAGCCGGGCAGTGGTGGTGCACGCCTGTAATCCCAGCACCCTGGGAGGCAGAGGCAGGTGAATTTCTGAGTTCTGAGTTCGAGGCCAGCCTAGTCTACAGAGTGAGGCTGTTCTAGGACAGCCAGGGCTATACAGAGAAACCCTGTCTCGAAAAAACCAAAACAAAAAGAGAGAGAGAGAGAGAGAGAGAGCTCATAGAAGCTCACAGAGACAGAACCAACAATCACAAAACCTGCGTAAATCTGCACTAGGTCTTCCACATATATGCTGTGGCTGTTTAGCTTAGAGATTTTCTGGGATTCCCAACTGCAGGGTCTCTGACCCTTTGCCTGCTCTTAGGACCCTTTTCCTCCTACTAGGGTGCCTCATCAACCTTAATATAATAAGTGTCTGTGCCCAGTCTTGTTATGACAAGTTTGGTTGATACTCCTGGGAGGCCTGCTCTTTTCTGAAGGAAAACATTTGATCCAGGAATAGAAGGGAGGTGGGGGAGGGGAACTGGAAGGACTGGAGGGAGAGGAGGCTGCTGTCAGGAGGAATTTTATGAAAGGGTGGCGAGCACTCTTAACTGCTGAGCAGTCTCTCCAACACTATGATTTCTGAGGCAAGACCATTTGGGGGAGTTTTTTGTTTTGATGGTTTTTTGCTTTTTTAGAGACAGGGTTTCTCTGTGTAGCCTTGGTTGTCCTGAAACTTGCTCTGTAGACCAGGCTGGCCTAGAACTCATAGAGATCCGCCCGCTCCTACCACTCGAATGCTAGGATTAAGACCCCTGGGAGATGGGGTCTTACTAGTTGGTCCAGACAAGCCTGGGACTCACAGCCTCCCAAATTCTGGAATGACAGGCACCTACCAACCCACCCATCAAAACTGGCCTCTAACTCACTTTGTAGCCAAAAAAGGCCTTGAATTCCTTGTCCTTCTGAGTCTACCTGCTCAGTACTGACATTTCAGGGGAGGCCACCACAGTCAGCTCTATGTGGTCCTGGGGGATCAAAGCCGAAGTGTCAGGAATGATGTGTGACAACTCTACCAACTGTACTATACACCAGCCCCTTAGTGTGTGTGTGTGTGTGTGTGTGTGTGCACGCACACACAGGAACCCATATTTAATTAATTATTGGAGTTTGTTCATTTGACTGAGTGATGATTGATTGGGTGTTTTTCCCCAGCTTGACATATCTAGAGTTATCTGAGAAGAGTGAGTCTTAACTAAGGGGGTTGCCTCCATCAGATTGTCCATAGGCAAGTCTTGGGAGGGGCATTTTCTCGATTAGTAATTGGTGTAGGAAGACCAAGCTACTGTGAACAGGACCACACCTAGGCATCAGGTCCTGGATGCTATAAGAAAGCAAACTAACACCCATACACAGAACATTAAATTAATCAGTTAATTTAGAAAACAATGGGCTGAGCCGGACGTGGTGGCGCATGCCTGTAATCCCAGCACTCTGGGAGGCTGAGGCAGGCGGATTTCTGAGTTCGAGGCCAGCCTGGTCTACATGAGTTCCAGGACAGCCAGGGCTACAAAGAGAAATCCTGTCTCAAAAAACAAAAAACAAACAAAAAAAAAAAAAACAATGGGCTGGAGAGATGGCTCAGTGGTTGAGAGCACTGGCTGCTCTTCCAGAGGTCATGAGTTCAATTCCCGGAAACCACATGATGCTCACAACCATCTGATGTCCTCTTCTGGTGTGTCAGAAGACAGCTACAGAGTACTCGTAAAAATAAATAAGTCTCTTTTTTAAAGAAAGGAAGGAAGGAAGGAAGGAAGGAAGGAAGGAAGAAAGAAACAAAGAAACAAAGAAACAAAGAAACAAAGAAACAAAGAAACAAAGAAAGCTGAACGAGTCAAGAGCAAGCCAGTAAGCAGCGTTTCTCCATGGTCTCTCTTTCAGTACCTGTCCAATGATGGACTGTGAGCTATAAGCCAAATAAACTCCTTAATCCTTTAAATTGCTTTTGTCATAGAGTTAATACAGCATCTAAGAGACAGACTAGAATAGTTTGAGTTTGGTTTGGTTTTTGGCGTTTTGTGCGACAGCTTCCCACACTGTAGCTCAGACTAACCTAGAACTATGTAACCCAGGCTAACTTTAAACTCTCAATGATCCTCCTGCCTCAGCCTCCCAAGAGCTCGGATTACAACCATGAGCCACCATGCAGATTCAAAGCCACTGGTACAAAGTGAATGAAAAACCAGCATGAGCTACAAAGTAGGACCCTGTTTGAAGAAAAACAAAGGCTGCAGACTTAGCTCACTGGCAGAACGCCTGCCTGATGGTTTAATCCTCCCTAGCACTGCCCTTGTCTCCCTAAAAGGATGCTCTACATCATTGCTAACAAGAGAAAACACTAAGAAAATACTTCTCCACTATTGTGCTTTGGGGAATCTCCTCCTCCTCTTCCTCCTCCTTCTCCTCCTTCTCCTTCTCTTCTTCTACTCCTCTTCTTCCTCCTTCTCTTCCTCCTTCTCTTCCTTTTCCTCCTCCTCCTCTTCCTCCTCCTCCCTTTCCTTCTCCTCTTCCTCCTCCTCCTTCTCTTCTCCTTGTACTCCTCTCCTCCTCCTCCTCCTCCTCCTCCTTCTTTTTACAAGACAAGGTTTCTCTCTGTGTGTAGCCCTGGCTGTCCTAGAATTCATTCTATAGACCAGGCTGGCCTCAAACTCACAGAAATCAGCTTGCCTCTGCCTCTCCAGTGCTGGGATTAAAGGTGCACGATCATGCCTGGCTTTTACTGTATTTCTAAGAATTAGAAATATGAACAACTTCTCATTCATTTAATGAACACTTATGAAGACTAAAGTCTGCAAAAGTTTCCTCTCATGCCATTGGCAAGGGCGTGGAGAAACTAAAATTTACATATTGCTGATAGGAAAGGGGAGTGGTCCAGAGGCTTTGGAAAGGCTCAGAAGTTTCCTAGCATTACATACATGCAGGTCACATAACCCAGGTTTCCTCTGAGGAAATGAAAACATATGTCTATACAAATACTTGTTCAGAAATACTCCTAGCAGGCTGGAGAGATGGCTCAGCAGTTAAGAGCACTCATTAGTTGCTCTTCCAGAGGTCCTGAGTTCAATTTCCAGCAACCACATAGTGGCTCAAAGCCCTCTATAATGATCTGATGCCCTCTTCTGGCATATAGGCTATATATGTATATATAAATCATATGAATAAAATAAATAAATCTTTTTTAAAAAAAAGAAACAAAAAATGTTCCCAGCAACTTTACCTGTAATAAGAATAAACTGTGCTCTATTCCTACATTAGAATATTATTTATGGGCCAGCAAAATGGCTTAGTGGGTGCAGGTGCGGCCATTAAGCCTGATAACCTGAGTTGGCGCCCCAGTTGATGAAACTGACCCGCACACGCTGTCCTCTGACTTCCACATGGTGCCCTATCGTAGGCTCCTGTGCATATGAAGAAACACGGCAATAAATAAATAAAAGTGGTAAAAAAAAAGTTACACCACAATAAGAAGGAATTAAGTCAACCAGGCACATCTACAGATGCCTGAGGCCCGGCATCTTTTGGGAAGTGGGGCAGGATATCAGAAATTCAAGATGAGACTCAGCTACATAGCAAACTCAAGGCCAGCCTGGACTACATAAGACCATCTCAAAAGCAAGCAAGGAAACAAACAAACTACATATATATGGATAGAGAGAGAGAGAGAGAGAGAGAGAGAGAGAGAAAGGGAGGGAGGAAGAAATGATCAGGCAGTGGTGGCACACACCTTTAAATCCCAGCACCCAGGAGGCAGAGGCAAGTGAATCTTTGAGTTCAAGGACAACAGCCTGGACTACAGAGTGAGTTCCAGGTGAGCCAGGGCTACACAGAGAAGCCCTGTCTTGAAAAAAAAAAAACATAGAATATACTTTTATATAAGGATAGAAGGTGACAGATGTGTTCATTGCCTTGATTGTGAGGTGTATACTTCTGTACACTGTATGTGATGGATTGGATGCCAATCATATCTTAGTAAATCTACTCTGCAAAACAGCGGAGCCTTGCCCTTGGACCCCAGTGCTCTGAACAGTCACCTATCGCGCACCTCCCTTAGGGCCCGGATGCAACTGCTGTCACCATCCCTCCTCCTGGTTCACCAACGTGAATAAAGCACAGAGAGCTGAGGTCACTTTCCAAAGGGCACCACTGGGTGACGCTGAGGGACAGGACAGTGGTGACCGAGCCATCCTGCACAGCTGAGAGACTGGGACAGTCTTTCTGGAGAAAGCTGGCAGAACAGTATAGAGTCAAACTAGGCAGAGCACCCTGAGACTCAGCCACTCTGCCCCTACAGGTAAATACAGATATAGACGGAGTCACAATCATGACATCGGCAAGTCTCCCAAAGAAACTGAGCATAAAATAGCCATTGTCACATTATCACAAGGGACGTGAGAGACCATTAACGGATCATAAGCAGGTACAATACGACGGTCCTGCCTGCCTCTGTCTCCTGAGCTCTCCATTGTGTTCTGAGACAAGGCCTCTCACTATGTTGCTATATAGAGTTAGGCCTCAAGTCGTCTCCGTAGCTCATGAACTGATCCTACCTCCACCTCCTGAATGCTAGGATTACGGTTATGCGGCCCCGTGCCTGGTTTATGTGGTTGGTGCTGGGGATGGAATTCAGGGATTCATCCATGCTGCACAGTGACTCTCTCAGTCTGCTTTGACCACATGCTCAACCTGGAGATACACTTTTAAAAGGAGAAGCAGGGCTGTTGAGAAGATTCGGTAGGTAAAGCAATGGCTACACAACCATGGTAGCCTGGATCCCACTGTAGGAGAGAACCAACATCAACAGTTATCTGCTGACTTTTACATGCATGCCATGGTGTGTATGCACGCACACACCACCACAACCACCACCGCAACCACCAATGATGTATGTGATGGTTTGTATATGATTGGCTCAGGAAATGACCCTATTAGGAGGTGTGGCCTTATTGGAGTGGGTGTGTCACTGTTGGTGTGGGCTTAAGACCCTCACCCTAGTTGCCTGAAGGTCAGTCTTCTACTAGCAGCCTTCAGATGAAGATGTAGAACTCTCAGCTTCTCCTGCACCACGCCTGCCTGGATGCTGCCATGTTTCTTCTGCCTTGATGACAATGGACTGAAACTCTGAGCCTGTAAGCCAGTCCCAGTTAAAATGTTGTCTTTTATAAAACTTGCATTGGTCATGGTATCTGTTCACAGCAGTAAAACCCTAACTAAGACAATGTATTAAAAATAAAATAATAATAAATCATAGATCAATGAAGATCCAAATCAATAATTGTGCTATGGAGCCAGGCAATGGTAGTGCATGCCTTTAATCCCAGCACTTAGGTAGCAGAGGGAGGCAGATCTCTGAGTTCGAGGCCAGCCTGGTCTACAGAGTGAGTTCCAGGACAGCCAGGGTTACACAGAGAAAGCCTGCCTCAATAAACAAAAATAAAAAAATAAATGAAAAATGTGTTATGATATATGTGTGGTGGCTCACATCTGTAATCCTAGTACTCTGGAGGCTGAAACAGGAGGATTGCCTTAAATTGCCCAAGCTAGTCTGGGCAACAGAGTGATAGATTCTGTCTTTTAAAAAAAAAAAGATTTATTTTATTTTATGTATATGGTCACTGTAGCTGTGTGGGTGGTTGTGAGCCTTCATGTGGCTGCTGGAAACTGAATTTAGGACCTCTGCTCGCTCCAGTTGGCCCTGCTCGCTCTGGTCCACTTGCTCTGGTTAACCTTGCTAGCTCTGGCCCAAAGACTTGTTTGTTTGTTTGTTTGTTTGTTTGTTTATATGAGTACACTGTAGCTGTCTTCAGACAGACCAGAAAAGGGCATCAGATCTCATTATAGATGGTTGGGAGCCACCATGTGGTTGCTAGGATTTGAACTCAGGACCTCTGGAAGAACACTCAGTGCTCTTAACCTGCTGAGCCATCTCTCCAGCCCCCGATTTATTTATTATATTACACACTGTAGCTGTTTTCAGACACATCAGAAGAGGACATGAGATCTCATTATGGATGTTTGTGAGCTGCCATGTGGTTTCTGAGATTTGAACTCAGGACCTTTAGAAGAGCAGTCAGTGCTCTTAACTGCTGAGCCAGTTCTCCAGCCCGATAGATACTGTCTTAAAATGTATATTATTAGTTCAGTATTCTGCACCTGACCCCAACACACAAATCAAACACAAGAGAGGACTGGGGGGAGGAGGGATCATTTCCAGGGCGGGCCTGATGCCTCCACCTCCCACCCAGGGGCTGGAAAGGAAGTGAGCAGGTCTGGAGCACACCCTGGGTTTCTCCTGAACTCCCGCCTCTTGCCTCCTTACCTAGATACAGAGGTTTAGAAAAAGAATGTCTGCAAGGATTAGCTTCTGGAGATAAGGAGCAGAGATTGGGAAAAGCTACAATAGGCTCCAAGATAAAGCAGCCAAGGACCTCTGTAAAAGATCAACAGACACACGCAGAGCTCCTGCGCAAACCTCCCTGTTTCCTGTGTCTTCCTTTCCTTTGTTCTCCATTCGTTATTAGCCACTCCCCTCTTCTCCAAATACCCAGCTCTCTTTTTACCTTCTGAACCTTCTATGTCTCCCACACTAAAAAAAAAAAAAAAAAAAAAAAAAAAAAAAAGCTGGAGTTTCAGGCTGGTCTTGTTGTCTTGTTGTTCTGGCTTTATAGCCTAGAGGAGTGACCTTCAATGTCTTGCTCTGGGATTCTAGACCGGTGCCATCAGCTATCACACCCACAGTTTACAATGCTGGAACTCTAACCCAGCACTTCATGTGTACTAGGCAAGCACTCTAGATTTGAGCTACAGCCCCAGCACCTCTCCAAGATCTTTCACATTTTATTCATTCGTGTGTGTGTGTGTGTGTGTGTGTGTGTGTGTGTGTGTGTGTGTATTAGAATGCAAGGGCAGGCACAGATCTTTTCTGCCACCTTGTGGGACAGAGGGGTTTTGTCAGGCCTGCACACAGCCCTACCCTGCCCTCTGCCCTATCTTATCATTTTGTTTGTTTGTCACTTACTTTGTGTGCTCATGTCAGAAGACAACTTTGTGACAGTCAGTTCTCTCCTTCTACAACATAGGTCCTTGGGACTGAAGTCAGGTCACCATGTTTGGTGGCAAGGACATTCCTTAGGAGCTGGTTTGCCAGCCCTCTTTTTTTCTTTTTTGATTTTTCAGGGCAGGGTTTCTCTGTGTAGCCCCGGTTATGCTGGAATTCTCTCTGTAGACCAGCCTGGCCTCAAACGAACTCACACATCTACCTGTCTCTGCTTTCAGAATGTTGGGATTAAAGGCATGTGACACAACCACCTATTTTTTGTTTTTTATTTTTCTTTCTTTCTTTCTTTCTTTCTTTCTTTCTTTCTTTCTTTCTTTCTTTCTTTCTTTCTTTCTTTTTAGACAGTCTCTCTATGAATCCCTTGATGGCCTGAAACTGGATATGTAGACCAGGCTAGCCTCATAAAAATCCACATATGTCTGTATCCCTCAGAGTTAGGATTAATGTGAGTACCATCATACAGAGCCTCCGCACTCTTTAAACTGATTCCACTTTCTATACACGTAAACACCTAGGCTTGAAAGACAGAGATAACTTAGCACTTAGGAGTGCTTACTGCTCTTCCAGAGGACCCAAGTTCATTTCCCAGTACCTCACACATCACGCAACCCACTACTGCTTTAACTCCAGCTCTAGGGGACATGATGCCCTCTTCTGGTCTCTGCAGGCACTATCTTCTCTGCCCTGCCATCTCCGAGCTCCACCCATACACACACTAAAATAAAAAACCACCTAGGATACCTGACAAATCTCCAGATGGGAACAGAATAAACCATGGCAGGGCGGAACCTAGGGAGCCAGGGCATTAGCATCCAGCCCGGTACCCGACCACTGTACCACGTTCACCTCCGCCAAGCCTGTGCAATAGCTAGGATCCCCTGCTCTAAGTTGGATGTATGAATAAGATACCCATCTGCCCCTGAGATAGAATTAGAGAAGAAATGACAAGGAATAAACTCTAACAGAGAACATTTGCTGTCTGCAAGAGAGGCCAAGAAATCTTCCCAAGGAGGGAAATCTTGCTTTTTTAAAATTATATTTTGTTAATTAGTGCCTCTCTCTCTCTCTCTCTCTCTCTCTCTCTCTCTCTCTCTCTCTCTCTCATTAAAGGAAGGTCCCTTCCTTACTGGTCCTGCTCCCATGAGTCATGAGTGGCCGAGATCAATGGGAGGACAACCAGCTGGCACAGCGATAATCATGTCCACATTTCCTTTACACACAGAAGTAAACAGACAAGCACGGAGTCACTATTGCAGTTAGAAGTTGGCAGCACGGGATGCGGAGAGAGGAGGAGTAGGGGAGTCGTTAAAAAAATACAGGCTCCCCCCAAAACTGGATGCCTGGGACAGGACTTGGTCTGCTTCGACCCAAGAGGAATCAGAAGATCAAAAGTAGCTTGGGAAGGCCAGAACTCTCAGGGATGGAGTGGGGGGTGGGGGTGTAGGGGAGGGAGGGAAGGAAGGAGGGAGGGATGGCGGGACGGAGGGACATTTGGCAACTGGGGCGAAGGGATTTCCTCCCTTGCTGGGATTCCCCCCAAGCCCCTCTGGTCTGGTGGCCTACAACACCCAGGAGCAGGTCTGGGGCTGTTAGATGCTCCCGGCAGGGGGCTCGAGGAGTCTCACAAGGCTTGCCCTCCAGGAAGATGACCACAGTGCCACCTAGTTTTTCTGCCAGGGTTTAGGGGGCCTTGACCTCCTAGCAGTTAGCTTGTCCTTCATGTTTGATTCCTGTCAGCTTCTTCCTGACAGCATCCTTGCAGCTGGCACGGATCACTTTGCTCTTAAGGGGTGCACTCCAGGGCCCAGAAGACCACCGCGGCTTGCTCCCACCCCTCTCTCTCCTTGATTGCATCCTAGAGAGTGTGGTGGCGATTGGTCCTTGTCTGTCAGCCCTGTGACAAAAGTGGTGTAGGCACCGACCACAGTCTGCCCCACCTGCTCCAGGACCTCCTCGCCCTCCTCCAGGACGATGCTCCTCTTGTCTGCCCTCAGGCAGAAGAGCACCACCTTCTTGCATTTCTTCACTTCTTCTGGCCCTGAGGATTTGTGAATTTTCATGTCATTGATGACACCCTCAGAGACCACCACACCAGAGGTCACCGCCACACCAGAGGTCACCGCCACACCAGAAGCAAAAGGGCTACAGAAGAACTGAGCCGCTCGAGCCGCTGCCAGGACCTGACTGAACCTTTGAAATTATTATTATTTTTTTTTTTTTGGATTTGTTTTTTTTTTTCAAGACAGGGTTTCTCTGTGTAGCCCTGGCTGTCCTGGAACTCACTCTGTAGACCAGGCTGGCCTCGAACTCAGAAATCTGCCTGCCTCTGCCTCCCAGAGTGCTGGGATTATAGGCATGCGCCACCACTGCCAGGCTGAAATTATTTTTATTTTCTTTAGATTTATTTATTTTATTTATTTGGGTGTTTTGCTTGCATGCACGTCTGTGTACCACATGTGTGCCTGGTGCCCAAGGGGGTCAGAAGAGGGTGTCATATCACCTGAAACTGGAGTTACAGTTAGTTGTGAGCCAGCATGTAGATGCTGGGAATTTAACCTGATTCCTCTGCAACAAGCGTCCCTAACCACTGAGCCATCTCTCCAGCCCTGAGAGCCTTGCTTTGGAGGGTGAATAGGAGTTCTCGGGTATTCCAGATTGCAGGGACAGGCAATGGCATCAAGTATAATCCCAGGCCTCATGAGGCTGGGACCAAAGTATGACAAATTCAAGGTCAGACTAGCTGACATAGTAAGTCCTAAGCCAAGAGGAGGAGCAAAAGAAAAAGAGGGGAAGGAAGTATAAAAACAGGAGAGAAAGGAGAAGAGGATAGAGAAGAGGAGGAGGGAGGCAGAGG
Source organism: Apodemus sylvaticus (assembly GCF_947179515.1). Classification (NCBI taxonomy): domain Eukaryota; kingdom Metazoa; phylum Chordata; class Mammalia; order Rodentia; family Muridae; genus Apodemus; species Apodemus sylvaticus. The sequence goes on from NC_067481.1 coordinate 54,528,945, forward strand.
CAAGAAAGGAGACAGTTAAGGGGAAGATCTGGGAAGGAGAATCCAAACTGGACCACAGGACAACAAAAAGACAGTGACTCTAGGCAGGAATTAACCTCAGATCTACAGTCCCAGCACTCAGAAGTCTGGGCAGAACAGCAAGTTCAAGGCCAGTCTGTAATATATAGTGAGTTCCGCTTCAGCTTCAGGTACAGCAAGACTGTCTCAAAAACAAAACAAAAGTGATGTGTTTTGAAAATTGTAATGTACCCTCCTGTTTTTGTTGTGTTTGGCTTGGGTGTTTTATTTTATTTTTGTTTTGTTTTTTGAAGCCCTGGCTGTCCTGGAACTCATTCTGTAGACCAGGCTGGCCTTGGGGTTAAAGATGTGCCCCGCCACCCCTGGGCATTCTTCTCTCTTTTTATTTTTAATTGAATTTTATTATTTTTTAATGTGAATGGGCGTTTTGCCTACATATATGTCTGTGTACCACATGTGTACTTGGGGCCAATGGAAGCCAGTAAACGGTGTTGGATCCGTTGGAACTGAAATTACAGACAGTTGTAGCTTCCACGTGTGTGCTGGAATCAAACCTGAGTCTGGAAGAGCAGTCAGTGCTTTTAACTGCTGAGCCATCTTTCTTGCCCCTCTATCCACCTCTTCAGGGAAGAGGAGAATCAGGAAAAGCAGTCATGTCAGGATAGTCTGGACTAAAGTGGTAGTGGTACAGATGAGAAAATCAATGTGTAAGAGAAGTCAAAACACTTACATTGAGAAGACACGGTGAAGGTGACTGGTTAGCTCGTTGGGAAAAAGAACTTGAAGGAGATCCATACGTGTACATCATGTTCGTCATATAAACTGTATGTACAATTCTGGCGGTAGCTAGACTCAGGTCTGGCGCTCCAGAGAGGGTTGGGTTGTAGGTTAATGAGCTCTCCGGGGAAGGGTTAATAGAAGAGAGCCACCCCAGAAGCGAGCTATCCTGGTCCAATCCGCTAAGGTTTCTCGCGCTCTCTAGGTGGCGCTAGAAGCCTTGCACTTCTCTCGCGCTTTTTCTGAATTGCGCTCTCCCCACGTTCTCCGCTGGCTCTCTCCCTGGACGTGCTTAGGTCGTGCCCTCTCAGCTGGAGACCCAAAACAGGAGCTGACTCTGGAAAGCTTGTCGCCCACGCGGCCAGCACATGCCTGGAGGCTCAGGGACTTCAGAGAGGGTGGTGTGACCGGCGTGAGCACCTGTCCCTTGGGTCCCTTCCAGGAACCAATGTAGAGACTGTGTGGAGAGGATGGACCAGTAGGCAGCGCACCGCCCAGAGATGCGTGCAAAGAAAGGACGATCAGGCACAATCTCCAGACACACTGGGAACGGAAGTTATTGGTCTCTTGGGTCATCTCCTTGTGGGAAGCGTGTCGCGGACCCTTTAAGTCTCCATCTCCCTTGCCCTCCCCCGCCTGAGACAGGCTGGGACACCCGGGACCTGACATTTGGCGGAGCCTAACGTGGGAGCTAAAAATAGCCACTCCGGGTTACTTCGGGGCATTGTTTCTGACACACACACACACACACACACACGCGGGCTCTATGTCACCCTGCTGGAGTTACCCCGTACCCTGGCAAGTATATCTAGCCCATACCCTCCTCTTCGACCTCTCAGGGAGACCAACTGCACTCAACTCTTTAAGAAATTTCGCAGTCTAGGATTTTGGATGGCGGGAATAGGCTTTTGTTCCAAGGACCCTACTTTGAAAACTCAGAGGCAGGCGGGAACCTTAGAGGCGTGTCTCCGCAGCTGGCACTTGGGCTAGGGGTGGGGGGGCGTGGCCTTTTGGGGTGTGCGGGCTCCTGGCCAATGGGTGTTGTGAAAGGCGTGGCTCATGGCGGGGCGGGAGTGAGGAGGTGGCTTCAGCTCTCTGCATCTTTCCCCTTCAAGCAGGTCTCACTAGATCCCGGAGAGCCTTGGTGCTCTCCGGTTCCTTGGATTGTGGCAGTGAGTCCCACCAGACCTGCCCTTTGCCCACTGCTTCCGAACGCCGGGGTCTCGTGCCCTCCAGGCCGGGACCCTATACCCTATTCATTTTTTCTTATTGCAGCGCCTGAGTCTTTTCTTTTAAAACAAGATGCCGTCGGGTTTCCAGCAGATCGGATCTGAAGTAAGGTTCAGCATTCGGGGGCTAATTGGGAAATCTGGTCCAGTTTTTCTTGGGCTGGGGTTGGGGTTGGGGTCAGCTATGCGGTTATTGCGCAGGCGCAGGGGTTGGAGCTGGGGGGCTGGCTATTTATATTCAGCCTAGACAACCCGTGACTGTCAAATTCCAATCCCGCCAAGAGACAGAGTGGGTCCGAGAGACTCTTTACGAGCTTAGGCTGATTCTGAGGAATCCAGAACTTGTCTCCTACCCTACTGTGTGTTGCTTCGGGTGACACTACTCACGACTCTGTTTGGGAAGGCAGATCCCGCATCTCACCTTCCCGGAGCTGTTCAGATTTACAGTGTTTCTAGGACCCGAGCACTTCGGGGGCCCCACCCCCACTCCTGGCAGTCCTCCAGGAGGCTGAACTTTCTCTTGGCCTTGCTGTGGGTGGAGGGGCAGAGGGGAGTGTCAGCCCCCACCCCACCCCCCAGCTCAGGTTTCTGCTTGGAGACAGACTGTGCCGCCAGCAGCAGCCACCGCTGCCACTGCCCCTCACACCACTCACACTACCATCCCTCCTCTAGCCCCTGGGCATGGTTCTCTCTCCCTGCTAAAATCCCCATCACATCCCAAGTACTTTCTCCCAGTTTGGGAGCTGAGGGGAGGCTAGGCCTGGACCTAAAAAGCTACCCCCAAAGCAATGACCCAGATGCCCTTTCTGGAATAGCCCTTCTTGGGCCTGTTTAAGGCCTGCTGGAGCAAGCTGAGAGAACTTCAGAGGGAGGAGATGAGGCCCAGAGCTAATATTAACACAACATTATTAGTTTATACAAACCGGCACTGTCTGGGATACTGTCACAGATGATTTTGAGTTTTGTAAGAGTTTTCACAGACTGACAGGTAGCAGAGGGAGACAATATCACCTGACAGAAGAGGAAATCCAGGTTCGGGTTAGAGTAGGGAAGTGACTTACCCAAGGTCACACAAGTCTGTGTCTGTCTCAAGGTCACAGGGGAATTTTGAGGTCCAGATCCTCAAACCTTTGCCTCTAGTGTGGACAGAGAGATCAGTTTTTTCCTCCATGCCCAGGTTCCCGAGGAGTTGTGTTTACAGTGAGATCTTTGTACAATTCCTAATATGGTCCACTTTCTCCCGCCCAGTATGTTGGATGGAGCCCAGCATCTTCCTGCTTCAGCTGGGCCTGGGCCCCTGAAGGAAGTCAAACATGATTCTAGGTGACATAGCTTCCTTTGTTTCTGTCTGTGCAGGATGGGGAACCCCCTCGGCAACAAGTGACTGGGACGCTGGTTCTAGCTGTATTCTCAGCTGTGCTTGGCTCCCTTCAGTTTGGCTATAACATTGGAGTCATCAACGCCCCACAGAAGGTGAGTGACCTACAGCTGTTAGGGTGGGGGTGGGGGTGGGGGTAGGGAGAATATATCAGGTGGTGGAGAGAGAAAGATCTCTAGAGTCACTCCCATATTGCCCTCCCCAGGTGATTGAGCAGAGCTACAATGCAACGTGGCTGGGCCGGCAGGGTCCTGGGGGACCGGATTCCATCCCACAAGGCACCCTCACTACGCTTTGGGCTCTCTCCGTGGCCATCTTCTCTGTGGGTGGCATGATTTCCTCCTTTCTCGTCGGCATCATTTCTCAATGGTTGGGAAGGTATGGCGCTGGAGGGCGGAGGCCGGGAGGAGTAGGAAGGAGGGCCGCAGCACGGGTGTGGTGACCAGCCCTCCTCTCTGTGTGCCTGCCAGGAAAAGGGCTATGCTGGCCAACAATGTCTTGGCCGTGCTGGGGGGCGCCCTCATGGGCCTAGCCAATGCCGCGGCCTCCTATGAGATACTCATTCTCGGACGGTTCCTCATTGGCGCCTATTCAGGTACCCACAGGAGCTATGGGTCTACTCTGGGCCTCTGTTCTCCCTAACTACGGGCTTCTCTATGGGACTACGCGGCTATCCTCGGCTCTCTCTCCTTCCTTCTGCCCAGGGCTAACATCAGGGTTGGTGCCCATGTATGTGGGAGAAATTGCCCCAACTCATCTTCGGGGTGCCTTAGGAACACTCAACCAGCTGGCCATCGTCATTGGCATTCTGGTTGCCCAGGTAAACGGACCTGGCCTTGTGGGGAGCTAGGAAGGAGGGGTTGGAGTGGACGTCCATATTTGGGCAGGAAGAACATCAAAATTGCTTTTTCTCTTTCCTGTCTTTTCTTGCAGGTATTGGGCTTGGACTCTATGCTGGGCACAGCTACCCTGTGGCCACTGCTTCTGGCTCTCACAGTGCTCCCTGCTCTCCTGCAGCTGATTCTGTTGCCCTTCTGTCCTGAGAGCCCCAGATACCTCTACATCATCCGGAACCTGGAGGGGCCTGCCCGAAAGAGTGAGCCCTCCCCTTGCATCTAGTCCAGGCTCATGCCCCCACCCTATCTCGCTAGCAATCAGGCCTCCTGTCAGGTTCCATAAAGCCTGGCATTCCCCACCCCCAGGTCTAAAGCGCCTGACAGGCTGGGCTGATGTGTCTGACGCACTGGCTGAGCTGAAGGATGAGAAACGGAAGTTGGAGAGAGAGCGTCCAATGTCCTTGTTCCAGCTCCTGGGCAGCCGCACCCACCGGCAGCCTCTGCTCATCGCTGTGGTGCTCCAGCTGAGCCAACAGCTCTCAGGCATCAATGCTGTATGTATGGGCCCCGGGCAGAACAGGGCTCAGGTACCAATTTGGGGAGAGGGAGAAGGGAACAAGTCACCTTCTGCATTAGCATTCAGGCTCAGTCCGGTTTGGTGTGGTTAAAGAAGCAGACATCCCTAGCTCTCTCTCTCTCTCTCTCTCTCTCTCTCTCCTGCTCCCTCACTTCTAGGTTTTCTACTATTCAACCAGCATCTTCGAGTCTGCTGGGGTGGGACAGCCAGCCTATGCCACCATAGGAGCTGGTGTGGTCAATACGGTCTTCACGTTGGTCTCGGTAACTGCTTGCCTGTGGGATGGCCACATCACTGGTGTCATAGCCCTGGGTACCCTGGGGTCCTACTCTTTGTTGCCAACTGACCGCTGCCCCGCCCCCCCCAACAGGTGCTCTTAGTAGAAAGAGCAGGACGGCGGACACTCCACCTGCTGGGCCTGGCAGGCATGTGTGGCTGTGCTGTCCTGATGACTGTGGCTCTGCTGCTGCTGGTGAGGCCTCGGGACTTAGAGAATACAACAGTCTAACTCATGGGGATAGCCCCAAGAGGCTCTGTGGCTGGCTACACCAGGACCATGGGTGCTATAGTCTATGTTTCTGAGGTACCCTGGCCACACTGGGGCCTAGCGTAATAGTTCCTGTAAAACCTCAGGAGCAATGAAAAGCACAGCTTTAGCAAGAAACCAAATATTCTATCTTGAAACCTCCTGAGAGCAGGGCTGTGGTGGCACACGCCTTTAATCCCAGCACCTGGGAGGCAAAGGCACGTGGATTTCTGAATTCAACGTTCAGGGCACCCCAACACTGGGAGATTGAGGTGCAGGCCTTGAAAGTTCAAGGCCAAACTGGGCAACCTGTGACACCCCATCTAAAAGGGCAGAGGACAGGGGATGCTCCCGGCCTGCCTTAGCTTAGGACAGCTTCTATCCAACAAACCCTGGAAAAGATTTCAGTTCTCTGGGCCAAAGGCAAGGGGAGATCTAGAGAGGCCAGAACCAAAATTTCTGCTATTCCTTCCTGGTCTCTAGGAACGGGTTCCAGCCATGAGCTATGTCTCCATCGTGGCAATATTTGGCTTTGTAGCCTTCTTTGAGATTGGCCCTGGCCCCATCCCCTGGTTCATTGTGGCCGAGCTCTTCAGCCAGGGCCCCCGCCCAGCCGCCATGGCTGTAGCTGGTTTCTCCAACTGGACCTGCAACTTCATCGTTGGCATGGGTTTCCAGTATGTTGCGGTAGGTTCCCTACTCTTCACCCAGTTTCTGACATCAGTGGCCAGAGGGGCAGTAAAGCACCCCTAGTTCCCTCACAGTCTGGTCAGGGACTCCCAGCCCTGCAGGTGACCTCTGGAAGAGAAGTCTGGTGGAGCTATTTCCTCAGAATCAAAGGAAAGACAGGCGGAAATAGATGGGTGGAAACAGGTGGTCCAGCAGCTTAGATTCTTCTAAGAAATAAAGCAGTGGTATAATTTAAACTTTCTATTAATGCTATAACTGGTCTAGGGATCTACCCCAAGTGCACACTCTTAGGAGAGCAATGGGTAGAAAGCTGAAGGAGATTTTCAGTGCTAGCTTTCCTTCCAGTCATTACCACCGCCTCTCAGGGAGAAAGCCCAGCTCTTCATTTGCCCCAGCTTCTGTAGTCTTTGGTTACTGGCTTCCCACCTCTGTCAACATCTCTTTCTCCAACTGTCCCAGGATGCTATGGGTCCCTACGTCTTCCTTCTATTTGCCGTCCTCCTGCTTGGCTTCTTCATCTTCACCTTCCTAAAAGTGCCTGAAACCAGAGGCCGGACGTTTGACCAGATCTCAGCCGCCTTCCGACGGACACCTTCCCTCTTAGAGCAGGAGGTGAAACCCAGTACAGAACTTGAATACTTAGGGCCAGATGAGAATGACTGAGAGACAAAACAGGGTGGGAGGGCCACCGTCTGCACCCGGGCTCCCTCCTTTCCTCTGCAGCACTTTAGCCCTCTCTTCCCTGTTACCTCCAGGATGAAGGCAAGGCAGCCTGGGGACTGGGAAGCTGGAGGGAGGGGTGGGTCACATACCCCGTTCCCCTCGTGTGATTCTTTTGGATTATTTATGTGTGTGGCTAGGCTGTGGCCACCTAGATGGGCTTTCTCCCGTCCTGCCTTCCTCCTGCCCCTACCCAGACTCAGCTCTAGAATCCTTCTGTTCCCTAGAGAAGGGGTCTGCAGGAGGATGGGGCCACCCTGAATTCAGCAGGATGGACAGCAGAGGTGGGTGTGAGCAGAGCTTTCCTACCAACCAGGACTCCTCCCACAAACTGGCACTTTCACTCAACTCTTGCCACACAGATTCTGGGTGAAGGGGGTTGTCTTGACCCCTCCTCCAGGGCAAAGGATATACCCTCCCAAAATCTAGCCTTGCCTCCCTGCAGGCTCCACCCTCCCAGGCAACAGTATGAACATACGGACAGGGCAAGGGGTAGAGCACATTAGACTCCACTCAGGGCCCTCGCTTGCTCCCAGGGCTGCCAAGTGTGGGTACCAACACTTTCTTGTCCCCTCTGGGAAGGGTGTTAAACCTGAAAGCTTCTGACCAACTCGGAGCAGGAGGGGATTGGAAAGGCTGCTTATAAACACTGGTTGGGAGGGAGCCTTTGGTACTTTTTGTATATTTTAAAGAACAGATAGGGAGCAGAACCCCAAGGGCTGCTGTATTAAATGTGTATATAGAGATTCCTCCATAAAGTCACTGTATGAAGACGAGAGTCCTGTTGTGGAGGGCCCAGAGGGCGTGCTGAGAGAGAAGATGCCTCACTCACCTCTTCCACCTTGTCCTTCCTGTGCTCAGGATGCAGATACCTCTAGATTCTGTCACTCACATCCGCTTTCATTTCCCCCCCTCCAAAAACCAGGGTCTCACTGTACAGCCTACACTGGCCTTGACCTTGTACCAAACCTCTTGCTTCAGCCATCCAGAGCTGGTTTACAGGCCTGAACCCAAACGCTCCACTTTTTAAAGCAATGTTTTCTTGAGACAAAGTATGTGGGCCAGGATGTCTTCGAATTAGGAATCCTCCCGTCTCAGATTCCTGAGTGCTGGCACATCTGGATCCCTACTTTGATTTTTATCTACTGCTTAAAGAATTATTTTTTTTATGTATGTGAGCACACTGTCGCTGTCTTCTGACACACCAGAAGAAAGGATCAGGTTCTGTTACAGATGGTTGTGAGCCACCATGTCATTGCTGGGAATTGAACTCAGGACCTCTGGAAGAGCAGTCAGTGCTCTTAACCACTGAGCCATCTCTCCAGCCCTATCTACTACTTAAATTGTTTTGTAAACTGTATTCACAAGTGCCCGGGCACTGCACAGACCTCACCCTCAGTTATGGATCCAGTCACTCTTGGTGGAAAGGGTTCCTGTCACAACTAAATAGCTAGGGATACAGGAGCAAGGAAATATGGCAGGCCCTGCCTCCTGTTCAGGGCCCTGCCTACTGTTTGGGGGCCCTGCCCCACCAGTGAGTATTCATCCTCAAACAGAAGAGCCAGAGACCAGGACAACAAGAAAGCCTGCTTTTGTTTTTACTGGAGGCTCAGGTGGCACATGACAGTTCATAAAATGGCTTCAGAGGTGTTGGGGGGAGGTCGAAGGGAAACAAAAAATAAATGGGTGGGAAGAAAAACAATCAGGAGGAGGGATGAGCTGGCTGGTTCCTTCTCAGCCTGACGAGGGAGGGAGGTGATGCCTCTGAACAGTAAGGATGGACCCTTCCTTCAACCCATGCTAGGGGAGGGGGAAGAGAAAAAAGCCAAAGGCTGTTGCTTTGGCCCTCCTGAGTCTCAAGGGAAAAGCTGATGTTTTGATGTCATGAATTAAGGGAAAGGCGGGAGGGGGTGCTGGGTAGAGTCAGTTGGAAACTGGCAGATACCTGAGAGAGAGAGAGAGAGAGATCAATCACAAAGGGTCACTTAGCAGAACCCATCCCTGGACTTCTTAGTCACCTGCCCTGAGAAACAGCACTCACCAGATGGTAGCTCTGGGTGTCCTCTGAGTTGGATTCACTCCAGTATGGTGGTGGGGGGGTCCCCACTGTTGATAGGTGCTGAGGTCTAAAAAGCAGTGTGAATTAAGACTTACTTGTTGACGCCCTCCCACTTCAACCTTTTCTTAACTTTCCTCTTCTCGTCCCTACCAACCAGTTCCCACACTGCACACTCCACAGCTGGGGTGGGGATGGGGCACGCAAAGGCACCCCGGGCTTCATTGCCTGTGCAGGGGTCCTGGTGAGTGGTGGCTGGCAGGGGTGGCTGGCAGGATGCCAGAGGAATGGGGAACAAGGAAGCAGAGGTGCAAAGGGACAAAGAACCGCAGCTCTCTCTTCGTCATACCAAGACCCTCACCTCTGCGGCTATAGGCTGCCGGGGGCCAGGGGGCTGCTGCCGACGCCGCTGGAAGTAGGGACGGTTTCGTGGACGCTGGGGCTCAGGCCGGGAGCCATCAGTGGGGCCTTGGCTGGGCTTGGTCTCTCCATCCCCACCTTCTGTGGTAGGCTGTTGGGGCGGCCTGGGGCGGAAAGGCCTAGAAAGAGGAACAAGCTGACAGGATCAGGAACTGGGCAGGCTCCCTTCCCAGGATTCCCAGTCTTGTCCCAATCTGCTTCAGGCTCTGGAATTTTGTCACTTCACACAGGCTTACACTGGCCCTGAAGGGGAAGACAAAACAGTCTTACCTTCGGTACCTGGGCCGGAATCTGGGTGGGGGTACCCGCTCATCTCCCTGCTGTTGGTCACCCTCCAGTGGGGCTGTCTCCTTGGGTTCTACCCCATCGGAGCCCTGGGAACACAAAAGGCCTAGGTGGGCTGGCTGTGGAGCTCCTGGTGTCTTTGGTCTTCCTCCCTTAGTTCTACTTCCTGGGAGGAGTCTCTGACCTCACAACCCCCCAGCGTCTTTCCATGATGTGGAGAACTAGCTCCCTGACTACAGCTGTCTCACCTCTATGGGCTGTTGCTGGTTGGGGGGCCGAGGGCCTCGCACAAACCGCCTTCGATAGAAGAAGGGTGGCGGGCGCCGTCGTCTAGGCCGCTGCCCCGAGTCCTCTGCCCGCTCCCCTTCGCTGCCAGGTTCTGTCCCCCCAGAGGGAGCTTCTGCCACCATGGGTGGTGGGGCTGCTGGGCGAGGCCGAGGAATGAATCTACGGAACCTGCGGCGATTGGGGGCATAGCGGCTGCCCTTCACTGGCACCCCCCCAGGCCCAGTTACATTAGCAGCTTCTGCACCCTGGGGAGGTAGAGAGGGAGCAATCAGAATTTGCCCTGACAATGAGCACACAGCACTTACAAACCTGCCAGACCACTGGGGTCCCCCTTCTTCAGGCCCAAGTCTATTATTCCTCAAAACCACTCCTCCTTCGCCCCCTCCCCCGACGGGCAGCAGAAGGAGTTTGTACCCATCTGAGAAGAAACAACTTGTCCTTAGAAATAACTGCCACATTCCCCCCAGAGTGTAAAGACAGGACAGGATGAGATAGAGAGAGCCACTGTCCCTCCTTCATTCCAGAGGACTGACTGAGGGTCCTGTTAGGGCTGGGGTCCCGTGTAGAAAACAGACATGGAAGTGCTTGGTGAACTAAAGAGAAGAAACCCACGTTACTGGCTGGTGACAGGGATGGGTTCTTTAGGACAAGTCCTAGAGCAGCACTAGTGTTCGACAACATCCAGGTCAGAGAGTACAGGCCCCGTTTCCACCACAGCCAGAGCAGAGCTGGTCCCGGGAGAGCCAAAGCCTTGGCTGACCTCTGGGCCACCCTCCCACAGTCCTGGCCAACCCCACCCCACAGCAGCTCCCAAACCTTCTCTCCTTCCACGACATCAAACTCCACAGTCTCCCCATCTCCAACACTTCGCAGAAACTTCCTGGGGTTGTTTCTTTTAATAGCTGTCTGGTTGGGGGAAAAGTCATGAGAATGGTGAGGGCAGCAAAGCAGGGTCCCATGGGCCAGCCTCCGCCTCCTCCCAACTCCAGTCTTGGGGACATTTTATTGGAGTCTAGGGCTGGAGGGCAGAGCAAGAAAATGGTCAAAGTAGGAGGGGGAGGGGGAGGGCCTGGAGCACAGCTCCACAGTATCACAAGAAAGATTAGTAGGAGAAAGCCATGAGCTAGAGGTCTGAGGGAGCCACTATCCCCAAGATGCCCTCCCCTTCTCCTGTGCCCCTCAAGGACTTCAACCATGGAGGCAGGAGGAACTCAAGAGCAGAACAAAGGCTGACCCGGCTGAAGTTGTAAGGTGGGTAAAACGTACTTGTGCTTCTTACCTGGATCCCACTGAGCATTCCACCACAGCAGTGGTTCTCAAACTAGCCAGCATCAGAATCACCTGGGAGCGCATTAAAACAGAGTGCCCGGCCCCAGCCCCAGTCTGATTACTTCCGTGGCTGGGGGGGCGGGGCCTGAGAATTCAGGTGATGCTGCTGCTGGTCCACAGAACACACTCTGAGACTCACTGCACCCAAGTGTCTCTGGCCTTTCCCTCAGACAACTGCCTGATTCCTTCCTGTGGCGTTAACAGGTCCCAGGAGGTGGTGAGCATGCCGCGCCCTGAGGGCACACACAATCTGACAGCTGTTTAGCAACTCAGTGGCTGTTGGGCTAATAGTGGTTCATACAGGCACCTGAGGCAGATGGGAGGCCAGCTATGGGCAGGCTATTGTGAAGAGCCAGAGAAATATACTGTGTGCAGCTAGGGGTGATGGCAAAGGCTTCCAAAGAGAGGGCAGGTGCCTCCCCTCAGAAAGCCAACCTATCTCTTACCTGGTGAACAAAGACATCCTCCTTCGTGTCATTCCTGCAGAACAGGATGGGGTGTTAGGGGTGATGGGTAAGGCGCTCAGCTCCACTGAGGCCTCCCTAGGTACCCATCCCAAGATGGGCCTAGCCTCTCCACTGCCCCAGCTCCTGGGGGTATCATGGGACCCTGGGAGCTAGAAGAGCAAGCCACCAGGGCTCCAAAGCCAGTGCAAAGAGAAGCACGCTGTAAATCCACAGTGAGAGGCTTGGCCTTCATAAGAAAAGGTAGGAGGAGGTAGCAAAGGCACCTTGAAGGAGCCAGGACAGCGTCACCTTCTACCCCAGAGGCACCTCAGAACCTGCTGGTGCCAGGTCCAACTGTCCCTGGCCAATATTCCCTTCTCCCTTCAACCCCTGTTGGGGTTGGAAAATTCCACAGGCTCCTTCCTTCCATGTCCAAGGAGGGGGAAAGTGGGCCAGAGCCAGGGGTACAACTGTGAGAACAGAATGCGATATCAGGGGCACTCTCCACACAGCCACAAAGCCTGAGCCGCCCTCAGCTGAGAGCCACAAGCTCTCCACACAAACTAAACAAGGGCGAAAAGACAGATATACTCAGTCCCTGTCACCACCTTGCCTATGACTATGGTTTAGTTCCAGGACAGGGGACAGGACTCCTTGCAGGAAGCTGCCTTCCCCAGAACAAATGTTCTAGTTTTAAAGTACTCGGATGTGCACAAAGGTCAGCCTGTGAAGAGGGAACTGAGGCTCCCAGGAGGGCCTGGCTGGGCAGGGCGCCTGAGCTGGGGAAGGCCAGAGTAGGGGGGCCTGGCTCTCCTAGGTCAGAATCTGCCCGAGCCTCGCCTAGCTTGGAAGGGGTGGGGCTGCATCTGAAGCAAAGCAGCAGTCCGAGGCTAGGCAGGCGCCCTCCTTCACACACACCAGCTTCAGTCCTGTCGTTTAGGGGTGGGTAGTGCGTGCATGGCTCAAATGAACCACAGCTCTTGAGCCTCCAGGGACAGAAGTTGTGAAGGTGCCAGAGTGTTGCCCTTAACCAGGAAATCAGTGAGGACTCCAATCAAGAGCACCAAACATTCTACCCTAAAGGCACACAGCATGCTAAAAATAATGCAGCAGCTCCAGAAGGTGAGACAGAGGAGCTGGGAAGGTCAGGGTCAGGTTTGCCAAGTTCCTGGATCATTAATCCTCTGCTGCCCTTGAAGATGTGGGTGCAGCTTCTTGCCAGTAAGCATACATTTGTGCCGTGGTTAAAGACTTTCAACCAGCCTCAGCTGGACATCACAGCCATGTGCCTTGGCAGGGTAGAGATGAAGTAAGGTGTCCAATCCCACAGGTCAGTTCGGAAAAGACACCCGTTCCTCCCCCTCCCTGGGTTCCTCGGATACCTGTTGATGAATCCGTAACCATTCCGGACGTTGAACCATTTGACAGTGCCCAGGACTTGGATTGCTGCCAGGCAGAGATGCAGTGGGGATAGTAAGATGGGGGAAGAGACGGAGTTGGGCTGAGTTTTGAGAGAAAACTAAGCTAAAATCTAACCTGCTTCCCTAATAAGCTGCGAGTCAACCCGACTTCACTAAAAGTGTCAAAGTACTCTTACCCTCGACCTAAGTGGAAAAACTCACACAGGGGTTTCATGTTCCCAAACCAACGTTCCTCACATCCTACGAAGTTCAGGTCTTTCACCTAGAACCGGGTACTCACCTGGTCCACCCTCACTCAGGGTTAAAACTCAACAGCCATTCTAGCCCTCCTAAATTTAAGAGACCCCATTCACCTGCTTCCCAAGCTCAGAGGTCCACCTAACAAGAACCGGAGTCAACTACACCAAGCATCCCGCAAACAGGGGTGTGGCCAGACCTTGAGGTTTTATTTTCCTACCCAAAGCCTTAGCTGAACCTGTCCGCCCCGCCCTCCGGCTCATGAAGGTGCGGCAAGGTTTCCCTCCAGCGGAATCCACTAATAGTTTGTTCGGCAGCTCCCGGACCTGTTAGTCCTTTGGGCCAGGCCTACCTTCGGCTTTCCAAACCCTGCTTCCCCTCCCCCAGCCCGCCGACCCTCAGAGCCGCCCTAGCGCGTGCCCCCCCCTCACCCAGCACCGGCTTGTCCGCCTGACTCCGGGCCGGGGGCGCGGGAGTCCCCGAGGCCGCCGTCGCCTGGTTGCCAGGGGTGCGAGGGCCGGGCGCTGAGGGGGTCCCAGCAGCGGGGCCAGAGGCGGCTCCGCCCCCGCCGCCCGCCCCGCCGCCTGCTTTCTGCGGCTCTCCCGCGGGCACCGGTACCACCACCGCTACCACCCCTGCCGCCGTCGCGGGCACCGTCGCCGCGGGGGCCGCTGTCGCCACCACTGCCGCCTCCGCCTCGCTCATCCCGCCGGGTCCAGTACCGGCCCCCGCCGCCACCGCCTCCTCCGCCGCTGCCACCACCACCACCCCGGCCCCTCCCCCCGGCTCGCGGACCGGCCACCCCGCTCGGTCCTCGCGCCCCGAGCCTCGCCCGCACGCCTGCCGCGGGCCCTGAGCCAAGGCCAATCGCAGTCGGCCGAAGCGGCGCGCTCTGGTCCCGCCTCCCGGCCGCCGGCCAATCGTCGCCGCGCAGCCCCCCAGGCCCGCACGCCAGCCCCGCCTCCTGGACTCCGCTCTGAAGCGGCGTCCCCCTCCCGCAACTCTGTAAGTACACCTGGGCCCCGCCTCCCACCGTCACGTGATGCACTCAGTCCAGCCCATTGGCTAGTGGCTCATTTCCCCTCCCCCCTCCGCCCCTTTCCACCGGCCGCGGGAAATCAAACCGGCTAGTGGCGCCCCAACGGCCACCTGGCTTCTGCGCGCAAGGCGGGGCCGGGGCGAGCCTCGGAGGTTGCCCCTGACGACCCGGGTGGGGGTAGCGGCCAGCAGCCGCGGTTCTGCAGCGAGGGGGGCCCGCTGACCTCCACTCTTCAGACGGTCGATGCCCGGACTCTCCATCCGGTACTGCCTGGGTACCTTCCTGCACAGAACGTCCACGCGCACTCCAGGGCAGGCACAGTGGCTATCACAAGCAGAAGCTCATCGTTTTTATGTTTTTAGGGTTTTCGAAGCAAGATCTGTGTAGCACAGCCTGGCCTTGAGCTCCTGATCCTGTTGCTTTCGCCTCCCCAGTGCAGCCTTGCTGAGTTTGAAGTCAGCTTGGGTCATATAGTGAGTTCCAGGACAGTTTGGGCTACAGTGAGAGACCAAGAAATGAGAAAAAAAAAAAAAAGAAACAAAATTTATAGATTTAGAACAAAGCGCAGCTCTTTTCTTAGTTTTAATAAAATATCCACACATGTAGCCAACACCCTAAGATACCTTCTTTTTTAGGTTCTGTATGGTAGATAGCACCCGTAATTCCAGCACTCTGAAAGCCAAGGCAGGAAGATTGACTAATCTGAAGCCAGGCAGAGCTCATATGTTAAAAACAAGCAAACTAAAGGACGTTATTTTTGCTCCAGGAAAGTTCTTTTAAGCCTCCTCTGGGTAACCTGGCCTCCTGACCTTCTTGCCGCGGTTCTGGTTTCTCCCATTGAGCACTTTCCGATTTTCTTAGGTTCAGGATTGCAGGACCCCTGGCTCACCTGCCTTGCACATGCATGCTGTTTGCTTAAAACTTGCTATCTTTGCGGCTAGGGGGCCGGAGGGAGTGTCAAGTATCAACTATCCTATCTTATCGTGACTTTTTAAAAATATGAGATGGTTTTGACCGTTTATTTCCTTTAATCCTCTGAACACACATTAGACAGTAAATGCCACAGCAGTAAGACTTTTGTAATAATCTTGGCATCTGGAACAACGAACCACCAATCAGAATAAGTGTTGGTTCCCAATCCGCAGACGGCTTTAAGTCACTCTTTCCGAGGGCCGCCTCCTCCACATGAGAGGACATGAGCGACACTATCCACAATTCATTTTTATCTGGTACAGCACACCCTGGGAGGAGCACGGGTGCGCTGTGGCGCAGGTCTCCGCCCCCCAAATGGGCTCTGACAGTGCCCGCTACGCCGACCGCCCCGGTATGATCTCTCTCCCTGTCCCAGCGCGCCCTCTGCTGGCCACTTCTGGGGTCCACCTAGTCATAACTCCAACCCCAAACCTGCCCACTGCACCCCTCTCTCTGGTCCTTTCAGAGCTGAGGATTGTGATTTTTAGGGTATCCGGCATAGTGAATAGAAAAAGAAGAAAAGAACCAAATCGCCAGGGAGGCAGTAGGCACGCAGAAACGACCACTTCCTTACACTGTTAAAGCTTCTAACTCTAACCCTGACCTCGAAAAGAGAGATCCCAGTTGAGGAAGGCAATCAAGATATCTCACTGCTGCAACAGAAGAATCAGAAAGGTGTCAAAGGTACGGAGGAGTTCAGGTGTGGGCCGTATAATGAGTTCGAGAATGAGAGGAAGCCCACAAGCAGAGGTGAGCCCTTTTTGTATTAAGATCTTTAAGAAAATGGCAAAGACCAGGGTGTAGCTCAGTAGGTGGACAGCTTGGCTATCATCCAGAAAGTCCCAAGTTTCAGCAGCTTGAGAGTCGGTTTGGGTTAAGAGCACCAGCTGCTCTTGCGGAGGACCTGGGTTCGATTCCCAGCACATATGGTAGCTCTCAACCATCTATATAACTTCAGTTCCAAGAGATCTGATGCCTTTTACGAACCTCTGTAGGAACCACGCATCTGCATAGTGCACATACATATGTGCAGGGGAAGCACCCATTAAAAACAAATTTTAAAATATTATTGTATTTTCATTTGCGTGTGTGAAAGAGGGCTTTTGCTGCCCAAGAACTTGCTCTGCAGACCACACAGAAATCTGCTTCCTTCTGCCTTCCAGTGCTGGGATTTAAGGCACGCACCACCACTGCCAGGCTTCTAAAACTATTTTTAATAAAAGAAAGATAGGTTGTGGTGCTGGGCTTTGAACATGTTAGACAAACACTCTACTGTTGAGCTATAAGCCAGCCTCTCAGACTGTTTAGCTTATTTTCAGTTTGGTGGTGGTTCTGAGATAAGCGCTCCCTCTGGAGACCAGGCTGGCACAGGTTCACAAGTGCTGAGATCAAAGTTATGTTCCGTTATGAAGCAGAGACTCTCTTTTTCCACCTAAGATATTTGTGGAAGATTTTTCTTCTTTCTTTCTTTCCTTTCCGGGGATCCTGGATAACTGTCCCACTGAGATATATCCCCCAACTTTCTCACCCCCCCCCCTTTTTTGTACATTTTTTTCTTCTGAAAAGACGGGCCTCATTAAGCTGCTCAAGTTGGCCTTTACTCTTTTTTTTTGTTTTGTTTTTTGGATTTGTTCCCCCCCCCCCCCAAGATAGGGTTTCTCTGTGTAGCCCTGGCTGTCCTGGAACTCACTCTGTAGACCAGGCTGACCTCAAACTCAGAAATCTGCCTGCTTCTGCCTCCTAGAGTGCTGGGATTACAGGCGTGAGCCACCACTGCCCCGCGCCTTTACTCTTTCTGAAACTTAGGTAGAACTTGACCTTTTGACCTTCCTACCTCAGTCTACTGAGTACCTAGGCTTCCTTGACATTTACCCCTTCCACAGACCGGGCCTCCCTACCCATCTGCTTGTTTTCAGCCGATCTCACATCTCTAGCACTGTCAGGGCTAGCTGTGCTCTCCTATGTCTTGTCTGTCGTCTTATTTAGTCTCTGGCTTTTCTGATCACCTTCTTTTTCATTTATTAAACTTTATATTTATTAGCTAGGCTAGGCTAGTGGTATACACCTTCAATCCCAGCATTCCGAAGGCACAAGCAAATGGAGCTCTGTGAGTTTGAGGCCAGGCTGGTATATATAAGTTCTAGGAAAACCAGAGTTGTATGGAAAGACTGCCTCAAAAAAAAAAATCACTTTTATTAGGGGCTGGAGAGATGGATGGCTCAGTGTTTAAGAGTGCTTGCTGCTCTTGTTAAAAACAAACAAACAAGGATTTGGTTTGCAGCATCCAGATATCGGCCCATAACCATCTTACTCAGGTTCCAGGGGATCTGTCACCCTCTGTTGGGTGTCCTCAGGCCCTGCTTGTATGTAATGCGCTTGCATACTTGCAGGCAAATGCAATTTTATTTTATTTTTTTCTTGGTTTTTCAAGGCAGGATTTCTCTGTGTCACAGAGCCCTAGCTACCCTGGACTAATTTTGTAGATCAGGCTGGCTTTGAACTCACAGAGATCCACCTGCCTCTACCTCTCTTTAAGGCGTATTCTACCAGGTCCTTGCTGCAATTTTTTCTTCTAAATTACACACACATGGTGGAACACATGCCAGAGTGCATGTAGAGATCAGAGGACAGCTTGTGGGAGTCAGCTCCTTCCTTCCTTCTACCATGTGGGTCTTGTGGAAGACGCAGGTGGCAAAGCTTTGCAGTAACTGCCCTTTCCTGATGAGCCTGCTCACTGATGCCCACTTCCTGAGAGCTCTCAAACCTGTGTCTTTCACCCTGAGTCCTTCCAAGGCCCCTTTCAGTCTTCTGAGCAGGACAAGCTGAGCTCCACTCTCTCTTCCTTTCACTGGATTAGGTTCCCAGCATGTGACCACAACTGCTATCTCCTGGCTATTCTTCAGAGCCTCACTTTCAGAATAATCCCCCCCCCCCCATGCCAAGGCTTACTTAACAAAGCAAAGGTGAACCTTGGTGGCATTTACTTAAAACATTCCAATGATTAAAAAGCTGGTGTTAGTCAGAGGTGGTGGCGCATGCCTGTAATCCCAGCACTCTGGGAGGCAGAGTTAGGCAGATTTCTGAGTTCAAGGCCCGCCTGCTCTACAGAGTGAGTTCCAGGACGGCCAGGGCTACACAGAGAAACCCTGTCTCAAAAAAACCAAATCCAAAAAACCAAAAAACCAAAAAACCAAAATACCAAAGAACCAAAAAAAAAAAAAAAAAAAGCTGTTCCTTCACAGCACAAATTTTGTAGCCTACATGGTTTTCCCTCTTCCCTGGTGAGAGGAGAAGGTTAAGATGGTGTCTTGCTATGTAGCTCTTGTTGGCCTGGGACTCAGGCTAGTCTTCATCTGCTGGAGATCCTCCCAAATCCTGGGATTAAAGAAAGGTGGCATGCCTCAACTAGCATCCCAGGTGCATTCTCTCCCTCTCCTCTCCTCTCTCCCCTCCCCCCTCTCCCCCCTCTCTCCCCCCTCTCTATTCCCCCTTTCTCCCCCCTCTCCCCTCCTCCTCTCTCCCCCTTTCTCCCCCTCTCTCCCCTCCCTCCCTCTCTCCCCCCTCTCCCCTCTTTCTCCCCTTCTCCCCCTTCTCTACTCCTCCTTTCTTCTCCCTCTTCCCCTCTCCCCCTCTCTCCCCCCTCCCCTCTCTCCTCCTCTCTTCCCCTTCTACCCCCTTCCCCCTCTCTCCCCCCTCTCTCCCCTCCCTCCCTCTCTCCCCCCTCTCCCCTCTTTCTCCCCTTCTCCCCCTTCTCTACTCCTCCTTTCTTCCCCCTCTTCCCCTCTCTCCCCCTCTTCCCCTCTCTCCCCCTCTCCCCCCTCCCCTCTCTCCCCCTCTCTTCCCCTTCTACCCCCCTCCCCCCTCTCTCCCCCCTCTCTCCCCTCTCTCCTCTCTCTCCTCTTTCCTCTCTCTTCTCTCATTCTCTCTCAATTGGTTTTTCAAGACAGGGTTTCTCTGTATAGCCCTGGCTGTCCAGGAACTCACTCTGTAGACCAGGCTGGCCTCAAACTCAGAAATCCACCTGCCTCTGCCTCCCAAGTGCTGGGATTAAAGGCGTGCGCCACCATGCCCTGCCCGGAACCGAACTCTTGTGAGTCACCTTGTGGGTGCTGGAAATTGAACCTGGGCCCTCTGGAAGAGCAGCTAATGGTGTTGACCACTGAGCCATCTCTGCAGCTCCCTTTGTTTTGTTTTTTAACACAGGGTCTCATATTCCCAGGCTTGCTGGCTTTGAATCCCTAACTCTCCTGATTGCTTAGGTTATAGTAATGCAAACCAGCCCTAGTCAAGGGTTGTTTTTTTAAAGATTTTTTTTTTGTTTTTCTTTTTTCTTTTTCTTTTTCTTTCTTTCTTTCTTTTTTTTTATTTTGATTTTTTTGTTTTTTGTTTTTTGTTTTATTGAGACAGGGTTTCTCTGTATAGCCTTGGCTGTCCTGGAACTCACTCTGCAGACCAGGCTGGCCTCAAACTCAGAAATCTGCCTGCCTCTGCCTCCCAGAGTGCTGGGATCACAGGCGTGCACCACCACCACCAGGCTTGTTTTGCTTTTCAAGACAGGGTTTCTCTGTGTAGCCCTGGCTGTCCTGGAACTCACTCTGTAGACCAGGCTGGCTTTGAACTCAGAAATCCACCTGCCTCTGCCTCCCAAGTTTTTAAAGATTTTATTCTGTGTATTTGTGCATGGTCTGCCTCCACTTCTACCCACACCTTCACATGGAACTTGCTTAGGGGCTGAGTTTTATCTCTTTTGGCTCAGACATCCTCCTAAGCTGACAGCTGGAAAGCTCTAGGGCCCCGCTGTATCTGACAAGAGACTTCTGTCTCTGTCTTGGAATTATCCTCCTTTGTGAGTGGTGAGTCAGCAGCTGCCTAGGGCTTGTTAGCTCCCTTGCCCCCCTGAAAGGTCACCCCAGTTTATTTTCAGCAAAGCAGCCATTACTACTATGTTACCCCCCCCAAAAAAGAAAAAGAAAAAACATAGTACACATGCACATACCACAGATAAATACACCACATACATACATGTACACACACACACATATACATATGCATACCACACATCACCCATAAATACAGCACACACATACATGTATACCACACATACAAATACACCACATATACATCACATACATACACCACACACCACAAACACACACACACACACACACACACACACATTATACATACTATATACACATATCACAACTAAGTCAGGAAATGTATACAAAGCAATGATAGGATGTGTTTAGGTGATTTTCTTTGTCCATTGTCAGCTGTATCTAATATAGTTACTTATCAGGACTGGGGTGGTGGATAAAAGGAAGGACTTGTAAAATCAATAGAAGAAGCTGGGTGGTGTGGTGAATGCCTTTGATTCCTGCATCCTGGAAGCAGAGACAGCAGATCTCTGAATTCAAGGCCAGCCTGGTCTACAGAGTGAGTTCTGGGACAACCAGGGCTATACAGAGAAACCATGTCTCAAAACAAACAAACAAACAAACAAAAAGCAAAATAAACAACAAGAAAGAAGAAGGTGAAACAATTACTACCCCAGACTTAGCTTAATGAAGTATCTTTACATAGTACATCAGTAGGACTGGAGAGATGGCTCAACACTGGCTGATCTTCCAGAGGCAGCAACCACATAACAATCTGTACTGGGATCTGACGCCCTCTTCTGGCATGCAGGTGTACATGCAGATAGAGCACTCATACACAAAATAAATCTTTAAAAAGAAAAGAAAAAGAAAAACTACATGTGTAAAAGTGTTGAGAATGGAGGGTGGGGGATGGCTGGAGAGATGGCTTTTTAGTTAAGAGCATTGGCTTCTCTTCCAAAGGACCTTGGTTCAACTCCCAGGACCCACATGACAGTTCACAGCTGTAACTTCAGTTCCAGGGCTTCTGACACCTTCACACAGACATATATATGTAGGAAAACACCAATGCACATAAAAATGAAAAGATATCATCAAAAATGTAAGCGACTTAACTTAAAAAAACAAACAAACAACTGGAACTGGGCGGTAGTGACCCACGCCTGTAATCACAGCACTTGGGAGGCAGAGGCAGGCAGATTTCTGAGTTCCAGGCCAGATTGGTCTACACAGTGAGTTCCAGGATAGCCAGGAATACACAGAGAAATCCTGTCTCAGAAAAAAAAAAAAAACACAACAACAACTGGATAATGGTCTTACAAATAATCATGGCTGTGAATTTCTCAAGGGCCAAAGACTTAACACCAATTCAGAGAAGTCTTTATAAGTATTGATGTTGACCATGGCAACATTGTGGACATTTTGGAAGTAGATGGTGAAGCCAACCCATTTTCATTTAGGGCATCAAACCAGATTTTATGCCAAGTTACCAGTACCATACCATGTTTCAAATCCTGACAGTGGACCAAAGGAAACTACTGCAAGTACAAGCTCAAATAAAGAAAACTTTCCTTATTGTTGTTTTGATGTTGCCATGGTGAGTCCAGCCGGGTCTCAGACTCCCTTTAGCCAAGGACAATCATGAGTGCCTAAGGCTTTCTGGATAGCAGCTGTGTACTCCAGTGCCCAGCCCAGATAAACAATGTTATGCCTTGACACATTAGTTCTGTGGGTACTGAGAAATATATAGGGTTTTTTTCTTTTTGTTTAATTAATTAATACACTTTCTCTTCCTTTCTTGAGACAGTTTCTCACTATGTAGCTCTGGCTGTTGTAAAACTCTATGTAGAGCAAGGTGGCTTTGAATTCACAGGGATCCACCTGTCTCTTCCTCCTAGTGCAAAGATTATAGACAGGCACCACCATGCCTAGCTCCATTAAAATATCTGAGCATCTTTTTTCTTTCTACATTTTATTTGGGAGCTTATGACACAGTAACAACACTTTTCCCATTGCTCCCTCCAAATTCTTGCACACACTCCACTGCCCCCCCTCAGTCCCCCTGAGCATTTTTTTTTAACTAGGTTTTGTTTTTCCAGAGGCAACTATCGATGTCTCCACAGTCAGTGATACCTTACCCATGGCATCACTTTTGGCAGAATTTATATTTGTCAGTAACTGTTTCAAAGAATGAAGCATACTAAGAATTCAAAGCAAGAGTGTGCTGAGGTGCGCCCCGAAAACTCCACGTTACAGCTTACAGTCATGGACCCAGATGCCGATGCAGTAATCTTTTTCTTTCTTTCTTTCTTTCTTTCTTTCTTTCTTTCTTTCACTTTATCTGCATTTATTTTATACTGAATTTATTCCTATGCCATGAGTTTTTGTTTCTTCAGTTCTTCTGGGATATCTTTTTCTTCTGCACAGCCTCCTCTTCGGGCTTTGGAACGATCTGTTCCTTCTCAGTGAGGATCATCTCAGTGTGGCAGGGGCAGCTCATGTGTGGGTTAATCCAGCCATGGGCTCTGTAGGTTCGTCGGCGCATCTTAGGTGCCTTGTTCACCTGCATGTGTTCAATGACTAGAGAATCCGCGTCTAAACCCTTAAGTTCAGCATCAGTCTCTGCATTCTTAAGCATGTGCAGCAAAACTTCAGCACTCTCTTTTGGCCACCGTCCCCTTGTCCAGCCCCTCTGTTTGGCTGGGGCGCACCTGAGTGACCGACTCCACCATTACACTGCTGGAATGGCACACACTGCTTCTTTAAAGTGACATCCTTCAGATACTTGGTGGCTTTGTGGATATGCGTACCCTTGATGGCCTGGGCAGGTTCCCGGGTGTTGTTAAAGTGAACACAAAGGTTTGAACAACTTGATTTGCATGATTTTGTGGGGTTTTCTGGGTCAAGGGAGTAGTGAACCATCTTCATAGGTCACCCTGGCCGCTTACGGGAAGAGCAGTAATTTAATTTTTTAAATACACTTTCAGATATCCTACTAGTTTTGTGTTACCTTTTTTATTTTATTGTGTGCATGTGTGAATGTGGATGCCTGTCCCATGGCACACGTGTGGAGGTCAGAGGATTTCCCTTCTGCTGTGGGGTCTGGATATCGAACTTGAGGATTAGGCCTGTGTGGCAAGCGTCTTATCCACTGAGTTATCTCACAGGTCATCTTTTAATACTTCTTTTTCACCTGAGTTTCACTACGCAGCTAGCCCTGACTAACCTAAAACTAGCAATACAGACTAGGCTGACCTTGAATTCACAGAGATCTATCTGACTGTAACTTCTTGTGTCCAGAGTATAAGAGGTTAAGGGTGTGTGCTACCAGCTTTGTTTGTTTGTTTTTTGTTTTTCCTGAGACAGAGTTTTTCTGTGTTGCCCTGGCTGTCCTGGAACTCACTCTATAGACCAGGCTGGCCTTGAACTCAGAAATCCACCTGTCTCTGCCTCCCTAGTGCTGGGATTAAAGGTGTTGTTTTTTGTTCTGTTTTGTTTTGTTTTTGTTTTTGTTTTTTTAACATTTATTTTCACCCAGATATTGGTGGTGTATTAGTACTAGCACTTGGGTGACAGAGGCAGGCATAACCTGTGAGTTCAAGGCCAGTCTGGTCTATAGACTGAATTTCAGGACAGCCAGGGCAACACTTAGAAACCCTGTCTCAGAAAATCAAAAATAAAATGAAAACATATTTTAAGAAAACTAAATGTGCTCAAGGAGTAAAGCACTCACCACACGGGGTGATGACCTGGGTTCAAGTCTCCAGAACCCACAGGAAACCAGTGAGGTGATACACATCTGTAGTCCCAAGTGCTCCTACTTGAGATAGGAGGTATAGACAGGAGAATCCAGGAATTTTGGGGGCTAGCTAGCAGGCTACACACACACACAACAAAGTGACCAAGCTTCAAATGGGGTGGAAAACAGGGACTCTAAGCTGAAATTGTCTTCTGAATTCCTCACGTGGCACATGGATGTGCACAGTCATACACACACCAGTGTACACACACATACACACAAAGAGTAAAAACAAATGAGGTCTTGAGAGATGGTTCAGTGCTTAGGAGTACTTGCAGCTGGGCAGTGGTGGCACAGTCCTTTAATTCCAGCACTTCAAAGGCAGGGGCAGGCAGATTTCTGAGTTCCAGGACAGCCAGGGCTACACAGAAAAACCCTGTCTTCAAAAACAAAAACAAAACAAAAAAGGAGTACTTGCTGCTCTTGCAGAGGACTGAGTTTGTTCCTAACACCCGTGTCAGAAAGCTTGTGGTTATCTTTACTCAGCTCTGGGGCCTCTGAGATTTACCTGCATTTACACAACTATACACACCAGCACTCAGCCAGACAAAGTTTAAGGCCAGCACGGAATATTCAATACCCTTTCTTAAAGAGAGAAAAGCAAGCAAGCATGCGAGGGAGAACCCAGTGAGATGGTGAGTACTACTTCAGTCTCAGTACTTGGAGGCAGAGGCAGGAGAATTTCTGTGAGTTTGAAGCCAGCCTGGTCTATTGAGTTCCAGCATAGCCAGAGCTATATAGTGAGTTCATGAATTAAAGGGGGTGGGAGGCTTTCTCTTAGTGGTCTCCATCATCAGGGGTCCCTTCTTTTCCTTACCAAATATATTTTCATTATGCTAAACAAACAAGCCAACTAACTGGTAAGGGACAGAGGCACAGTGGCGATCCTGGAAGAACATTCAGAGGCCCTGATTTCAACTCCCTAGAACCATCAAATAAGTTAGCAAGTATAGTTCAAAGCTTTTGTGCTTTAGTATCTGAAGAAGTGTGCTACTATTTAGAATATTTTTTATAATCCGTTAAAAGATTTATCCCACTTTCCCCCTCCCTTATGTTCATTAATGGTATATTCCCTAAATCCTTTGCATTAGGCAACCACTAATATACTGTTTCTTTGGACTGTGTTTGTGATATTTAGAGTCCTATTAATTCTAGTTACTGCCTCTGAATAGCCCTAGCCCCAAGCTTTGCACCATTTGACTTTTACAGTTTTCACATGTGTCCAGTAGTTCATATCTTTTTCAGTACTGTGACAGAATTTTTAAATAGGGTTTTACTAGGTAGCACAGGCAGGCAATCTTCCTGTTTAGCCAGGAGATAGGATTACAGGCATATATTACCACACCCAGAGAATGACCTTAAACTCCCTTCTCTGCCTCCAAGTCTTTTGTGCTGGGATTACGAGGACCTGTAATGTGGCAGGTACCTGTGGTATGTGCCTGGCTAGGATTGGAGTATGTAGGCTACCATAGCCTTGAACTACTGATCTGCGGATCTCAGCATTCTCAGTGCAGGTATTCCACAGAAAAAAGACAGGAAGTTTGGGGAAATTGAATGAAGGATCTAGGATGAATAGTCCTACTGTGCTACACAAACATGTAATAATTCCAACTAGTGTTTGCAAACATTCCATTGAATTAGAAATTAAGATATTTAATATCCTTATTTAGTGGTAATGAAATTAAAGTACAGTAATTTGAAGTGATTTCTCAAAACTACAGGTGGCGGTGCATACCTTAAATTCCAACACTTGGGAGGCAAAAGCTGGTAGATCTTCGAGAGCTCAAGGCCAGTCTGATCTACAGAGTTAGTTCCAGAACAGCCAGAGCTACACAGAGTAGTCACGTCTTGAAAACCAACAACAACAAAAACAAACAAACAAACAAACAAAACACCACCACCACCAAAAAGGTTTAGATTCCTAGACCAGATTTTTTTTCTTGTTGTTTTTCTTTTGAGTCACGAATTCACTCGTCAGACCAGGCTGGCCTTGAACTCACAACCCCCTGGCTCTTATGGAGATTAAGGGCGTGTTCCACCACACCTGCATTCTTCTAAGGAGTAAAAATCCTGATAGCTTGTCTTTAGAGAAAGTCAAAGTAATTTAACCTCGCACTATTTTTGTTTTCAATTCTCCTGCTCCAGTTTCCCAAACTCAGAGATTACAGGCATCATAAATTTCAAGACCAACTTTATATGCTGGCTTTATAGCAAGCCTCCTTCCTCAGCCTCCCAACGATCTGGCAATAGAGTCTGTGCCTCCTGGTCCAGAGCCACTCATCTCACAGGGAGTTTGATTTTGGAAGAGACGTTAGACATTTCCTTTTAGAAACCTCAAGCCCACTTGGGAAAACAATTAGAAACGCTACATAATTCTCTTTATTTAGGATTTAGAACGGAATAGCTTCTATGTGAACCATAGGGATCAATACTAACCAGGGTTTAGACAAGATGGTGGCCTGTATTGGATAGCTCTGTATACTGAAAGAAACTATAGCATACAAGTAGTGTATACAGTAGCGAAGCCGAGATGAGAGTAATCTCCCACGAGCGTGGGAGGAGAGTCTCCCATGGAAAGCAGTCTCTTGGGCACATGCAGAGCTGAGCCTGCGATTCGGAGAACAGTAACACACCTAACTAGGCAGGTTCTCTGAAACGTGCTTGTTGAGTTGTTCAATTCCAGTTAAAGCCGAGGTGTGGCGCCCCCTCGACGCATGCGCTCTTGACTCCCCAAGTGGCACAGTGGCGTGGTCTTTTCAACACCCAGCGTAGGGACGACGTCTGAGGTGGAAGGGGCGTTTAGGATTCCTAACACGCATGCGTTGAGACCCAGGCGTTTCCTTCGGAGGGTGTGGAGTGCAGGGTTCTGTATTGCGCAGCCGCAAGGGTTGCCCTGTAGCGAGAGCTGTCGATCAAGGGGAGGGAAGAAGAGGTTGAAGAGATTTAAAAAAAAAAAAAAAACCCGGTGCGCCTGCGCATTGCCGACTGGTTGGAAGCGCTACGGACTGGAAAGGGGCGGGGTCACGTGTATGCGTCATTGGATGGGTAGGTGGGAGAGAGGGTGGAGATCGGGGAGGGTCCATGCGCTTGCGCAGTGCGGGGGTGGAAGGTGGTGGAATTACCTAGCACGCTTGCGCGGCTGTCATAGGGCTGCTTGGTTGGTCAGTGGGGAGTCGGCGCCTGCGTACTAAGACCCGTGTGCAGCAGCGGCGGCGGCGCTAGAGGCGGCGGCGGCGGCGGCGGCAGCACAGTAGCGGGTTCGGAGGCAGCAGTTGGGCTCGCGGCGAGCGGTCTAGGTCAAGTCAGTACGTTCGCGCGAGGTGAGAGCGGGCAGGGCGCGCCTGCGCGTAACCTCGGTTTGGGCCACGAACGAGAGACGGAACTACGCGGGGGTCGGGGAGGGGGGCAGAAGGGAGCGGCGGCTATCGCCGCACGGGTTCGGAGAGGGAGCGGCGCGAGGTGTGGAGAGGCGGGCGCAGGGCCCGGTTGGCGCGAGGGGTGACGGTTGGGGCCGGCCGGGTGACGTTGGAGCGACGCAGGGCGGGGGACGGCGAGCCGCGAGGCCGCCACGCGGGAGAGGCCGCCAGGCGGCCACGCCGGGGCGAGGGCCGGGGGCCAGATCGGCCCAGACAGGGCAAAGGCTCCTGTGTCGTTGAGGACCGGCGCTGTGCGGCCACGTGAGGTGGGGGAGGGGGCTGTTCGGTGAGAGGGCATGTGGAGGGGGTTGGCGGCCGGCGGGGGGAGGGGAGTCGGCATGGCCCTGGCCTGGCGCAGCTTTGGGGCAGGGGCGGCCGAAGCACCGGAAGTGTTCCCCATTGGAGGCTGCCCTCGGGGTCTGAGGCCATGCGGCCGAACATTGACCGGGGCCGCATGGCAGCACAGGGACCCCTCCCCCCTGGCCCGGGCCACCGGAAGCCCCGGGCGACCACATGGTGGGCGCGAGCCGGCAACCCCCAGCGCAAGGAGGTCTGGTCTTTTTTGGGTTTCTACGGAGCCTTGGATTTTGGTGTGCGGGAGAGACCCTACCCTTGGGTCTCAATCATCCCGCAGGGCCCGTTGCAGGCATATGTTAGTGCTCCCCAGCCTCATGGGCCTCTGGAGCTCATCCCTCAGCCTTCATGTGAAGTGAGACGTCCAGCCAGATGTAAGTGGTACTACTTTGCTGGGGAAACCGGGAAAAGTGGGGAACTGAGGGCGATTGGATTGAAGCCCAACTCCTTTTCGGCCCATGCCGACAGCGCCTGAAAGTAGTGAGCTTGTAGTTCCCCCTGCGGTGATCTTCGATCTTCACCTTGCCAGTAGTGCCTTCCCTGTTGTTTTGTTTGGGAGTTACTGTGTTTTAGAGTCCTTAACTCTTCCAGCCTAGTACGATTTCTATTACTACTATGAATCTTTTGCTTTCATTTTATTGTCATTCACCACTCCTCACTCCCCCACTTTCCACTGACTGTACAGGCTGGGCCTGAAAAGCCGACAGGACTGGTGCATCCTGGGAAATGTGGGAGGGCCATCGACAAAAGGCTGAGTTCCCTTCGGGAACTGAGATCAAAATGTTTGGCAGTGGGATCATTTAGGAAACTACTTTCTCTCCCTTGACTGCATCTGCAAGTGCATGTTGGAGGCGGGAATCCCCCAAAGAGGCCTTGTGGTTTCCTGTACCAATGACTGGCTTGTGTGTGGACATGGTGGTGGGGTGTAACAGCTGGGTGGGGCCTTGCCCTCCGTCTCCACCCCTTCATTAGCCCCGCCCTTCAGCTGGCTCATAGCTGCTCACCTAATTATAGTCCTGGCAGTGTGTGGGGAAGAGGGGGTGGTTGGTTTCAGTGGCGAGTAACACCTGAGTCCTACCCACTCCCGGGAAGTAGCCCTTTCCTCATCTCTGGGATTTGGCATCCCAACTCCCAGGAGACTTTCCCTAGCCACAACTTTAGATTTCATTGTGGGGGCCCGGGGGATCCCCAGCTGTTTTCCCCCCAATACACCAGCTCTTCAGTATGTTTGACTCCAGTTTCAAAGCAGGAAATCCAACTTTATTTAGGTGGGTAATGGAATAAAGGGGGAAGTGGCACAGTGTTTTAGGGAGGAATGGGATAGCTTAGCGGTCTTGTTAACCTCCATCGTTACTGACCCTAGTTCTCTTCTTGGCTTTAGTTGGAATCGAAGCCTCTTAAAATGGCAGATGATTTGGACTTCGAGACAGGAGATGCAGGGGCCTCAGCCACCTTCCCAATGCAGTGCTCAGCATTACGTAAGAATGGTTTTGTGGTGCTCAAAGGCCGGCCGTGTAAGATCGTCGAGATGTCTACTTCGAAGACTGGCAAGCACGGCCATGCCAAGGTCAGAGCCACCTCTCCATCTTGCCTCCCTGCAGCTCCCTCACCCTAGGACAGCAGGGAGCTGGTGGTGGAGTCTTAGCCCCTTATGCTGTTGTCCTTTTGTTCTGCACCCAGCTTTTGCTCCAATTCAAAACTAAGCTGCTCACAGTGTCTTCCATAGGGTACCTGTCACATTCTGGTTTTTTATTTTTTTTCCTCCCTCCTTGTGCTAGTTTTCTTTGGGTTTGTATATTTGGTTTCTTACTCTTGTCCTTTTTATTCCTTGGGCTCCTTGTCCAGGATTTCTCCAGTCTCTGCTGTCTCCCAAAGCAGCATTGGGGGTGGGGGGTGCTCCAGTCTCAATTCTCACATCACTGCTGCTGCTCCAAGTTCTGGCTTTTTCTAGCATTGTGATGTGTCTTCTGTGCTCTACTTGCCGCTGGTTGCCCTCTATTCTTTGTCTTTAAGATTTGGCATTCTCTTTGCTTAGGCTTTCCCTGTCTTCCTCAGAAGTTCAGCCTGACTAGTTGAAATTTTTGTGGTTTATTTCCTATCTTTTGTTGGCTTGGCATTAAATATAACTACTTTATAATAAGGCTTGTTCTCCTGGTTTCCTTGCATACTGACTGCACAGTCATTCTGCGCTTCCTCCTGGGTCATTGTCTTCAGATCTTTTACATTCCTTTGCTTCATTTTCTTAACCTCTAACACTTCTTAGCCCACCTTTGTCTAAGAACCTTTTCCCTGGATAACTACCCCAGTACAATAAACAGGGTCTTGTGTACTCCAGCACACCCTTGAACTTGAACTTCCTTCTACCTCTACCTTTCTAGTGCTGGGATTGCAGGCACGTGTCATGATTGGTTTGGTTTTGTGTTAGTAGGCATCAGACACAGCATGCATGCTGGGCAGGCATTGTTATCAACTGAGTGCTAATTAGTTCTTGTCAGTCTTGGGGGGGGGGACTGATTTTTTCCCCCCCTCAGGTAGTAGTCTCTCAACTCCAGGACTTATAAGGTTTTAGTATGTCTTTCTCACTTGGTTCATTTCTAATTCCTTAATCTTTACCCCGTAACATCGTGTGCTCACTTCTCAGGCATTAAAACGGGCATTTGTCTCGTGTCAAAAATTGATTTGCTGGGTTTCTCTGTATGATATGTACACAGGTCCATCTGGTTGGTATTGACATTTTTACTGGGAAGAAATATGAAGATATCTGCCCGTCGACTCACAATATGGATGTCCCCAACATCAAAAGGAATGATTTCCAGGTATGTTTTTAGGATGAAGATGGTTAGTGACTTATGAAGGGTAGGGTGTGTTGACTTGCACCTTGTGGAGAAAGAGGGAGCTGGTAAAGGATGTGCAGTGAAGGAATTTGCTGTCACTGTAGTTGGTCCTTCCATCCTTTATACTTAACCTATCTGTACCCGCTTTTAACATCCTCCAGCTGATTGGTATCCAGGATGGGTACCTATCCCTGCTCCAGGACAGTGGGGAGGTGCGAGAGGATCTTCGTCTGCCTGAGGGAGACCTTGGCAAGGAGATTGAGCAGAAGTATGACTGTGGAGAAGAGATCCTGGTATGATGCCCCCTTGTGTTTTATGTATGCTGCATTGCTCTTTAAAGTCCTTGAGTTAAGACATCTCTGGACTGTCCTTTTTCTTTTCCAGATCACAGTGCTGTCTGCCATGACAGAGGAGGCAGCTGTTGCAATCAAGGCCATGGCAAAATAACTGGCTTCCAGGTGAGTGAGCAGCCTCACTGTCCCCACACTCACTGTTATCTGCACAATTTCTGTTGAAGTTAATGTCCTATCTTAACTTGATTTCTTTCTCTCACCCAGGGTGGCGGTGGTGGCAGCAGTGATCCATGAGCCTGCAGAGGCCCCTCCCCCAGCCAGGTTCTGCTGTGGCTGGGCCCTTGGCTGGACTCCTATTCAATTTATTTGACGTTTTATTTTGGTTTTCCTCACCCCTTCAAACTGTCGGGGAGACCCTGCCCTTCACCTTGCTCCCTTGGCCTGGAATGAGGGAGCCTTGGTGAAGCCACCTGCCTCTTCTCTCAAACCCTGATGGGGAAAGGGAGTTGGGTACTGCTTGTGGTTTAGGTTCCCCTCTCCTTTTTTTCTTTTTAATTCAATTTGGAATCAGAAAGCTGGATTCTGGCAAATGGTCTTGTGCCCTTTATCCCACTCATCCCTGATCTGGTCCCCTGTTCTACATAGTCCTTCACCCCCAAGCACCACTGTACAGACTGGGGACCAGCCCCCTTCCCTGCCTGTGTCTCTTCCCAGACCCCTTTAGGGGTGGTGAGAAGAGGTGTGGGGGAGGGGACACGATCCCTCCTCAGGCATTTGGGAAGGCCTTGCCCCCACGGGCTATACCCTTTCCTGTGGGCTCTCTCCCTGACACATTTGTTAAAAATCAAACCTGAATAAAACTACAAGTTTAATATGAAGCCCCCAACTCAGTTGTTTATTTGTTGACTGAAAGATGCTCCTTAGAATCTAGAAATGCTGAGACTTTGGGAAGCAAACAAACAGCACTCGGGCGTGATGGTGGGTACATTTTATACATTTTATTGGTTTGGGGCACATAAGACCCCACCCCGAGGGATGGAGGGTGGGTTGGAGTTATCTTGTGGTTACTTGTGATAGAATCTTGGGTTCTGGCTGTGTTGGATGAAAGGGAGTCGAGGACCAGGTTGGCTGGTGGTGGCAAAGCCTGACTGGTAAATGATAAGAGTATTTTATCAGTGGGAAGATATTTTTTTGACTCAACACTCTGGAAGGGAGTGGGGTTGTTAGTCTTTCCCTGAGGTATATGTAGGTTTAATTACTGGCCTTACCTTCCCTGCTGCTTGTATCTGTACAGGGAGCTGGGGGTTAGCCAGGAGTCCAGGGGCTGGATGCAGAGCTTGGGGGTGCATGGGTCGCAGAGAAGACTAGAGGACAAAGCTGACCTTAGGCATACTGGGGATCCCCTCATCTTAGCACCGTGACCTCCCAAGGCTCCATACTCACTGAGTCAGAGAAGCTAGTTTGCTGGTTGGCATGTTCCATCTGCTTTTGCAAAGAGAGGGCACTGCCGGGCTGGAGAAACCCTAAGGGAGAAGAATGGAATGAGCAGATGGCAATAGAACTCCTGAAGCTAGGGCTAGCCCAGGGGGTTATCACCTGTCTGAGTGGGCTGAAAGTGGCCATGCACTGCATAGGGTTGTGGCTGTGGCTGAGACAGGTACTGCACCGCAGGAAATGCTGACGGGGCTGAGAAAGGAGATATTCCGTTAAGTCTTAATGCTGCTCTTCTATTCCCCCTAGTCTGAGGAGAACCAGCACTCACCTCTGAGCTGCTGGCTAGGACTGTAGGCTGGTTGTGTTGGCCCATAATGAGGTGGGGGCTGAGCAGTCCCATAGGCACCCCCTGGACTGCCTTGGAATTGGCCATGTTCTGGGGTTCCTGCAAAAGCAGCTGCTGATCCCACGT
This sequence comes from Apodemus sylvaticus, assembly GCF_947179515.1. NCBI lineage: Eukaryota > Metazoa > Chordata > Mammalia > Rodentia > Muridae > Apodemus > Apodemus sylvaticus. Next base: position 54,561,668 of record NC_067481.1, read on the forward strand.
AGTGCCGGGTCTAAGGAGAAATGAAAACTCACTGCTTAGAAAAAAAGCCTCTATACATTATATATGTATATATATTTATACATACATACATATATATATATGGCTTTATGCTCAGCTCCTACACCACATCCTATGTTTGTACTGTAATGACTGGGGTACCAGAAGAATGGGAGAAAGTAAGATGAGCTTGGTAATTCTAATACATAGAAGGAGACATAGAGGTAGGAGCAGATTTCAAGACAATTCTTGTCTAGTGACTTAAACAGTCTGAAGAGAAGGAACTTTCTAAGAATCCAAAGAAACTTCCTCACCGTGAGCACTTGTGGTCCAAACATCTGCTTGGCTCTGTCAGCTGCCATGAGAGTGCCTGGGCGGTTGTGTCCTCCAGGACTCCCTAAGAAGGGAGAGGTTTCACTGCTGAAATGGTCACCGATCCCCAGGAAAGCCCCCTGTTAGGCACTTTTAGTTCTCACCTTGCATGCTGAGGAGGTGAGTCCCTGTATGAACAGTCAGACTCTGCTGGTATGCAGCTGATGTCAGAGTGGTTAAATCACTGGAGTGGAAGGAAGACAGGTCAGTTAGGTGTCCCTTTTGCAACTAGATTCTTTTGTCACCTGTGCCACTGCACAGTTCTACTTTTAGCCATCTCATCACACCTCTGTTCCTTTCGCCTCCGTTTTTCTTCCTCATGCAAAACTTTCTTGAGCTGCAAGAAAAGCTGGTGCTTCTCCTCCTGTAGAGCTGAAAGCTTCTCCTGTAGCTTCAGAATCTGGAAGAGGGATGAGCAGATAAAGCATGGAAAAGAAAGAAGCTAGAAATAGAAGTGATGAGAAGCTACTTACTTGTTCCTTGGTCTCTTCCAGTGACATTCTCTCTTCCATTTCCTTTTTCTTTCTTCTCTCCTGCTCTTCTTTCATCTTCTGTTCCATCATCTTGTCCACCTCTTCCTCCTCTGAAGAATCAGAACGGGGAAGTGGCAAGGCGGTGTAAATAGGACCAGTTACTCCATCACAGCCACAGGGAGAACTTGGCTTCATTAGGTGCTCTCCAAGGTCCTTCCCAGCCCAGGGTTCTGGAACTTAGACTGGGCCTCTTCACTCACACCCCGAAGGCGCCGCTGCCTCCCTCTTAGCCTCGCCAGCAGGCGCACAGCTGGGCCCGTGGATGGGGGCAAGTTCGTGGGTAGCAGAGCCACCCTGGGCCGAGTGTCTGTCCTCCCGCTCTGGCCCAGGCTCACCCTGCCGTTTGCGCTCCCGCTCCATCATGATGTGCCGGTGCAGAGCCCTGGCCATGGCGTTGGAAAGCTTGGGGCGTTCCAGGAGTGCGGGCATGATGCTGTTGGTGACTCTTGGGCAGTGGGCACCCGACTCTGTCACTGACTGCCAGACCTCAGGCGGGGCCTGCAGGGAAGTGGGAGCTCAGAGGGACTGCGACCCGCCGAGGCGGAAGCCCGTCCGCCGCCCGCTCGCCACTTCGATCACGTGTCCCGGGCACCAGCGTCCCTCCCGGGTCTCAGCCTCAGCGCCGGCGCGCGTGCGGGGGTCTTAGGCTCCGCGCCCCGGCCCCTCCCTCGTAGCCCTGGCGCCAACCCCCCTACCCGCCTTGTCGGCGCTTTCTCCGTGGCCTCCGGCGCGCCTTGGTCCCTACGTCACATCCGGCGGTCAGGAGAAATCCTTCCGGAGTCATGACGGCAAATGGCCCAGCGGGTTGGACGACAGGAAAAGCGGAAGCACTCAGAGACGGGAGCCGGGACGTCCAAATTCCATGTGGGTTTACAGAGAGGCTTGGGAAGATAAAACCCCTGAAACTCTTCACCTCGCGAGGCCGCAGGAGACAGAGGCAGAGGCAGAGGCTCTGAAGACAGTATTTATTGGCTCCTTAGAAATCAGTCAGTTACAACTGTACAGAGGGCCCACAGCTTCCTCGGGCCGCCCTTCCTTACCAACTCCCGCCCCATGGCGCCCAGTGGCCACGGAAAAAGCAGCTTCTTGTGGGCACAGAGACTCCTTTGGGATTCACAGTAACCAGAAACAAAAACGGAAATAAATTAAGTAATATGGGGGGGGGAGGGTAGTAATAGGGAGTCATGTTCCCTAAGTCAGTGCATGAAGGGGGGACCCAGAGACTGGAGCTGGGCTCCCTACAAGCTCCCTCTCGGCAGAGGGAGTGTGCTGGGCCCTGAATGTAGAGATGTGCTTCACACCTGGCCTAAATCAAAGCCTGTCTACGTGCTCCTCCTGCCAGGAAAGCACCTGTACATGCCGGAAGTCACTGGAATGAGGTGGAGGCAGTCGTCATTCGAGAGTCCTGGGCTTGAGGCCCGGTGTGCTTGGAGTAGTGGTATCACCCCTTATTCCACCCGTACCAGCAGGGCATAGAGGAGTGTGGCTCCCTTCTCCTTAGTGACCCACTCAAGTTCCGATGGGCTGAAGTGCTGGTCAGGAAGTTCTCTGAGGGCCGCAGAGGGAGGGCCAGGAGTGTAGGAGCCAGGGCGCACACACACCTGAAAGGCCACCTGAGCCTGGTGTGTCCGCTGGGATTTTGGGTCCCGGAATCTGATAGGCAAGCAGAAACAAAAGGGCTTCTAAGGCCCAAATGACTGCTGATTCTGCTCCCCCCCCACCCAGTCCTTGCTATTTTCTGGGAAACACTGTCACCGTGGTGGCTTAGGACCAACTATTTTGTGTGTGTAGCACTCTCTTCCCCAGTCCTGCTCAGCTAACTCCCTCACAGCCCTCTTCATGTGTTATTTACCCTGGGTTTATCTATCTTACATCTTCCCAAAAGCTCCAACTGCACTGCTCGGCTACTCCACCCACCTTGTGAGAAAGTGTAGGGTCTCCCTATATAAGGAAGGAGAACCTTAAACTTCTGATTCACTGGCCATGTCTCCTTGTGTTAGGACTCCAGGAATTTGTTGCAATGGCCAAGCAGTTTATGCAGTGCAAGGGATCAAACACAGCAACTGGTGCAGGATAGTCTGAAAGACTTGGTACAGGAAAGCAGGCACACAGATGCACTCATCTAATCCACACTCAGCATGTGTGGAAACAGGAGTCAAGTGTTCAAGGCCAGCTTCAAACACAAACCAAAAATGAGTTTGACGATAACTTGGACTACTTGACATCCTGTTTTAAGAAAAAAACAAGAGGGGCTGGAAAGACGGCTGTTCTTCAAGAGGTCCTGAGTTCAATTCCCAGCACCCACATGGTGGCTCAACCATCTGTAATGGGATCCGATGCCCTGTGGCGGCCCATGCCTTTAATCCCAGCACTTGGTCTACAGAGTGAATTCTAGGACAGCCAGGGCTACACAGAGAAGGTGTGTGTGTGTGTGTGTGTGTGTGTGTGTGTGTGTTAGGGGGAGGGGGGAGGAGCAACCAGCAACAAGCCAGGGTGGGAAAAGGGGTGTGGTGGGAATCCTAAGCACTCAAAAGTCCCTGGGACCCTGCGGACCTGAGCCCCGTGCTCTCCTACATGTGCTCTCCCACAAGTACTCACTGCACTTTGGAGGCCAGGGTCTCTGCCCCAGCGTACTGAAGGGAAGGAGAGAGCAGCACTGGAGGGGGCTGCTCCTCCCGGGGAGGTGCACAGTTCTCACCAGGCTCTTCAAATCCCACCCCAGGCTCTCCCTTCAAGGGTCGGCAGCTCAGGATGGAGGTAGTACCTGTGAAGAGACCTGGGTGAGGGGAGCCCTGTGACTCCTCCTAGGACCCCTAGGCCCAGCCTCCTCCATGATACCTGCGCCCAGCTCCCCTCGGTCCAGCACCCTCCGTACAACAGCTACACTGCTTCCATGATATGCCATGTGCCACTTCTTTGTTAGTGTACCAGCTTCCAGATGGGGATTCACCCTAAAGGGACAAATCAAACAGACAAGTCAAAGGTTAGTGGCTCAAGATCATCCCCCACACAAAGAGTGCTATCATCTTGGGTCTCTTCCTTTCTCAGGGAAAATAGCCCAGAGGAAAATACACGCCTGTGGCCCATACATACCTAAGATTGAACCTGCACCATCCAAAAGGCAGGGCATATTCCCGGGGAGGCTCTCCTCGACGCCTATGGGCCTCATCTCCTCGCAACTTTCGGCAAGATTCACAGTAGCATAAGCTACGTTTCGGTGGAGGCATGAAATAATCTTCTGTGGGACAATGATTGACAAGCTTGGTGAGCCGGTCCTGGGTCTTAACCATAGCACTCCCCTCCAAGCAGTGTCCAGAGCCATGGGACTGAGGCAGGCTCTGGAGGGTTAGGACTGACCAGGAAGCAACAGCAGTTCTTGGAAGCGGGAGCAAAGGGCGTGGTACTCGCAGCTCTTTAAAGGGCTAGCAGCAGGCGGTGGACCCCAGCACACACTCTCCTTGATACCTGGAAGAGCAGGGGAGGAAGTCATAGGAGCTGGGCTGGGGAGTACTGGATGGGGCACTGGCGAGCAGACACGGGCAGGATACCATCCCTTTGGGCTAGCGCACCGTCTACCATATCAGCTTTTTCCATGTCCCCTTGGGTTCCAGCAATCTTCCCACTGGTAGTCCCTGGGTCAGGGCTCACAATTGTCACCTGCAGAGCAAAGTAGTCAGCCACCGACTGACAGGTCCCCAGTTCCCTTTGTGGAGCAGACGTTTCCAGGGCCCCGGGACTCCCTTTTCCTCTTCTCTGTTGCCACTAACCTGCTCACACTGTCCATAGAGGTCCACAAGTGCGTGGCACGGCTGGGGCACATCTGGAACAGCTACCCCTTGATCCACCCCATTGATGTGGAGATGGAGCCCTCCAGAGGAATCTAGTCGCAGTCCCAGAATGGTGCCTTCAGGGCAGGTGTCAAGGTTTGGCCCAAACTTCTCACAGATCTGAGAGGAAAGACCTACTGTCTTCAGCTGTCAGCCCCTCCCCACCATACCAGCAGCCATCCTGCCCGCGCTCTCTCCAGTTGCCAGTCCCTAAGCTTTGCCTGTGTCTGTGCCCACTGCCTAGGCTTTATTCCCATGTCATTTACCTAGAATCCCCCTTTTTACTTCCAACTTTAACATTCTCAAGGACAGGAGCACAGGAGGAAGCAATAGGCCAAAGGTTGTCCAGGTAATGACATGCACGTGTCCCTTTGGGCCAGCTCCTCTCCATTTAGAGCTTTGGGTCACTTCATTCTTCCTGGCTCCCTCCTCACCTTCAGACCATTGTGGAAGACACCACGGCCCCGCAGGAGCCAGGCTGCCCGTTTAAGGGCACAAGCAGAGGCAGGGAAGTTAAGCCTCTCAGGTGGGCAGGTGATAACTCCCAGAACAAGAGAAGATGTCCACTGTCGGTTCAGGAAGTCTATTCGCACCTGCATGAGAAGGAACAATTCTATATGCACAGCTTACAAACAAAGGCCACCCACCTACCCAAGGCAATCTCTGTACCAGTGTGTGACCTACCTGACACACTACCCCTTCTTTTTTTGTTTTTTCCCGAGACAGGGTTTCTCTGTGTAGTCCTGGCTGACCTGGAACTCACTCTGTAGACCAGGCTGGCCTTGAACTCAGAAATCCTCCTGCCTCTGCCTCCCAAGTGCTGGGATTACAGACGTGCGCCACCACCGCCCAGCCACACTACCCCTTCTTAATGTTGTAGAGAGCAGAAACTATCAACTCAGATATCTCCCTCCGTTTCTCCTGCTGCTAGGAACAGAACCCAAGTCCTTGTACATACCAAACAAATGTTCTTTTGTTTTTGTTTTTGAGACAGGGTTTCTCTGTGTAGTCTTGGCTGTCCTGGAACTCACTCTGTAGACCAGGCTGGCCTCGAACTCAGAAATCTGCCTGCCTCTGCCTCCCAAGTGCTGGGATTACAGGCCGTGCGCCACCACGCCCAGCCCAAACAAATGTTCTATGCTGAACCACACCCCCAACAAACATTCTTTCTCTTTGAGCCTAGGTCTGTTCCTAAAAACTCCCTTCAACTGGCTTCTGATCTTTTGTTTTGTTTTTCGTGGCATTTCTCTTCATAGCCCTGGCTGTCCTAGAACTCACTATGTATACCAGGCTGGCCTCGAACTCATAAAGATCTGCCTGCCTGTTTCCAAGTGCTGGGATTAAAGGCGTGTGCCACCACCGCCCAGATGAGCTGGCTAACTCCTTACCTATCTTTTCATTTGCAGCAGAAAGGGCCTCTCACCCTGGAGTAGTAATGAGCTAGGCAGGAAGAAAGGCACACCTGAACAAGCATATGGGGCACCAGGGGCTGACTGATGACGACGATGCCCTGGTTGTAGCTGGCCACCCGAGTGGCTGTGCGGTTCCCGTTGGATAAGAGGATATTCTTCCCATGGTTCTCCAGGAATTCAAGGGCTATGGGCATAATCCCCACTTCATTCTGAACCTGGTGTGGAAATACAAACTGAGCTGCACAGGATATCAATAGCAGGTTTTACCCACCACACTAGAGTGCACACAGAGTTCAACTATGAACCCTGCTGGTCTGGGAGATAGATCCCACTACCCTGGCGACTGGTAGCCTAGCAACCCAGCAGGCCTTGCTGCAGCCTTACTCTCAGTCCATGCTCCTCGCCCTCATCATCTTCCTCGCCCTCACTACCAGTGTCTGAGCTGGGAGAAGGTGGCTGGGTGCCTTCTGGTTCCTCCAGTCTTGTGGAGCTGACAATGGCCACACTGCGTACTGGCCCGTATAGATCCAACACAGCCCACACGTTCTGGGAACAGAGATGAAGGAAGTAAGTCAGAAATCAGAACAAGAACTCCAACCAACTAGTCCCTCCCCAAACCCAAAGAAGCTCTTCGCTCTACCTTGGCAATGCCGGTAGCAGCAGGCCCCATATCTTCTCCATCAACTAAGATGTGCATTGTGTCATCTGCACACCGACGAATGCCCACACGGCTTCCCACCTAGATCCAAGGTTCAACAAAGATGGCAGCTCAGCGAGCTGTCTCTCCTCTCACTCCCAGCCCCCACTGCCTGCTCCAGGGCCAGGTGCTTCACCCCTAGTCTCTCGAGGTTCCGGCCATAGTTCATCCTTTGGAGGTGCCCATCACGCCTCACTTCACAGCTGGACACCATCCAGGTGGTCTTTGTCCGGAGTTCAGGCAAGGAAGGAGGCAGCCCCGGACCACTGCCTGCTCCAGGCCCCATGTCCTCCGGCGCAAGTGTAGTCAGCCCCAGCCGGAGGGAGCCTGCCCACTTCTCGTCTAGCTCTTCCACTTTCACCTGTGAGAAAGCAAACATTGGTGGCCCTGTCTGACCAGCTGGTAAACCCCTTCGCTCCCCACAGCCCACCTCAAAAACTTCTTCAGCCTTGAGCTCCTTGGTGCTGAAAACGAGGCCGTGTGCATAGCCAGCCACACGGACGGCCCGTGTGCCATCCTCCTCCAGAGTGACATTCTTGCCACAAGTGCTATGGAATCGATGAGCTACACCCGCCACTGTGGATAGATGTTTGGAAAAGGGGTAGGATTAGGGTGACTACCTTGATGAGCTGCTGGTCAAACTTTTAGATGAAAGCTAAGGCCCCATTTGCCATGACTCAGTAAGACCTCTGGACACCTTTCACCACAGCAAGACCCAAGACCTAAGACTCCGGGAGTCAGGGAAATTATGAGACTCTGTGTCTTAGATATAAGTACCCCCTGCTCAAAAAACAGACTGAGCACTTGCCACCGAGTCTTTTCCCTCCTTAAACATGTACCTGGGGAATGCAAGGGGAAGGACTTCTCAGTGGCAGTGTTGCTGGTTGCCAGGCTGTTGTCCATGGGGCCGGTAGCATTGGTGATAGACACTTGGACACACTGGCCATAGAGATCCACTACTGCATACACGTCTGTGTAGGAAAGAAGGCATCAGAAGCCTGAGGTCCTGACCGATCTGAGCAGGGGGGGGCAGGCTGGAAGCCAGAGCAGTCACCTTTACCCGGAGGCAAGCCTGAGCAGGCAGCGCCTTGGTCCTGTCCGTTAATGAAGTAGTGCAGATCACCCTTGGCGGTTCGCATCATGCCAATGCGCGCACCTGTGCCCAGCGCATCCAGGTCACACCCATAGTTGTTACGCATCGTATTGCCATCTTGCATGATAGCTGTACCACTGAGAAGACAGGAGGAAGGATTTAGCTTCACTGATTGGCCCTTATACAGTCTCTTCCTGTCAAAACCTTTCCAGTGCTATGGATAGGTCTGTCTCCTCTGCCCCTGGAATCCCAACAGAGAAAAGCAGGAACTGCTCCGTGGGCTACTTGTGAACTCCCAGAGCCAAGGAGAAAGGGGATTAGGTCCCAGAGTCTTCCAGTGCCGATAGCCACCACAGGACCAAACCAAGCTTAGTTGTCTGATACTACCAAGCGCCACCCATCCCTGCCAAGCTGGATTCAAGGGTAGACAGCCCAACCTCAGCATCCACGTATCATAGTCAATGTCTGTCATGGTGTTGGGAAATTCTAGGTCTTCCGGCCGAATAGCAGTAACTCCTGGGAGAAAGCAGAAGGTGAGAAATGACTCCCAGGACACAGGCGTCTGGTACCCGACAACACCTGAGCAGGGCCCCTCACCAGCTTCGATGGAGCCTGACCATCGGTCTACCATCTTCTGAATGACAATTTCAAACAGCTCTCCATCGCGCAGGGCTCTGTTAGGGAGAGTGGGGATCACTAAGGTCCTAGGTAAGTAGGCGGTGGGACAGTAGACACAAGAGTCTAAAGACTGACCGGTTGGAAATGACAATGGCATCATTGAACTCGCTGCGACAGTTATGGCGGAGAGCGGTGCGGCCACCATTAGTGATGACCGCGTTACTGCCGTGCAGCTGGTGGAAGCGCAGGTCGGAGCCCCCGGCTGCTGAGGATGGAGAGCTGGGAGACAGCTGGTTGTTTCCTTCAGGGAGTGGTTCTGAGACTGGAGGCACCTCTGCATTAGTAGATGCCACTCAGTAAGTCTCTAGGTGTCTTTAAGCATTCCTGGCCACCCTAACCCTGTGCCCCAGCCTTGCCGGGCCCTCACCCACGTCATCCACAATAGTAGCCTGGGCAGCCTGGCCGTAGAGATCAACAACAGCATAGACACCCGGGGGGACATTCCAGGCAGCAGGGCCCTGAGTCATTCCATTGACGAAGAAGTGGAGCGTTCCATCCTCCCGCCGCACCACGCCCACTGTGTCCCCTGCCTTGGAAGAAGTGGGGCTGGAGTGAGGAGTCAGGCAGAGCTCCTGTCTAAGACGGCCCTGCATCTACCCAGCCTTCCTGACTCCCAAATACTATCCAGTCAATATGTCTGCTCTCTCACCTTGAGGCGGTCCAGGTTGTGTCCATATTCATCTAGAATGGTTGTCCCATTGTGCATGACCCCATTCCCAGTCATCATCCAGGTCCCTGTAGGGACAGAAGGGGCAGAAGATGAGGAATGAGGGACAAACCATTACCCTGAAGCAGCTTCCTCTCTGGGACCCTAAATTATCCCTGCCCTTCTTGGGAGCTCACCAGAGCGTAAATTGGTCATAGTAGAGGGCAGCTGGAGGTAGGCAGGGTTGTGGGTAGTGACGCCAATCTCAATGGAGCCGGCCCATTTGTCCACCATCTTGTCAATGCGCACCTGGAACACCTCTCCATCCCGGAGGGCTCTGCTGCTCAGAACCACGCCATGATTGAAGTCATCAGTGGCACTGAGAACACAGCAAGTGGGGACTCAGCTCTCAACACCCTGAGTGTGTCAAGGCTTAAACCAGCAATATTAGTCCAATACCCACTGCCCCAAGACAACCAGACCTCTTGCCTCCGGAAGTCTCCACCTTTCTGTCCAGGACGTCCCATACCAGACACCCTCCCATGTTCCCACCTCAGTGCCCCACACCCTACTAGGGCATCCCTGCAGGTGTCTCCCCATCCCATGGGTCATACTGGGGTCTCAGGGCGGTGCGTCCCTCGTGGGTGATAGCCGCCTTCTGGCCACAGTTGGGATGGAAGAGCAGGCGTTCAGGTTCCGCCTGGGCTGCAGGGGCAGCACGACGAAGAGCACCCTCAGGGGACAGAGCCCTCAGGATGGCATTGTTGCGGCGAAGACGGTCACTGTGGTTGTTATTATGGACTATGGTCACTTTCACCGCCATCCCATATAAGTCGACTACACCATACACAACTGGTGGTGTCAATGGAGTGGCTACGCCTGAAGCACGGCAGAATGGAAGAAGAGTCAGAGGAAGAGCAGGCGTCACAAAGCAGGGTGAGCTATGACCCACTGGTGGCCCTGAACCAGCAGTCTTTCTTGTGTGTCTCCTTACCCTGATCAATGCCATTAATGAAGAAGTGCAGGGCAGAGTTGGACTTCCTCGTGAGGCCAATATGGTCACCCTCCTAACCAAAGAAGAAAGACCCTAGTCTGGAATTCAGCCACACTCAGGCTCAGGATCCAGCAGTCCTGGGCACTTTCTACCATTTACTGAACAAGTTCACGGAAGACCACTCTTGGTCAGGGGCTGGGTCCCTTCTCTCCAGACACAACAATTCCACATTTCCCAAATGCCCAATGTAAAGTAGGTACTAAAAATTAAACTATTTTTAAAACAATTTTCCCTCTAAAATCCCAACCTACTTAGTGCTATTGGGTCTAGAGATAACACTCACTGATAGAGTACTTGCCAAACACGTCTGAGACCCAAGGTTCTGTTCCCAGCACCAAAGGGAAAAGGGCACTACTAACAAGTACATCTCAGATTCTGTCAGACAACCTTGCCTTCTCGGAAGCCTCATGGAGAAAGGGACGTGTTCTTGGTTCCAGGGAATACTGCCTAGCGACCCCGCTGCCCTGGACTGGCCCAAACCACTGTGCTCCGCACTGACCTGCAGTTCGTCCAGACTGAACTCACAGTACTCCCGGCGAGTACCCTTGCCGTTGGTCAGGATCCCACAACCACTCATCATGATGGTGCCTGAGAAAGACGAATACCCAGTTAGGGAAACGCTGTCTGGGTCTCATCAACTCCAAGCCTCTGTACCTACCCCTACCCATAGCTGGTACCTGACTGCAGGTTGGTCATGGTGGCTGGGTACTCCAGGCTATTAGGATTGTGGGTGGTGACACCAATCTCGATGGAACCAGACCACTTGTCAACGAGCTTGTCAATACGGATCTGGGATTAAAGGAGAGCAGACAGGTCCAGGAAATACAACAACAGAAGGCAGGTGCCTCACACCCTTGGTTCTTCACCAACCAGTCACTGGCATCTTGCCATCAAGGATCAATCTCTACGTTTAATTCCAAATCTTTGGCAGGAAGCTCAGCCAGACTCCAGGATTCTACATACCTCAAACATTTCATTATCCCGGAGCGGGCGGTTGGTCATGACAACCCCATTGTTGAATTCATCCAGGGGCCTCCGGCGCTCAGCCGTCTTATTATTGTTGCTGAGTTTGATAAGGGTTCCACACTTCTCATGAAAGAGCAGGGCGTCGTTGGACGTGAGGATGGGAGAGGTGGCCAGTCCGCTGGATGCCAGTCCATCCCCTGCTGGTGGGGAGCTCAGGTTCACATTAAGGAGGCCCCCATTGTAGGCAGACAGGATGGCACTGCTCACCGCCTCTGACAGCTCCATGCTGGCAAAGTCTGCAGCAGCAAGAACAAGGAAGTGAGGACGAAGCTTTCCCCTCAGTCAGCTGGGACCCTCTCCTCCCTACCCATCTCAAACCCCACCCATGTCCACATCACTACCCAGTCCCCTTCCCTGGGCTTCCCCGAAGCCCTCACCATTATGTGAATCAAGGCTGTTAGGAAACGTCTCCGGCCGTGCCTGCGCTGGGGACACCATGAAGGCTAAGGACCAGGTAGGATGGGAGGGGAGTAAGGGTTCAGCCCGTGCTCCAGGGCCCAGTCAGGAGACATCTCCTCTAACCCCTGTATTCCCCTATAATAGGCTCTGGGCTCGATGGCCCCTCCCCTCCCCCAGCTGACTTGTGACTGCTTTTGCCCCATTCCTTCAGCCAAACCTCATGTTTCCCCGAAGCTGTGTCTCACCTTCATCCACAGAGGTCCCCTGTTCCGACAGGGCAGAATGTTCTGGAGGGGCCAAGGGTTCAAGGGGAGGTGTGGGGACAGGAGCAGGAGGGCTGCAGCCGGGCTCGGGGGCCAGCACAGTGATCTGGGTGCACTTGCCGTAAAGGTCCACAACAGCCCAGACACGAGCAGGCAGGCCTGTGGCCGCCACACCACAATCCCGCCCGTTCACCCAGAGCCGGAGCTCCCCAGTGGCTGTGCGTTCCACACCCACACGGTCCCCTTCGACAAGCTGGTCCAGGTCCTGGCCATATTCCTCCAGCACCGAGCGCCCGTCCCGCAGCACTGAGCAGCCTGATACTACCCAGGAGCCTCCCTTCAGCCCAGTGGCACTGCTCGGGAAGTCCAGCACACTGGGGTCCAGAGCCGTCACTCCAATCTCAATGGAGCCACTCCAGGAGTTGACCTAGGAGAGGGTGGTGGACAGAGTTTCAGTATGGAATCCCATCACCGGAAGCCACATTCCAGAGCACTGTATCCCTCTCACTCTCACCTGAGGTCACTGACATAAACACACAAATAACTTTTTGGACCCAGCCTCCATAACTATCTGGACCCACTGGCTCTCAGCATCTATGCGCTGTGTCTGCTGCCAAGGGTTTTACTACATCACCTCTTTACCCACCGACCAAGCTGGTTAAGGGCCCTGGGTTTAACCTGACTTCCTCTGATTTCCCAGCCTCTGTGGCGCATCAGCCACATGCTTCTTAGGTCCACATAGCTAGCACTCCATCACTCATTCTCAACATCAATCCTCTAGTCGGGTAAGGCTCCACCCACAGTCATTCTCTTCTCTTTCCAAATTCATTTTGGAGTCAAGCAAGTCACCTACACTTCCTTTGTCGCATGTCTCATCTGTCCTTCTGGTTTGGGGCGTTTGTCAACAGTTTTTGCTTTTTATTATGTCTCTACTCTCCCATCACGTCTCGGTCACCTATCTTCCATCCCTAAGAGACTGTGCGAGATGTGTCCACTAGCCATTCTAATAAGTGGGCCCTGTATCCCTGTCCTGCTGCTGGGTCCTGAGGAAACTCGTGCTCCTTCAGAATGAACGTGTCTGCTCCACGTCCTTGTCCTTTCTCTTCTCGGGTGCACTAGAGTGTGCCGGCTCTCTCGGTACCTGGAGACTTGGTTGGAGATGCAGACTTTCCGGCAGTTCTACTGCTTCTCCCTCTCGTCCCCTCCCACTCCCCTCCACACCTCGTTTCCGCGGCCCCAGCTTTGCACCTTGCGGTCGATGCGGACGGTGAAGACGCGTCCATCGCGCAAGGGTTCTCGGCTCAGCACCAGCCCGTGGTTAAACTCTTGGCCCGGCTGCTGCCGCCGCGCTGTGCGCCCACAGGCCGACAGGCTTACCAAGCGCCCAGTGCGCGGGTGCAGCTCCCCACCACTGCCGAGACCCCCGCTGGACCCCAGTCCTGGTCCGCTGCTGCCAGGGCCCCCACCCCCGCCTGGCCCCGGCCCCGGCCCGGGGCCTGCCCCAGAGCCCCCACTCCCACCCGACCCCGCCGCCATCGCCGCTGATACCGCGGCCGCGCGACAGCCGCGCTTGGCGGCACCGTGGCAACCGCGGCGGACAGACGCCCTGGGGGAATACGGCCGGGGGCAGGGGACTGATACGCTTTACGGCACTGAAGCATCCAGAGCTAAGGAACCAAGGTCTATCACGAGGGGAACGGAAGGACGACGGGGTCGGGGGGACTTGCTTTACGGCACACGGGACAGCAGAGGCTATGAGAGACTGGAAGATTTGGGCTGCTTTTGCGACAGTGAATGGAAGAAACGCCCGCCGCAGGCGTATTTGCGACGAAGGCGTGCTAGCGCCCAGATACACTTTGCGACGTCGCCCGGCGCGGAGGACCCAACCCTTGTTGGGAAAAGCGACCTAATAAAGCGTTCGCCCTAACACAAGGCGGCCTCCTCTCACACTGCTCGCTTTAAGGCGATGTAAACGCTATCTCCGGGACAGAGAAAAGGTAGTTTTATAAATCCAAGCCTCAGCCCTTCACAAAGAATGAAAGAGACCGGAAATGTCGCATTCCAATCACGCATCACACCTCCCCTTGTCCCAGTCCTGCACCTCTCGTCGCAGTCTCCCCGCTCCGACCCCACACATTTTGCATCACACGTCTATGAAGCACAGCGAGCTGACTGGGGGGGCGGGGCGGAGAGAGGAGCCCGCACGTAGTTCGAGACCAACTTGAGCTCCGCGTCAATGAAACTCTTAAATCTTAAAGTCTCTAGTAAGAATCCCAGAGATGTCCCGATAGGCAATCTCAAGGAACAGAGCTGATACATCCAGGAGATTACCTGAGAGCTATTAACAGAACCCAACCCTGCTCAGAGGATCTCGCTGGTGTGGTGGGGCTGTGACGTCACAAGGCTCCTCGCCTCTGGCCAGGCCCCTTGACTGTGATTGGTTGATTCGGAGAAGGGTGGTGATGGAGAAGGGCGGGAACAAATTACAGAGACAAAGAAAGCGTTTGGGTGTAACAATTAGAGAAGGGCGTGCGGAGGAGCTCCCGGGCTGGTCTATATAGTGCTCCTTTCACCTGCCCCTGCGCCAGGGAGAGGAGGCGGAGGAGGTCCGGTCTGACCCGGAGCCCCCAGCGCCCAGCGCCCACCGCCCATCGCGGTGGGGGCAGGGCCAGCGGGCGGGGCTATGTGCTGCTAGAAGGCTAGGCACCGTAATTGAAGTGGTTACCAAGTTGAGCTATGGAGAAGCCCGAGTCTCTCGCACCTGGTAGTGGCCTCAGTGCGGAACCCCCTAGCGGGGTTCCTAGGGCAGTACCTGGAAGTGTCAGAGGTATACAAGCAGATACCGGGTTACCCTCTGGAGTTGCCTTGCATCGTGGTCCTGGCTCCCTCACGCATTCCGGGAACCCTGTAGTCCGCAGTCCTGGTCCAGTCCAGCCCTCTGAAGGGGCAGTGACCCTCAATCCGGGACCCGCTCCGCAACTCCGGGAGGTTGCAAGCCTTGGGTCCAGCACATCCCCTAGCACTGGAAATGCTGGAATTGCTGGAACTGCTGGAACTGCTGGAAGTGGTGCTACTGGTGTTACTGGTGCAAATAGTGCAACTAAGGCGTCCACCACCACCCCTGGGCAGGAGGAGCCTAAAGTGTACAGTTCGGAGACTAGTACACACTCTGGGTCATCTTTCACGGAGCGGCCACGGAGCATCCTAAAAAACAGCAGCTCCATCTTGATAAAGAAACCTCCCAATTCAGAGAAGTAAGCAACTCCTAAGCCAGCTTTTAGTCAGCAGCCCTGAGGGGGTGGGGGGGAGAGAGGGAGGAACTCAGGACACCTTGAGCTGAAGCCAAGAAAAAAAAATGAGCCAAGGCCCTGGTTAGGGAGGAGGTGAGGTCAGTTGGGTGGGAAATCCATGACTTTGAGGGGGCAACAGGTGTCACGGGAATCCTGACCACACAACACTGATTATCATTGGGTATCTGGCTCCCATCCTAGCCTCTACGAGGGATTATAAGAAGAATTTTTTGAAGGCCGGGAAGAATGAAAGAGACCGCTCTGTTAGGAGAGGGTCGCCAGAAGAGCTTCCTCCTTTGCTGTCCTTCCCTCACCTTAGGAAGTCTCAGCGCTGGGATGAGATGAACATCTTGGCTACCTACCACCCTGCTGACAAAGACTATGGCTTTATGAAGGCAGATGAGCCCAGAACCCCCTACCACAGGTGCTAAGCCCTTAGCCCCAGCTTTTCAGCCCACACTCCTGTATTTCTAACAAGTGAATATGAGGAAGAGGCAGAGAAGCCTCACGGTACAAGCACTGCCTCCTCCTCTGCAGGCTACAGGACAATGATGAGGACCTGTCTGGGGAGTCTTCTCTCAAGGTGACTCCTCAGTCTGTGGCAGAGAGGTAAGAGCCCTCTCAGAGCTTAGTTGAGCTGTGCCCTCTGCCCTCATCTCTTTGAAGGCAGGCTCAGATAGCTTTGTTCTTTGGACCCTAAAATGGTGGGTACTACAGTCCTCCTGAAGTGTAACCAGAACTGATCTGGGGAATCAGCAGCTTGGCCCCACCCAACACCCACCCCCACTGTTTTTTTGTTTCCCTTCTGTACCCCAACTAGTCTCCCTCCCCTTCAGGTTTGCCACAATGGACAATTTCCTCCCCAAGGTCCTCCAGTATGGAGACAACAAAAGCTCAAAGGCCACAGACAACTTTGCCAAGACATGTATGTGACATGTGGGGTGGGCCTTGATGGAGAGGGGGGCTTGGGTGGGAGAGGGTGACCCTTCTGTGAAGGCCTGGGGTGGGGGAAGCCAAGCTGTCACGCTGGCCCGCAGACTCCAGTGATTTTGACAAGCACCGAAAGATACACTACAGTGAAGGGAAGTTCCTGAAGTCTCCGAAAAGCCTGCCCGCTGAGGAGGAGAGCACCGGGGCCGGGGCCAGCATCGGCAGCAGTGATCAAGGTGTGGCGACGGACCTGAAGCCTAGGCCAGTGGAGAAGGGCTGGGCAGGAAGACTGGCCACAGGAGTCAGAAATGACACTGTCCTGATGAGTGACAGCCATGTCTTAAACACCAATGGTTAGTGACAGCGGCCTCCTGGGACTGCAGAATGGAGACAAGAGATCATTCCGGAGCCCAGATCTACTTGAAATCTGCGTTATTTTCAAATCTGTTCTCTTTGGCTCTCTGCTCCTCTTGTCTGCTGTATTCTGCTTTTCTTCTGAGAGCACTGGCCTACCTGCTGGGCTGATAGAGAGGCAGTGACTGGAGGGCCCTCCAGGAAGAGGGGACAACTGGAGCGGAGTCTCCACTGGGGGGGGGGGGGGGAGTCTCCAGAGACAGGCTGAACAGAGAGATTGGGAGAACTCTTGGGGAATGCAGCTTCCCTGAAGGTTTTCTAATGTGGAGGAGGGGTGTTCGATGAGAACTTGAACTCTCCTCTGGCTGTGGCCCACGATGCCCTCCTAGGACTCAGGCAGAGCAGGTGGCCACAGACTCAGGACTGACTGGGGTGTTTTTTCAGATTCTGCTACCTATAGAAACCAGTTCCCCTCAGCCTCAGACTCTACCATGGGGCAGCTGGCTAATCTACAGCGCAAGGAATACTACAGTAAAGGAAGGTACCTGAGGTCCTGTTCCCGCCCAGAGCTCGGAGAGGATATAGAAGATGAAGAACAGGACAGTGAGAGACTGGGGTGGACAGCCCAGGGAGGGAGGGGGGAGGACGGAACAAACGGCCTACTGGGTGCCCCAGCCCTCATCTCATGTTATTTCCAGGTCCTTCAAGTTTGACCTGGGGCACTGAGCATGCCAAAGGCACTCCAGGTACCACGGGGAGCCTCTCTGGGTGTGACAGAAACATTTAGGGCTCTCTGGGCACAACCCTGACTCTAGTGCAACCTGGTGAGGGCACCATCTCTCTAGGCCTGGCTCTTACCAAGCTCCCATCGCCCAGCCTCCCAAATCCCCATTAAGCCATCAGCCACAGGCAGTAAAGAGGTCTTAAACATTGTGGAGTTGAATGCCTCTGTCACAGAGAGCAGTGGTTCTCAGAGGGCTTGAGAGCCCTCCCCTCCAGCCCAGCATCAGCTAAGGGTTCCATGCCTCCTCCTTGACTCCTCTCTGCCACCCCAGCCCTCTCTAGTTAGTACTGTATCTTCCACAGTCACTGGGACACAGGCGGCGTCCAGCTGTTGGGCTAAGGGGCTAAAGTGCCGAAGCCCAGGGAGCTCAGAAAAAGAACATGGCAGTAACCAGAACCCGCCAAGCTGGAAAGGGCGCAGACGTGAGCCTGGGCCAAGGCAAGGGGGTAACCTGCATTGCCCAGGGAGGTAAAGGGGTTACGTGGGGGAGTTCTAGAGATTTGAGGGCCACATGGACAAGAGCTTAACCTGCTGCAAGAAAGCCTAACCTCTTCTTTCTCTAGATGAAAGCTTGCGACTCCAGTGGACTCAGGAAAAAGAACCCTGGAAAATGTAGTCAGCTGGGGTTGCGGTGAGGGTGGCCGCCTTCCTTCCTCTCTCCACTCTAATGGACAATAAAGAGAACATCAGGAATCTGAGTGCTGGGAATTGCGTGTCCAGACTGGGCCTGCTCTGGGAGACTGCGAGAGTGGGAGGGGAATCCATACACAGTAAGCCAGGAAAGCAGAGCGAGAGAAGGAGCGGAGAGCGACAGAGAGGAACTGTAAGAGGGGCAAGAGCTTTGGGCTAGAGCAGCAAGGTCACACAACCAGGCACAGTTTTGTTCTATAAAGTGAGATCCTGCCTCAAAACACACACACACACACACACACACACACACACATACACACACACCCCACAGAAAACCTAGGGTTTTTAAAACTCACTATTAGGGGGCAGGAGAGATGGCTCAGCTGTTAAGAGCACTGGCTGTTCTTCCAGAGGTCCTGAGTTCAATTCCCACAACCATCTGTAATGGGATCTGATGCCCTCTTCTGATGTGTCTGAAGACAGCTACAGTGTACTCACATAAACAATCTTAGAAAACAACAACAACTCACTATTAGTTTATTCAGTTAACAATGGTGTACCTGTGGAAGTTGGCAGTCAGAGGAACTTTCCAGAATAAGTCCTACTGTGGCTTCTGGGGTCAAACTCAGGTTGTCAGACTTGATATGTGAAGAACGCTTTTACACAGTGGGCCACTTTCCTGGTCCCAAAACCTAGGGTCTCGAAAAACCTTGCAGCAAGATGCCAATGTCTGAGAGAATCAACACACTGCACATTTACTAACACCATCTCTACAGAGGGGGTGAGTCAGGGTGTGCTGGCTGGGTTTGTGTGTCAACTTGACACAAGCTGGAGTTATCACAGAGAAAGGAGCCTCCCTTGAGGAAATGCCTACAAGAGATCTAGCTATAAGGCATTTCCTCAATTAGTGATCAAGGGGGAGGGCCCACTGTGGGTGGTGCCATCCTGGGCTGGTAGTCTTGGGTTCTATAAGAAAGCAAACTGAGCAAGCCAGGGGAAGCAAGCCAGTAAGGAACATCCCTCCGTGGCCTCTGCATCAGCTCCTGCTTCCTGACCTGCTTGAGTTCCAGTCCTGACTTCCTTTGGTGATGAACAGCAATGTGGAAGGTGTAAGCTGAATAAACCGTTTCCTCCCCAACTTGTTTCTTGGTCATAATGTTTTGTGTAAGATTAGAAACCCTAAGCCAGGCAGTGGTGGCACAAGCCTGTAATCCCAGCACTCTGGGAGGTAGAGGCAGGCAGATTTCTGAGTTCGAGGCCAACCTGGTCTACAGAGTGAGTTCCAGGACAGCCAGGGCTATACAGAGAAACCCTGTCTCGAAAAAACCAAATCCAAAAAACAAACAAACAAAAAACAAAATAAAAGATTAGAAATCCTAAGACACAGGGTTTCTCTGTATAGCCCTGGCTGTTCTGGAAAACTCTCTAGACCAGCTGGCCTCAAACTCAGAGCTACCTGCTGAGTGCTGGGATCAAAGGTGTGTGCTACCCCTAGCTTTGTAACATTTTGTCTCCAAGATGAGGGAACTGAAAGACCCAGAAAACTTGTCCAGAGTCACACTGTCTTTGTTTGTTTGTTTGTTGTAGACAGGGTCTCTCTGTGTTGCCCTGGCTGGCCTGGAACTTGCTCTGTAGAGCAGGCTGGCCTTGACTTCAGAGATCTGCCTGCCTCTGCTATAATTAAAGGCATGTGGCATCACGCCCTACTAATCACACAACGTCTTAATTGACAGAGACAGCATTTGAATCTAGACCATCATTTCCCCCTTAAAGAACTTATTCACCAAAGGGGAAACAGCAGAGAAAGACCAGTGTCCTAGAGGGAAGGTGACAGCAGACAGTCTCTGGGGGAGGGACTGTGGTTTCTCTGATCTCAGCACCCCCCCCTCCACCCAGGCCCCACCCCTATGCCTCCCAGAGCTGCCTAGAAGTGGTCTGGTTAGAGCTCCTCCTGGGTCACCCCTTTCCCTTTGGGGAAAGAATTACAGACCCAGGCCCTTCCCACCAGAGGACTCTTCTCCATCATTACCCCTCAGGGGGGTGGATACCCCCACCTACCTGATCTCCGGGGCCCGGGCCCCCAGAGCAAGTCATCTGAGATGACGGTCAAGCTAGATTTTGAAGAATGTCTCAAGGACTCACCCCGCTTCCGGTAAGTGTGTGCAGGTCCATCAGACTAAGGAGGGGGAGAAGGTCCCACATGCCCCGACACACCCTGGCAGCACCAACCTTAGAGCCTAGGCCACAGAGAGAGCCCAGAGGGAGCTGGTGGGAAATGGTGTCTCTGCTATTCAGGCTAGGCTCTCAAATCTGGTGTGGTGTCTCATGTTGCTAAGTGCCCTGGACTAACCTGGGCTACAGAGTAAAACCCTTTAAGAACAAAACCCCCATGTTCTCCAAGGCTCACCATACTCGGCCTTTCTGCACCTTCTGGCCTTTATAATTGGCATTCCTTCTTCCTTCTCACTAGAACCCCTCCCCCAGCACCTGCCCTGGGGCGGTTAGCAACTTCCTGCCCTGGCCACATCCACCCTCCTACTCTTCCTGCTCTGGTCTGGGTTATTGAAGCTTAGAAGGTGCACAGTAGCGCAAGAGCAGAAACTGGCTTTCATAGCTTGGTCTGTGTGCACCCACCACCCCCTGACTCCAACCCCGACCCTGATGCTAACTATGCAGAGGGCCAGTGGACCTAACCACTGTCCTCCTTTCCCAGAGCCTCGATTGAACTGGTGGAAACTGAAGTGTCAGAATTGGAGACCCGCCTGGAAAAGGTGATCAAGTTGTGGAGAAAAGATCCAGAATCAGATTAAAATAAAATTAGAATGAAATTAACATAAAAGGTCAGGGAGACAGCGGTAGACTGGGAATGAGTTAGAGTCATAGAAAGTTAACTGTGCCTGGCTACATTTGAAAGCACCCAGACACACACACACACACACACAGAAACACAATCACATTTAAAATTTGGATGTACTGACTCATTATGCCTTTAATCCTAACACTGGTGAAGCTGAAACAGATCTCTGTAAATTCTAGGTCAGCCAGGGCAAAAAAAAAAAAAAAAAAAAAAAAAAAAAAAAAACTGGGAGTGGTGGTGCATACCCAGATCCCACTTGGGAGGCAGAGGGAGATAAATCACTTTTTTTTTTTTTGGATTTGGTTTTTTCAAGACAGGGTTTCTCTGTGAAGCCCTGGCTGTCCTGGAACTCACTCTGTAGACCAGGCTGGCCTCAAACTCAGAAATCCACCTGCCTCTGCCTGCCAGAGTGCTGGGATTACAGGTGTGTGCCACCCCCACCTGGCAGTAAATATCTTATGAGTTCAAAGATAGCCTGGTCTGCTCTACATAGTAAGTTCTAGGACAGAAGAAGAACCCTGTCTCAAATACACACACATACACACACACACACATACAAACGTATTAATATATATATATATATAAATAATATATTTTTTGAGGCAGGGTCGCATGTAGTCCAGGCTAGCTTTGAATTTACCATGTAGTTGAGAGTTGAGCCTGGTCTTGAGTTCCCAATTGTCTGACCTCTATTTCCCTCCTGGCGATGGAATTCATCCTTGCACATGTTAGCCTGCCCCTATTCTACCACCAGCTATGTCCCCAGAGCACATACTTCTTAAAACATCATTAATATTATTTTATTATATATGTATGGTTGTTTCTCTGGGTAAATGTCTCTGTACCACGTCCACACCCAGTGCCTGCAGAGGCTGGAAGAGGGCATTGGATCCTCTGGAACTGTAGTTACAGTTGTGAGCCACAATGTGGGTGCTGGGAATTGAACCTGACATGAGCAGCCATTGAGTGGGCTTTGCCACTGGGCCATCTCTCCAGCTCCTCAGATGTTTCTAATTGAACTTAAAAAAAAAAAAGATTTATTTATTTTATGTATATGATACACTGTAGCTGTCTTCAGACACACCTGAAGAGGGCATTAGATCCCGTTACAGATGGTTGTGAGCCACCATGTGGCTGCTGGGAATTGAACTAGGACTTCTGGAAGAGCAGTCAGTGCTCTTAACTGCTGAGCCATCTCTCCAGCCCTCTAATTGAACTTTTCAAATTTAGGTTAATCATACACTTATAGTAATTGCAAAGAGAGGCCATGTCCCCGCCAGCTTCCCTGAGTGGTGATATTTAATGCAATTTTTCTTCATTATCACAACCAAAAATTAGCATTGACACAGTCTAATTAACAATAAAGTCTACAGGGACCAGGGGAGATAGCTGGTCAATAAAGTACATCCCTTGCTAGCATGAAACCTAAGTTTGATTCCCCCCTACATAAAAATGACAAGGTATATGTATGGTATGCATTTATATTCCTAGTATTGAAGTAGAGACAAGAGAATTAATTATAGGGGCTTTCTGACCACCCAACCTAGCCTAATTGGTGGGTTCAGAGGCTAACAAGAATCCTATGGTAGATATTGTTCTTTTTTTTTCAAGGTCATATTTTCTACCCCTGGCTGGCCTGGACCTTGTTATGTAGCCTAGGCTAGGCCTCAAACTCACAGAAACCTGTCTGCTTTTGCCTCAGGAGTGCTGGTCTGTTTGTCTGTCTATCATCTATATAATCGTGTGTGTGTGTGTGTGTGTGTGTGTGTGTGTGAGTGAGTGCATGTGCCTCAGTGCATGGGAGAAGGTCAGTGGACAATTCAGAAGTCAGTTCTCTCCCTCCACCGCCACCACAGGCTCCAGGATTACACTTAGGTTTCCCGGCTTACCTGTCACATGTCTTTGCCAGGTAAACTATCTCACTGGCCTGACTAGAAGTCCAGTGTGGTGGCACATCGTCTTTAATCCCAGCACTCAGGAGGCAGAAGCAGGTGGATCTCTGAGTTCAAGGTCAGCCCAGTCTGTAGAGAGAGATCCAGGACACCCAGGCCTATGCAGAGAGAGAAAATAACAAAGTGAAGTCTATTCGTTGTCTTGTACATTGACAGTTCCTCTCTGCTGCTGACTCCAATTCCATCTTAAAGATGTTATAATTATTAACTTAGATTTTTTGATTGTTTTTTTGAGACAGGGTACCTTCTATGTAGCCCTGGCTGGCCTAGAACTTGCTATGTTGACCGGGCTGGCCTCAGTCTCACAGAGATCCACCTGTCTCTGCCTTCAAAGTGCTGGGATTAAAGACTTGTGCCACCATACCCAGCTAATTATTGGTTCAGACCTTTTATGGAAGGTCTTTTCTCAGACTGGAGAAAGGGGTTTGTAGACATATGAGAACTAGGCAGCCCAATGACCCACACAGTGAGTTATAGCCATTTTCTCCTCTTGTCTTGAACTACTAAGACTCGATCTTGATCAGTTTCCTGACCACAGCTGATCCTGCTAGCCACTTTCAACCCAAGCTATATTTCTCAGACACCTCCACAAGCCTCCAGAAAAATGTGCTGGGAAGACATGGATCCCGGGCTCCGGGCACCCTGCCACCTCTTCACAAAGCCTCTCTGTAGCCTCTCACCACCCTGGACCACTGGGAAAAACTCCACCAACACTTGGTCTATTCAAGATATGGTAGCTCCTGGCCAAAGTCCAGCATGGCACTGGACTTTAGGGTGATGCAGCCACACCCATGTTTGGGGTTCTATCTCAGCCACCCTTCCCAGATGAGTCAGTTATGGTTTGACCATTACAGGGGCACTGAAAAATGGATAATGGAGCACCCCAACATCTTACTTGGCCCCGATCCTGAGGCCCAGATGACCAGTCAATATTTGAAAGGGAATGTTTAGAGAGTGTGAAATGAGACACACTCCCCACCCCAACACACAATAAAGGCCACAGACTTGAACACAGCTAGGCAGAGACTGGGTCCTAGTAACAAGACAGTGCAGAAGGATGGGGTTTGGGGGGGATCCATTATTTAAACAGGACACAGAAGGGTAGGCAGGATTGGACAGGGAAAGATATTTGGGAAGCAGAGATGACAGTGACTTTAGGAGCAAACTTGGAGGAATGGGCAGGAACTTTGCAACAGGCATAGGAAAAGGAAAAGGATAATAACTCCGCAGCTGTGAATTTGACATGGGTGTGGGGTCTGCCCTGGACTGGGTGGGACAGTGGATGAGGTTAGGAAAGGATTGTACAGCCTTGAGCAAGGAGTGAAGTGGAGTGGAGGGGACATGACATCACTCGGTGTGCTGGTCGCTGGTGGTATTCTCTCTTGTGCTTCATTTTGTCCTAGCTGCTCAAGCTGGGTTCCTGCCTCCTGGAGAGCGGCCGCCAATACCTTGCTGCCAGCCGTGCCTTCGTCGCTGGCATTTGTGACCTGGCTCGCCTGGGCCCACCAGAGCCCATGATGGCGGTATGTGATCATTCTGAACCAGGGCTGTGGTTGCTAGGGGGAGGGGACTGGGATAGAGAGATGCTGTGGAAGAGGAGGGCTGACTTGGGGTCTGCCGAGCCTGGGTCAGAGCAAAGCAAGGGTGATCCTCCATGATAGGGCGGTCTGGCAGGACCTACCTGGGGTTGGACGGACCTTGGTGTCTCTGTTTCCTTACCCAGGAGTGCCTGGAAAAATTCACTGTGAGTCTGAAGCACAAGCTGGATGGCCATGCTGTGAGTGTGTGGGCGGGTGGGAAGAGCCTGAGGTGAGGGAATAGATGAGGTAGGGTTGATCTAGACCCTGATTGTCACGCATCCACTTCTTCCAACAGGATCTCCTTGATGCGACTCAACATACACTGCAGCAGCAAATCCAGACTCTGGTCAAGGAGTGAGATGGGAGGGAAAGGGGGGAGCCTTATCTCCCAGAAACTAGTCCTCCACCTTTCTTCCCACAGGGCCTCCCCCACAGGAGGAGCTATGAGGGTGGGTGGAAAGTGGCCTGACTTCTGTCTTCCCATCCCAGGATTCCCTGGATTTCCCTCTCTATACAGGCTGACAGGATATAGGTGGGTCTTATCCTGAGGTTTCTCTTTCCTAGAGCAGAAGGGTAAGTCTGTGGTTTGGTTTTGTCTCCCCTGACTCTAGAGGTCTCCGGGGCTTCCGTGAGGCTCGCAGGGATTTCTGGCGAGGGGCTGAGAGCTTGGAGGCAGCTCTTACCCACAATGCAGAGGTCCCCAGGCGCCGTGTCCAAGAAGCAGAGGATGCTGGGACTGCTTTGAGGACTGCTCGAGCTGGGTACCGGAGTCGGGCATTAGATTACGCCCTGCAGGTAGGTGCCTACCCCAACCCATCCTCTAAGATACCTGCACACCTTGAGGTTTCCAGGAGAAGGGAAATCCCTAGGGTGCAATGGGAGGAAATGCTGTGATGTCTAGACTGACCTGAGATCTTTTGGGGACTTCAGGTCAATGTGATCGAGGATAAAAGGAAATTTGACATCATGGAGTTCGTGAGTTTCAGGAACAGCCAAGATGGAGAGGAACCTGCTGACAGAGGGAGGGACGAAGGAGAGAGAGGGGTATCCTTCCTCAGCTCTGCCCCTGCCCACCTTGTCCATCAGGTACTGCGTTTGGTTGAGGCCCAGGCTACCTATTTCCAGCAGGGCCATGAAGAGCTAAACAGGTTGGCTCAGTATCGGAAGGAATTGGGTGCCCAGGTAAGGACTCTAGAAGGTTGGTGCAGAGGGCTTAGGATACACGAAGAGGACTTTCTGGACTGGTGGGGGCATACTCAGACATCTGAGATGACCCTCCTATGTCCAGTTGCACAACCTAGTCCTGAACTCAGCTCGTGAGAAGAGAGACATGGAACAGAGGCATGTGGTACTGAAGCAAATGGTGAGAGCTGGGAAGGTGGGGGGCAGGAGGAAAACCGCCCTGCGCCTTTGGGCTCTGCCTATCCCAGTTGGCTTTGATCCTCTCAAACTTTCAGGAGCTGGGTGGTGAGGAGCCAGAGCCGAGCCTGAAGGAGGGCCCTGGTGGCTTGGTAATGGAAGGACATCTTTTCAAACGCGCCAGCAATGCATTTAAGACCTGGAGCAGGTAAGACAACTGTCTCAGCGAAACAACCAATCGAATATTCTTGGATCAGCAGCAATTGTGTATTGTGTACGCTGCACATCAAGATACAACCCCCAGTCAGCAAAGACAGACAAACCAAACACCTAAATAACTGCATACTGTGTTAGAAGGTAATCATAAAAAATCTGGCACATAGCACTCTGGGAGGCAGAGGCAGGCGGATTTCTGAGTTTGAGGCCAGCCTGGTCTACAGAGTGAGTTCCAGGGCAGCCAGGGCTATACAGAGAAACCCTGTCTCAAAAAAAAAACAAATCCAAAAAACCAACCAAACAAACAAACAAAAAGTCTGGCACAATTGCACACTCTTTTAATCCCAGCTCAAGGAGGCAGAAACAGGCAGATCTCTGTGAGTTCAAGGCCAGCCTGGTCTACAACATAGCAAGTTCCAGGACTGCCAGGGATACATAGAAGAACCCTATCATCATCATCATCAGCAGCAGCAGCAGCAGCACAATAACAACAACAATAATAAAAATAATAATACATGTGCTGATACATACCTGTGAGCCAGCACTATGGAGACTGAGGCAGAAAGATTTTGAATTTGAGGTTTCAAGTTAGGCAGAGTTTCATGGCAAACCCCTGTGTGAAAAAGTAGGGGTGGGTGTGTGAAAAAGAAAGGGATAATTGTGTTATAGAAAATAATACAGCAAGGAACATGATCACCTGAGAAGGGAGGGTGACATTTAGCTTCCTTTTTTTTTTTTTTTTTTTTTTTTTTTTTTTTTTGGTGGGCTGAGGATTGAACTCAGGGCCTCAACCATGCTAGACAAAGGATCTACAACTGGGCTACATGCACCATGTAGGGTGCCCAATTCTAAATTAACTGTCAGGGGCTGGGTTTGGTGGATCACACCTACAAGCCTAGCACTTGTGTGGAGCAGTCAGGAGGATTGGCATTCTGTCTGCAAACAAATAAGGAACAGAACTGTTACTTTATTTTTTGATACCCACACTTTTGGGGGGGAGGGGCAAATCTCTTGTGTCTAGGCTGCTGATCTCAAAATTTACTATGTAGCTAAGGATGACCTTGAACTCCTGATCTTGGGCCCCCCCTCCCATGAGCTGAGGTCACAGGTGTTCACCGTCCTGTCAGGCTAAGAAAGTAACTTCTGAGTAGAGTGAAGGATGCTGTAGGGGAAGTTCAGGTCAATAGGAAGGAAGGCCCTGAGTTCCCCGAGTGTTTGCAAAATGAGCCGTGGGCCTGGACAGAGCGAGGGAGGAAGGAGGAGGAGCTAAAGCTGAAGTGGTTACAGAATCCTGGGACTTGCAGACATTGGTTGGGCTTTGAGACTACCCTGAGGAAGATGGAGAAACCCTGCAGGGCTTGAAACAGAATGCTGACCTGCCTTGATCTTTCAGAACCACCCCTAGTCTATAAGGGACCTTGGTACAAATTAGACAATGGAGCCCCTTCCCCAACATGGCTTCATTTGCCAAACACTGTAGCAGTAAGGCCGGTGTATTGCCAGCAGGCAGGAGAGTAAGGCGAGAGGATTACAGATTTGTGCTTAGCCTTGGACTACAGAGGGAATTTTAGGCCAGCCTGGGTTACATGGCAAGATCCTATCCCAAACAAATAATTGTAGAAGTAGAAGTGATTCCAATAGCCTCAGGAGACACCCAGAAACAGTGTCTATCACTATTACACATTTTTACAACCTTTACTGCTGTCTCCCACTGCTATCTCCTTCAACATTGGCCACGCTAGACAAAAAGTTGCAACCATAAACTTATTTTAGTTAAAAGAGAAGAAAACTGGGCGTGGAGGCATATGCGCATGAGGCTAGCTTTTGAGGTAGAGGTGGGAAGATCAGCAGTTGAAGGCTAGCTTTACTGCCGTCTGCTGGAGGACACGTGCAATCTCCATTGTCCAAGGTGTGCAGAACACCCCTTAGCTGTCCCATTCTGCGTAACTTCCCGCCACTGTCTGGGATGTCCCATGGGACTGTCAGCCCACACCTCTCTCCTCAGCAAGCTACTTAGGGAGCAAAGAGCACAATTTCTCTCCTGTCCACCTCTGAGCCTGTCCCCATGCTGAGCGTACTTTTAACCACTTCTGTCTCCTCCAGACGCTGGTTCACCATTCAGAACAACCAGCTGGTTTACCAGAAGAAATATAAGGTGGGTAGGTGCCGGGGGCCTGGGCTCTAGATAAACTCAGCCCTTGTTCACTATGGCTGCCTCATAGGCCCCCCCTTGTCACTTTCTGCCAGGACCCTGTAACCGTGGTGGTGGACGACCTTCGTCTCTGTACAGTGAAGCTCTGTCCAGACTCAGAGAGGCGTTTCTGTTTCGAAGTAGTGTCCACCAGCAAGTGAGTACAGTCCCTGGGGCAATATTCTAATATGTCTGAATATTTACAAACCCAAAAGGCAGGGCCGCCAAAATTAATCTCCCTGAGCAGGTTCAGGGCTTAACCCTTTGGTGACTGGGTTGAAGCAGGGAGCCTAGACTGAGAGGACAAGGTGGCAGGAGATACTTTGGAGGAATCTGCGGTTCGCTACAATGCTCCACTTACAGTAAATTCATTGTCAGTTGAAAAGATACTGGAAAACCTACTTTACACATAGTTTAGCCTAGATTTAGCTTACCCACTAGAAACCATCAACCTACAATTACGGAGGCTCTTTTATAATAAAGTGTTATTGAATATGCTACTGAAAACCCAAGATGGTTGTATACATACACCTTTGTGCGTTAATATTGAAAAATATTGTCAAATTAACATAAGTTAGGAACCACCCGGATTTCTGTATAGCAGATAACTAGGTAGGGAGCACACCTGTAATGCCAGCACTCGGGAGGAGAATCTTAAGTCTGAGGAGCATGGCCTGTCCCTGTCTCTAGAATAAAGAGGCCCGTGAGGTGGGTCGGGACTTGTGCCAAGCTTGATAACTTGAGTTCCGCCCCCAGGACTCACATGGTGGAAGGAGATAACCAACTCCACAACATACGTGCATCTGTTTGCACAGACACCCAGACACACACATTTGAATATAATGTAGTCTCTCCCCACCCCAAGAAGGGATTTTTTTTTTCTGTGTAACACTGGCTGTCCTGGAACTTACTCTTATAGATCAGGCTGGCCTCAAATTCAGAGGTCCACCTGCCTCTGCTTCCCAAGTGCTAGGATCAAAGGCGTGCACAGGGGTTAATGTTGTCTTTCTGAAACAGTTCAAGGCCCAACTGGTCTGCTAGCAAGTTTGAAGTCGGTGTGAACAGTTTATCAGATCCTATCTCTAACTAAAATAAAAAGTGGCCTGGATATAACTCAGAGGCAGCGTGCTTACCTATGCATGCACAGAGCCTTGGGTCCAATCTCGTTAGAAATAAATAAATAAGTAAACATCTTTCGAAATCCATATATCCAGCCGGGCATCCACGGACTGTCAGCTTGTCCACCCTGCCTTGCGACTCTCTGGCCTCAGACTCCCAGTCTTGTCACTCTCACCTGCAGGTCCTGTTTCCTCCAGGCTGACTCTGAGCGTCTCCTACAGCTGTGGGTCAGTGCGGTCCAGAGCAGCATTGCCTCAGCCTTCAGTCAGGCTCACCTGGAGGGCAGCCCTCGGGGGCCGGGTCAGGTACCTTAATATAGGCACGTGGGCCGCGCTGCCCCGGGGTGGGGGTGGGGGGGGGGATGGGGGGGTGGGGGTGGGGGGTGGAGCAGCCCCTAACCCTAGGCTCCTTGCTCATCCTTTCTCCTGTTTCCCTCAGGTCGCAGGATACCAGGCCCCAGGCTCTGCTACTCTGGGCTGTGGCGGGGCAGCCAGAGGAAGGGAACCTGGGGGAGTTGGGCAGGTGGCAGCCCAGGTACAAAGCGTGGATGGTAACGCTCAGTGCTGCGACTGCAGGGAGCCGGCCCCAGAGTGGGCCAGCATCAACCTCGGGGTCACTCTCTGCATTCAGTGCTCCGGCATCCACAGGTCATTCTCTAAGACCCCACGCATAAGCCCGGCTTCCAACCGCTGTATGGCCCCTCTCACGCACCCTACCCTGGCTTTTTCTTACCTTCTTCCTTTCTATCACTGGTCTCCAAGCTTGCGGCACAAAGGGCACGTGTGAGTCAGGTGTGAACAGGCCTGGGGGGCAGTTACAGTTGCTGAGGGTGGGACAGCCAACAAGAGCCCAAGAAGGAAGGTCCTAGCAGGTCCTTAAGGCCTTATCACCATTCTAAAGTATACAGAGGGAAAAGAGGTGGCAGACAAAGAATGTTCCAGACTGAAGCACTGTGAGCAAAGTGAGGAGGCTAGAGAGATGAGGCCTTAAAATGAAGCAGGAGGTAGAGGCAGTGATGGTGAGCAGGCCAGAGCCAGGTCGAGGCTATATGGCCTCTGCTGCCCTGCTTCCTGGCCCAGCTCCTCTGTGTGAAGACAGAGGAGCCGGGCCACTGGTCTTTTCAGTAGCAACAGCTTTCCCGGGCTACTGCCCACACAGGGCATGACTCTCCCTCTGGCCCTCCAGGAGCCTTGGTGTTCATTTCTCCAAAGTCCGCTCTCTGACCCTTGACTCCTGGGAACCAGAACTAGTGAAGGTAACTAGGGATGCTCGGGAGATTGTGAAGACAGGGGACTGAGGAGTCTTGAGGGCTCTGATAGTCACCCTGTGACCTTCCCTCTTTCTCTTGACCTCTTCTGGGCCTCCAAAAGCTTATGTGTGAGCTGGGAAATGTCGTCATCAACCAGATCTACGAGGCCCGGGTGGAGGCCATGGCGGTGAAGAAGCCAGGGCCCAGCTGCTCCCGGTGAGGTTGGCGGGAGTTGGGAGTTGGTGAGGTTGGTGAGGAAGCCCAGGGCTTCCCAAGAGTGGAGAGGAGCGGCAAAGAGGCCGAGGGACCAAGGGCTGTCTCCTCTAATTTCCAGGCAGGAAAAGGAAGCCTGGATTCATGCCAAGTATGTGGAGAAAAAGTTCTTGACCAAGCTTCCTGAAATTCGAGGGCGAAGAGGTGGCAGGGGACCCCCAAGAGGACATCCCCCTGTTCCCCCAAAGCCTTCCATCAGGCCACCGCCGGGGATTGTCAGATCTAAGTCAGGTAGAGAGTCTGACTTATGGCTGTATGCGCAGTACTGGCCAGGCCCTAGAGGGAGGCAGAATATGAGGTCTGGGATGTCCCTTGGAGGAGGTTGGGAGGACCAGACTTCAGAGTCGGGAGGTTACAGTGGGGTGTGACGTTGACATGAGGAAAAGTATAGAGTGGGGTATGTCAGGAAAAGCCACAGAAAGGGGCATCTGCAGAGAGAAGTTGGGCTTGGCATCTCTAAAGGTTATGAGCCCAGCCAGGGTGGAGGAAGGTAAGCATGGAGTCTGTCGGGGAGAGTCAGCTCACCTCTGGCATCCAGCCAGTCTGGGGCATGAGCAATGCTATCTCTTCCACACCCAGGGTCCTACATACGTACATACCAACATGTATACACAGCCACAGTGCTCCCATTTCTCACCACAGCTCTGAGTCACAAGGGCCTCCCCACAGTTTGGACGTGACTTACCCCACTGTAGCGCCTGAGGACTTTGATGAAGATTTTCTTTTCAGACCCGGCACTGATACTCCTTAATAGAATTAAATCCCCTTACCAGAGTCCCCGTCTGATGACTTGGGAAGCCTGCATCCTGGGGCCCTGCTCTTTCAAGCCGCTGCACATCCTCCATCTCTTCCTACCATGGCTGACGCCCTGGCCCACGGAGCTGATGTCAACTGGGTCAATGCGGGCCAGGGGAATGCCACACCTCTGATCCGGGCCACGGCTGCTGTGAGCACTGCGCTGACCTCACCTACTCTACTCGAGAGCTCCTCCTGTCTCTCTCTCCCTGGGGTCTCCATGCCATAGGGAAAGATAAATGAGATAGACTAGGTGTGGAAGTGTGGTTTGGAGGTGGTGAATTAGATTTTAGATCTGCCACTTACATGAGATTTTTAACAAGTGGTCAATATCTCGCTGACATAGACTCCTCAATGTAAAATAAGGATTGCAGGAGACCGGAGAGACGGCTCGAAGGTCAGGAGCACAGGCTGCGTTTGCTCAGGACCAGTTTCCAGCACCTACAGGGCAGCTCATAACTGTAATTCCAGTGCCAGGAGATGCAACGCCCTCTACTGTCCCCCTCATTAACTGCATGCGACACACAGAAATACATGTAGGCAAAAAACCTATACACATAAAATAAAAATAAAACAATTTAAAAAAAAGGAACAACATGCCTCATCAGGGTGCAGAATACACTTTGGGGAGAGACAGAATTTCTATTTGTAGCCCTGGCTGTCCTGGAACTCACTCTGTAGACCAAACTGAACTTGAACTCAGAGATCTGCCTGCCTCTGCCTCCCTAGTGGTGGGCTTAAGATTAAGACATGCGCCATCACTGCCTGGCTTTTTATTTTAACTAATGCTATCTTATTTAATTTTTTATATGCATTAGTGTTTGCTTGCATGCATGTATATATATTGGGGGGATTGGGTCCTCTGGAACTGGAGTTACAGTTATGAGTTATTGTGTGGGTGCTTGGGATTGAATCTGACTCCTTTGGAAGAGTAGCTGGTGCTTTTAACCACTGAGCCATCTCTCCAGCCCTGGGATAGCTTTAATATATGAGCATAGATCGAGAGTCAAGCCTAGTACCTTATTGCACCCTGAATACCACAGTCCACACTCCTGTTGTTTTGATTACATCACCCTAAATCATCCAAAACTCCACCTCTAAAAATGTCCTCCCCTTCTTGCTCTCTCCTTGCAGAATTCTCTTCTGGCCTGTGAGTTTCTCCTCCAAAATGGGGCAAATGTGAACCAAGCGGACAGTGCTGGCCGGGGCCCGCTCCACCATGCCACCATTCTTGGCCACACAGGGTATAGAGCTGTGGAAATGGCCCCATGGGGTGGAGGCTTTCTGGGAGTAAAAATTGGGGGATGGCTAAAGCTAACTTTAGCTATCCTCTCTAGGCTTGCTTGCCTGTTCCTGAAACGGGGCGCAGATCTGGGGGCTCGAGACACAGAAGGCAGGGACCCTCTGACTATCGCAATGGAAACCGCCAATGCTGACATCGTAACCCTGTGAGAATGCCCAAGGGCCAGGCTAATGCTTGGATAGTCTATCCATCTTTGGGGTGGGGCTAATGCCAAAACCGGACTTGGAGGGTGAGGTGTGGGGAGGGGTGTGTGTAGTTGGGTGTGGAGCAGGTGTGTGGACCAGTTGGGTGAGATATGGAGAGTTCATCTCCAGAGCCATTATTAGAACACCAACACTGCATAAAAAGTTTGTGTGTTTAAGCTTTTTTTAAGCACTAGTCACGGACAGGCATTTTTAAGGAGTGATGCAGCTCAAGGATGTGGAGTTGGACAGAGGATGTAGAGTTGGAGGAGAAGAGTGAGAGGTCTTTTGCTCCTTAATCCCCACCCTTCAGGTTACGATTGGCGAAGATGCGAGAGGCTGAAGCGGCCCAGGGCCAGGCAGGTGAAGTAACCACGTACTCCCTCCCACCCCCGACTCCAGGTCCATGCCCGAATGCTGGTCCTTGTATACCTGTCCCCTTAGTGCTCAACTGCATTAATGCCATTGTTTATTCAACAAATACGTTTTGGGCACAGCGAACGTGCCTGACCTTTGGAACAAAGGAAAAGGCGCCCTTGCTGTGCTTTGGATGCACCCACATTTAAAGCGCTTACCCAGCCAGAACCACCTCTACTGTGTAGCCCAGCTCTCCAGCCTCCCAGCCCTTCCTCTGTCTTCCTTAGGAGACGAAACGTATCTCGACATATTCCGAGACTTCTCCCTCATGGCGTCGGACGATCCAGAGAAACTGAGCCGTCGCAGTCACGACCTCCATACTCTTTGATTCCAGGCCCCTCCTCACTCTGCCGGGCACGTTCTCCATTAAAGTTTCTCAGTTTGGCTTTTTCTTTCTCAGTTCATTTACTGTGCGCCACCTGGGGGCCCGGCAGGGCGTTTGGCACACTGGCCACCCAGGTGCGGGTAGCCGTGGTTACCCATGAGGACAGGGTTTCTCCAGTAAAGGAGGAGGCTGACTAGCACCCGGTGGCTTGGAGGGAGGGGCTTTTGAGTCCAGGCGACCAGGGAAGCCACTGCGTGGGACCTGGGCTCGCTGGGATGGCCCGAAGGCATCCCGGGAATGCGATGGCTCAGCATCCGCCCCCTCGGGAGTTCCCGACTGGGATCCAACCCCGAGACGTGGCTTCTCTTAGAATAGAGGCATGGACTGGAGACTCCAGCCCCGATCAAGTTGTACTAGTGAGGTCATGCACACCTGCAGGGAACGCGGGCTGTCGCGGCCACATCCGCAGCGAAGCCTGTGAATCATCCCACCCCCGCTCCGGTCGGCCGGTCCAGCACGTCCGCCCCATCTCTCCCAGTGGCAAGGCCCCGCTCCCACCCATAACAGAGCCGGGCCAGCCCAAGGGGGCGTAGGGCGGGGCGCTAAGGGGCGGGACTGTCGCTTAAAGGGCCACTGACCGCTGCCCTTAGGCCACTTCCTGGGGGTGGAGAGGATCTCAGTGGCTGCTGCGACAACCCAGGAAGGCGGTAACGCCCGAGTCCTGAGACTCTGTTCCCTAGAGAGTCCTGGGACACTCTCAGCTCTGACTGCGAGAGCATCGTCTCTCCCAAGCCATACCGAACTGCTGGACACCGGCTCCTTTCAGTTACGCCTCCATCTTTTGGGACACGCACCCCTAACCCTGGCTGGGCCTCTGGACAGGTCCTTGGAACCCGGCGTGGATTCTACCACTACAAAAGCTCAGAAACTCAAACTGATCCCTTCAGCGTTCGCCCAGTGCTCACCACCGTCACCTGCTGGTTGAATTCCGGAAACCCACTGTCTTAAGAATACAGGAGGGAATCGCTGACCACGCACAATCAGAACCGTCTGGACCAAAAGCTCCCTGATCCTGTTTGGCTGCCTTCTGTTCTTTAGCGTCGGTTCTTTCATCCTCTCGGGGATTTCTGTGTCCCGAAGCCCCCACCACCACCAAAGTAGCTTGGGTGAGCTACAAACTTTACTGTCTTGTTCTCCAACCTCTGCCTCCAACTTAAGCAAGTCTGAACGTTACCACCCAATTCTTTCCAAAACCCCCAAATCTGCTCTTTTCTTCTCCTTGCCTGTCTCTTATATTACCCAAAATTTCCCCCCCTCCTGTGTCCTCTTCACCCCCTTCCTTTGGGGGTCCCGTGACCCTAAATGTGGGGGGAACACTATATTCCACTACACTGGAGACCCTGACCCGCTTCCCAGACTCCATGCTGGGGGCCATGTTTAGGGCTGACACCCTAATGCCAGCCAATGTCAACCCACAAGGAGATGGCCATTACTTCATCGACAGGGACGGCAAGGCTTTCCGCCACATCCTCAATTTCTTGCGCCTAGGCCGTCTGGACCTGCCCCGTGGGTATGGAGAAACTGCCCTTCTTAAGGCAGAGGCTGACTTCTACCAGATCCGGCCCCTCCTGGATGCCCTGCGGGAATTGGAAGCCTCTCGGGGTACACCTGCATCCACAGCTGCCCTGCTCCACGCAGATGTAGATGTTAGCCCCCGCCTGGTGCACTTCTCTGCTCGAAGGGGCCCTCATCACTATGAGCTGAGCTCTGTCCAGGTGGACACCTTCCGAGCCAACCTCTTCTGCACCGACCCTGAGTGTCTGGCTGCCATGCGCAACAGATTCGGTGTGGCCAGTGGGGACAGGGCAGAAGGAGGTCCACATTTTCGGCTAGAGTGGGCCTCCCGCCCCCAGGAACTCCCTGAAGTAGAGTATCAAAGACTAGGGCTGCAGCCACTGTGGACTGGGGGGCCGGAAGATGGGCGGGAGGTCGTGAACACGCCTGCGTTCCTGGAGGAGGTGCTACGGGTGGCTCTGGAACATGGCTTCCGTCTGGACTCTGTCTTCCCAGACCCTGAAGACCTTCTGAACTCTAGATCCTTGCGCTTTGTACGCCACTGAGGACGCTGCCCTTCCCTCAACTGTGCAGAGGAGGGGAATGCATGAGCCAAGGGGCTGATGGCTCTTCTCAAACCTCTTTCTAGTTCTGGTGTGGGAGCTATGAGAGTGAGGGATCCTACCACACGTGGCCGGAGCCTAGGGCTGGGATCCCCAAATTGAGCTGCCTCCACCCCTAAGACTTGTGGATGGTCCAGAAGATCCCAGGGGCTTATCCTGGGAAAGCATCGTGGATTCTCTAGCCTGTTCCTGCTTGAGGATGGGTCCTCTGTATTCAGAGCTGTGGAAAAGGAAGAAAGCACCTTTGCCCAGGCTAGACCTAGTGGAGCTCTGGAGGGTTGAGCACTAGGTGGGAGGACTTTGAATTATCAAATGTAATCTGTTCCCTGGACTATGGTTTCTTCTCCTGGAGCTGACACATTATCCTACAGTAACCATTAAGAGGCCAGGACGCTCTGGAAGGTTTCTTTATTATGTCCAAGCCACCTACTGTGGGACACCCCATCCCAGGATGACATAAGGGAGCTAGGAGAACCTCCACCAGCATGGGGGCTAGAGCTCCCTTCGGGAATTTCAAGTGTTTTAGAGGATTCCGTATGGAAGTGGGGCTGGCCCGTGGTGTCCAGAGGCCTCTTTCATGTGTGTGATGCCAGCCAATAGATCTGATGATGCTTGGCTCCCTGGTGTCTCGGTTCCCATCGGTGTTGCTGACTCCTTTGTGTGTGTGTGTTGGTCCTTCCGTGATCTGGCGTGTCCAGGCCTGTTTGGGGTTGCTTAGCAACACTCCAGGCTCAGGTATATCTGTGGTATGTGTAAGAGCAGATTCAGATTTAGTTTAATCATAGGGTGTGTGTGTTTGTTTGCATGTGTGTGTATGCCCACACCACCACGTAGGCAGGAGGGCCTTGTTTGAATTTGAGTCACTAGGCCCTTCCTATGAGAGGCAAAAGCCACGGGGCTTAGCTGGGCCTCTGAGACCTCTGCGAGCTCTTGGTTGCTGAGACAACCATGAGCCTGTTGCTAGGAAATAGCTGGGTAAGGCTTGAGGCTGTCCTGGGCAGAGAGGAGATAGAGTTGGGAGAGTCGGGGAGGGTGTGGGAAGGGCAGCAGTTCTGGGTTCCTGGGTAGATGGGACACACGTAAACACCTTCATCATTGGGTGGAGTCACTCCTCTATGACTTAAGAAAAATAAATTGCTTTCAGAACCACGGATGTGTAAAGGCCACTGTCCCCTTGCAACAGAAACCCCGACTTATCTGTCCTAGAGAGACGGTTTAGCCTCCAGGTCTTGGGCAGCTCTCCTGGGGTAAGACAATGGTATTGTTCTGAATCCATCTAGAACTTTCTACATGAAGGACCAGAATCCGGACTTTAGAGAATTCCGAATCTTCCCTGGTCTGAGGGATCCAACTCCGACCACCCCCGGCAGGCCTCATGTGGGTGCTGGCCTTGGGTGGGGTTTTCTTGGCGGCGGCCAAGGCTTGTATCTTCTGTCGTCTCCCAGATCGTGACTTGTCAGGCCGCCTGGCTCAGCTCAATAGCCAGATGGAGCCTCAGCGGAAGGAAGTGGCGTCCCCAGATTTCTCTGCCTTTGCCTTAGGTAATATCAGACACACAAGGTTGGCTCAGCAGTAGTCACCCCTATATCCTAAGGGGGTTGGCATGTGAGTTCCTAGCTGTGCTTCTCAGTCACTGCGTCAGTCAATAGCCCTTTCTGGACACATTAGTCTTCTCTCTTTAGAAGAACTCCATGCCCCCAGGAAATAGGAAAAACAAAAGAAAATAAAAAACCAAAAACTCTAGAGCCTACCCCAGCTCATTCTTGCCCATCTCCACAGATGAGGTGTCCTTGAACCAAATCACAGAGAAAACGCACCGAGTCCTGAGAGTCATAGGTGAGGTCTGGGCGAAGCTGACGCCTTAGGACTTAGGAAGACCCGAGACGGGATGTGGGGGGAGGGGAGGTGAAGGGAGGGGCAGATCTAGGAGGGGGCATGGAAGGCAGCTCTGATGAGGTCTAGGGTAATGTATCTGCGCTGTGCCTCCCCAGAGATAAAAAGATCCATCTCCTTGCTTCCGTTGTATTGGCAATGGCTTCAGAAGACCAAGATCCCCCAGTACACCAGGGAAGGTATTGATGGGGAGGGCACCAAGGGGGCGCCCAGGATTTGTCGCCAAGTGAGGCGTGACTGAACAGGTCAGCCACTCCTCCTTGCCTTTCGTTTCAGCTCTCTGTGCGCCTGTCTGCCGTGAGTAAAAGAAAAGGCTGTGGAGCCTCCTAGGGAGCAAAGAGAGCAGGGCGACTGCCTGAGGTGGCTGGGGGGAAGGGATGGAGGCCGTGGCTTCGCTTGCCAGCGCTGCTCCTCTTGTCTCCTGCAGGGGGCAGCACCATCCTGTACAACTGCTCCACCTGCCAGGGCATGGAGGAGTCTTGTTGGTCCCAAAAGCGCTGCTTCCCAGGTTCTTTAATCCCCACCCTCCTAAGATTCCCATAGGTTCCCTTGTGCAGGCCACAGGATAATCCATGACCTCCTGGGTTCCTTGCAGGAAGTCTCGATCTGTGGGACGCCAGGATTCTGCTTCTATGTATCTTTGGAATTGTCCTGTTTTTGGGTGCTCTGAGCCTCCAAGTGGAGTGAGTTGTGGGGATCTTCCCAACCCCCTTCCCTGATTCTCTTCAGGCCTCCCATCCTCTGTCTCCTTTCAGGTACCTGAAGCTGCAAGCAAAAGACTTGTGAAGATGCAGACAGCTTTTCCAGCTCCAGCTCTAAGAAATTTGTGCCCACAATTTCCACATCCCTTAGGGTGGGAACCAGCCACTTTTTAGACCCAGCCCCAAAGCCTCAGTCTTTCAGACCCTAAACCTCAGACTTCTGCCATTAATATCCGTGTGAGATGGCCTCCAGGAACCCAAACACCCACAGCTGGAAAGTCCCTCCCCTCTGTGTTCCACCAATCAAACAGAGCAGTGGATGATGCCAGGAAATTATCTACAGAAGGAAAGAATCCCATACCACCACCACTCCCACATCCCGGCTGTCCATTCCCGGAAAGCGGAGGACTGTTGGCCTGCAGATGTTGCTCTAGGCCCTCCAATGACTGATCCGCAGTCCGGGAATGAGGGTTCTGGAGAACTCTCTCCCTCTGGGGTGAGAACACATCAGTCAACCCGCTGGCATACAGTCCTTCCATTGTATTAATATTGTGCAGCCTGGGCCCCTCCCTCCTGCTGGGCCCGAGTAAATCTGCTGTGTGATGCCTTCCACCCCTGCCTGGCTCTATCTGCAACTTGGGCAGGCAGATGGAATGGGGATTCTTAGGAATTCTAGTTAGGGGTGCCCTCCCCCCCAATAGATATTTAGCAATGCCTGGAGTCAGTTTTGTTTTAATTGGAGGAATGTGTGGCCAGTGGGTGGAGACCAAGGCCGCTTGCTAGACTTCCTGGGACACACAGGAAAATCCTGTCCTAATGTCAACAGTTTATGGTGGAGAAAGTCTGGCGGTGCCAGTCCTCTTTGTATCAGGGGCTTGGGGTTTGGATGGCAGGGGATGGAGAATGAAGAGAGGTCAGTCATCAGCCATAACTCCTTGTGGAAGCGCCGAGCCCACATGGGGTCCCACATACTTTTCTTTCTTTTTTTTCTGGGGTGGGGGAGCGGTGTTTCGAGACAGGGTTTTTCTGTATAGCCCTGGCTGTCCTGGAACTCACTCTGTAGACCAGGCTATCCTTGAACTCAGAAATTCTGCCTGCCTCTGCCTCCCAAGTGCTGGGATTAATGGCAAGTGCCACCACTGCCCAGCTATGCACCTACTTTTCAAAGTGGGTGTCTGGGGGGGGGCACACTGGGTGCCTGGACAGCCTCAAAACAACTCATGCTTATGCTATCCCCTCGGTGAGTAAAACATCCCCCATGAAGCTTTGGTTAGTATGATCTACAGCCGGGTTAGAGCCACTGGGGTCTTCACTCCCTTTCGTCTTTAATTTTTGAGACAGGGTTTCTTTGTGAGTCACCGTCTCTCTGTGTAACAGTCTTGGCTATCCTGGAGCTCACTTTGTAGACCAGGCTGTCCTCAAACTCAGAGAGACCAGCTTGCCTTTGCCTCTAGAGGGGCTGGGATTAAAACTGGGTGCCACCATACCCAGCCACAATTTTTGTTTTTTTTTTGTTTTTGTTTTTGTTTTTAAGATTTATTTATTTATTATATGTAAGTACACTGTAGTTGTCTTCAGACACACCAGAAGAGGGCATCAGATCTCATTACAGATGGTTGTGAGCCACCATGTGGTTGCTGGGAATTGAACTCAGGACCTCTGGAAGAGCAGTCGGTGCTCTTAACCGCTGAGCCATCTCTCCAGCCCACAATTTTTGTTTTTAAATTTTGTTTAGTGTGTGTGTGTGTGTGTGTGTGTGTGTGGTGTGTAGGCTTATGTAGACTACAGCTCATGTGTGGAGATCAGAGAACAATTTGCAGAAATCATCTGTCTCCTACTGTGAGGGTCCTAGGACTGAACTCAGGTCATCAGGCTTGGCTGCAAAGTTCCTTAACTGGCTGAGCCATCTCTATAGCCCACGGTTTTGAGACAGGTTCTTGGCGGCTTAGCCTGCCCCTCAGCTCCCTATATGGCCAGCGATGTCCTTGAGCCTTTGACCTTCCTGTCTCTATCTCCCAAGAGCTGGGATTGTGGGTACGCATCCCCATCTGGCCTCACATTGTAGACAATCTTATTTTATACATGAAGATACTAGAGCCAGAGGTCACATGAGAACGCAAACTGTCCGAGATCACAGGGAAACCTCTCCTTCATTTGACAACAGTGAATGCCCACCAGTTAACAGGTAGCATCACTACCCAAGAAGAAGTAAATCTCCTCTCGATGGATGTCCTGGCCTCAGAGGTGGCCTGGCTCTGTTCTGGGTAGAAGTGGCTGTCCCCTCCTTTGCTCAGCCTCGCTTTCCAGGACCAACACTACAGTTGTTCCCAATCTCCTGCCCCAACACTCATAGATCAACACCACCATCCATTATTAAAGGGCCTGTCTGCCCCTCTGCCCCTTCTCCCGTGGTGATCCCCAGACCGCCATGAGCCTTCAAGAGTAGACATTAGGCTCCCAGATCCTCCACCTGGCTGTGAACGGTCCTCTGGAACTCAAGTTGGTCTCCATGGTTACATGAGTGCTCCTGAAGCTACACATCTCTCACTGCATGTGATGAGCTTGGTTTCTGGAGTTAGGCTGCCTGACTTCAAATCCTTGGTCTGCTCTTACTGGGTCTTGGGAATTTTTTCTTTTTCTTCTCTTTTCTTTTTTTTGGGGGGGGGTTGGTTTTTTGGGTTTTTGGATTTGTTTTTTTCGAGACAGGGTTTCTCTGTGTTGCCCTGGCTGTCCTGGAACCCACTCTGTAGACCAGGCTGGCCCCGAACTCAGAGATCTGCCTACCTCTGCCTCCTGAGTACTGGGATTAAAGGCGTGCGCCACCACCGCCAGGCTTCCTTGGGAACTTTTAACCTCTCTTTTTACCATGTCTTTGTAATTTTTTAAAAAGATTTATTTATTATTATATCTGAGTACACTGTAGCTGTCTTCAGACACACCAAAAGAGGGCATTGGATCTCATTATGGATGGTTGTGAGCCACCATGTGGTTTCTGGGATTTGAACTCAGTACCTTTGGAAGAGTAGTCAGTGCTCTTACCCACTGAGCCATCTCTCCAGC
The DNA here is from genome assembly GCF_947179515.1 of Apodemus sylvaticus. Lineage (NCBI taxonomy): Eukaryota > Metazoa > Chordata > Mammalia > Rodentia > Muridae > Apodemus > Apodemus sylvaticus. Next base: position 54,603,302 of record NC_067481.1, read on the forward strand.
CCCTTGTATTTTGTTTTTGACACAGTCTTGTTGTATAGCTGGAATTAGAGGCAGGTGCCACCAGCCTCAGCAGTCCCAAGCATTTTATATGAATTTATATGACTGAAATATTCCTTTAAGGTAAGTACTATTGTATTCCATTAAATATATGATATTAGGGACTAGAGCAGAATCAGCAGTGAAGGGCTTGTGCAGAGGACCCAGGTTTTGTTCTCAAACTTCACGTGGCACAACAACTGTCCAAAAACTCAGGTTCTGGGTGTCCAGTATCTGCTGGCCTCTGTGGGCACTAGGCATGCGTGTGGTACATATATCTACATGTGGACAAGACATTTATACACATAAAATGAAAACAATCTTAAATAAAACAATTATATCATGCACTTTTATTATATGTTAAGAAAAATTACCTATCATTAAGCTGTAGCTTGCCTGACTAAAATTCTCTTGACTTCAAAGATGTTAAAATGTAAAAAATGAATAGAATTTTTAAAAAATTACCTGCTTTTTGTTGTTGTTCTTGTTGTTTTTGTTTTTTGAGACAGGTTTTCTGTGTAGCCCTGGCTGTTCTGGAATTTACTCTGTTCATCTGGCTGGCCTTGAACTCAGAGATTCACCTACCTCTGCCTCCTCAGTGCTGAGAGTAAAGGCATGCACCACCCCTCCCCAGAAAATTATCTGCTTTTAAACAATAAGAAAGTGGTTGTATATAGTGGTTCATGCTAAAACCTGGGATTAGGAGGCTGGAGAATCAGAGTTAAGGTCACTCTTGGTTGCACATAAAGCTCAAGGCCAACCTGTACTCCAAGAGACCCCTGTTTTCAAAAACAAAGCAGAGTCTAGAGAGATGGCTCAATGGTTAGCACTTGTTGCTCTTACAGGACCTGGGCGTGGTTCCTAGCACTAACTAACCACTAACCATCTGTAACCATAGTTTCAGGGGATCCACACGTCCTCTGACATCTGCAAGATTCCTGTATGCGTACAGTACACATGTGCACCCACATATATAAAGTAAAACAAAAAATGTAAAAGGAGCCTGGTACTGGTGGCACACGCCTGTAATCCCAGCACTCTGGGAGGCAGAGGCAGGTGGATTTCTGAGTTTGAGGCCAGCCTCGTCTACAGAGTGAGTTCCAGGATAGCCAGGGCTACACAGAGAAACCCTGTCTCGAAAAAAAATGTAAACGGCAAAAAATTAAACATGAGAGGAGCTGCAGGTGGATCTCTTCTCAACAGGAACCAAGTGACTTCCCCTTGTAATATACAGACTCTGGCTGCCTTTGGTTTCGCGTGTTATCTCCCATGACTGCCCACCCTATAACACTCCCCGAGGCTTCCTGAGCACATCTGCTTTCTGCCATTGCCGGGGCTTGTCCTCCCTCTGGACGGCCTTGACTCATGCCAAGCTGCTCTGGGTTGTGCTGGGGGAGAGTGGACTCCTTCCCCAGGCGTCTCTCAGCGATGGCACCTGTTACCTCAAGGTGGTATGAATGTTTGGGGGAGATGGGGAAAAGGGGGAAAGGGGGGGAAGAATTGAAACAGGACCTCATATTGTCCAGGCCGGCCTTGAACTTACTATGTTGCTGAAGATGATCCTACTAATCTTCCTGCTGGTATTACAAGTGTGACCACCACTTTCGGTTTGTGTGTATGTGTCTCTATAGACCTGCCCCAAGGCCTGCTGGGAGCATACGAACCCAGAGGAGCCATTCTCTGCTCACACACCAGTGGAAGGTGCAGAATAGTTTCTAATGCTCAACTTCTGCCAGCCTCAGAGTGAACTCAGACTGCCCCATTAAGGGTTTGATGGCCTCCTTGGGTCCAAAGCTGCCTGCAGTCATGTGTCTGCCAAGCAACGTCCTAAAGTGTTTTTTTGTTTGTTTGGTTTGGTTTGGTTTGGTTTTTTTCGAGACAGGGTTTCTCTGTGTAGCCCTGGCTGTCCTGGAACTCACTCTGTAGTCCAGGCTGGCCTCGAACTCAGAAATCCACTTGCCTCTGCCTCCAGAGTGCTGGGATTACAGGCGTGCGCCACCACTGCCCGGCCCTAAAGTGTTTTTAATGATGTGGACACCTTCCCGGGGAGAGGCTTTCTGAGTAACATCAGCCTTAGTCATGGCTGTAGTCAGCCAGGCTGGTCACAGTGGACACCAGAGGAGAGTCTGACTTGGTGGTTTTTTTTTTCTTTTTTTCTTTTTTTAATTCTCTAGATCATGTTCTTCCTACGAAGCTGCTAAGGACTGTGATCTCTATTTCCACCATGCCTGGCACATAGTTACAAACAAGAGACGTCCTTGATGGCTCTAGCCTGTGACATACATACTCATGAAGCAATTCATGAACAGGGTGCGTAGAAGGCCATGTTGCTTTGCTCATGTGTGTGTGTGTGTGTGTGTGTGTGTGTGTACACACATGCTCGTGTATATGTGGGTACAGTGCATGTATAGAAGCCAATGGTCAACTTTGTGTCATTCGGTACAGCTGTCTACTTTGTTACTCTGCTCTGTGTGAATGCTGTGAAGGCGCGCACGTGTATACTGCAGTGAGCTCCTGAGGCTCACTGAGGAGGGCCGTCATAAGTCAGTCTTGTTGAGACAGGTCTCTCTTGTTGTTTGCCACCCTGCCTACTCTAGGGTAGCTGGCATTTAAGCTCCAGGGGGATTCCCCTGTCCCTGCCTTCTCTCCTACTCTAGGGGTGCTGGTTTTTATGTGGGTTCCAGGGATCACACTGAGTCATCTGAGTCACTTTGCCAGGCTCATTCACCTACTCTTGAGACAGAGCTCTGGAGCTCAGTGATGGGCTAGACGGGCTGGCCAGGGACCTCCAGGCACCTGCCTGTCTCCCCAGCCCCAGAGCTGGCTTCTCTGAGCCCTTCTCCAAACAAGAATACTATTTGTCAGTTGTAAACAAAGGAGACAGCGGAAAGGGCTTTACTACAGCACTCAAGGTACAGAAGCAGGCAGATCTCTGGAAATTAGAGACTAACCTGGTCTACATAGCAAGTTCCAGGATAGCCAGAGCTACAAAGTAATATCCTGTCTCCAAAATAAAATTAAAATTAAAAAGGAAGGAGAGGGAGAGAGGATGTGCCCCATTTGTAGGAACTCGCTACTCTCCTGGAGAGCCAGGTTCTGTTCCTAGCACAAACATCAAGTGTTTTGCAATTACCTATAACTCCAGCTCTAGGTAATACAACACCCTCTTCTGGCATCTGTGGGCACCAGACATGCATATATTTCTCAAACATATGTGCAGGCACTCTCACACATACATAAAAAAGATAAATACAACTTAAGTATAAATAAAAATAAAAACAAAGAAAGCCATGTGTGGTGGGGCATACCTTTAAACCCAGGCAGAGAGAGGCAATCTAAAGGATGACACCCTATATCATGGGTTCTGCCCCCCCATCCCCCATGGACTGTGGTTGGATAAGGTCTACAAGGGCGGTGGGAGCAGAGATAATCAAGGAGGTGTGGGGGTGGGTGGGGAGTGAGGGGTGGGGGTGGGGGGATGGGGTTCAGAAGCCCTGTGTACTTAAGGTGAATAACCTTGCTGAGACTAGCTAGCAAGAGGCAGATCAACTTTACTTAGGATGATTCAAGGCTTATAAAATAAAGTTTGGGGGGGATGAGGGTAGGAATATCCAAGATGGGCAATTGGTTGAAGGCTTAGGGAACCAAACAAAATGCCTCATTAGTGAAAGGATAGAAAATAATACAGCCTAACTCTAATGACCCCAAGAAGTCAGAAGTTTAAAATGCTCTCACTTTGTTAGAAACTAGGTAAAAGGTCACATTCCAGAGCCCGCCCTTTGTTTAGAGCTAGCAGAAAGGCCCCATAAGGTAACTGGAAATGGGCTAAGCTTATCTTGCTTCTGTAAACTTACGCCATTACCTATGCAGGAGTTCACACAGCTATAGACATTCAAGAAAATAGGAAACTAATTGGTCCACTGAGGGCTCCGATAATTTAAACTGATTGGCCTAAAAACTATGGAGTGGTACAAATCGATTGGCTCGCATTTCGCAGGCTCTCCATGCTAAGAAATGATTGGTTTGTGATTTGCGGACTCTCCATGCTAAGAAATGACTGGTTTGTGATTGGCGGGCTTTGTCGTAAACTTATAAAAACTGTCGCAATTCAGCACTCGTGGTCCACAGTCCTCTAGCCCTGCGCAATGTGGAACCCAGAATTCTGGAATAAAGAAATCCTCATGTTATTGCATCGAGACCATTTCTCGAGAGTGATTTGGGTGTCGCCTTCTGAGGCGTGGGGTGCTGGGGCACCCTCGGTTTTGGGGGGGTCTTACATTAGCAGGGGGAAGCATCCCAGGTGCTGGCTGAACAGACTTTTTCAGGAGAACAGACTTTTTCAGCTGTAATCTAATTGAGGCTACATGACATTCCTCAGGTGGCGGCATGTATGGGGGCTTAGAATTTGCCAGACGAGGTCAGAGGGGAAACATCACTAAGGAAGGGAGTCTCCCATGTTACATTGAGCCCAGAGGCTATCCAGCCATGGTGGACTTCAACCTTAATTAGCAGAGTTTCACACACACACACACACACACACAATATATATCTTGGGCAGGAGAGATGGCTCAGTGGCTGCTCTTCCAGAGGACTCTGGTTCCATTCTTATCTCCTATTTGGGGCTCACAGACATTAATAACTACAATCCCAGAGGATCTAACTCCCTATTCTGGCCGCCTCAGACACTGCATGCATGTGGTACATAAGGTATACAGGCAGGCAAACATACACATAAAACAAAAACAGAAGAAATGCATTTAAAAAAGAAGGAATCTGCCGGGCGGTGGTGGCACAAGCCTGTAATCTCACTCTAGGAGGCAGAGGCAGGCGGATTTCTGAGTTCGAGGCCAGCCTGATCTACAGAGTTAGTTCCAGGACAGTCAGGGCTATACCCTGTCTCGAAAAAAATCAAATCCAAAAAAAAAAAAAAAAAAAAAAAGGAACCCAAATTCGTGGATGTACATGCAAGGAAGAGGCAAGTCTCTGGGGCCTTCCTTCAGTTCAGGCTCTGCAGCAGGTTGTCAATAGAACTTTGTACATGGTATCGCTCTGAGCCCAGGCCTCAAGGATCTGGCATCTTCTACTCCCTAATTTAGTTCCCAACACCCACAGGGAAGTGCCCCGTGGACTGATTAGGCATCCTCAACATGGTGGCTACCTCCTCCCAAAAGCAAGAACACAAGAAAAAGTTTGAAGCCAAACTATTTTCATGGCTCAATTAGAAAGTTACACACTCTGGGCTGGAGAGATGGCTCAGCAGTTGAGAGCACTGACTGCTCTTCTGAAGGCCCTGAGTTCAAATCCCAGATAAAAGAAAAGAAAACACAAACATATATTTCTAAAATATACTAGTGATTATATGAATGAACTCTTGCTAATTTTGGAAAGGGAGTCTTCAGCAGGTTGGGTGCCAGGGGGGCTCGTTGGAAGCTAATCCAGAGGCTAACCGCTGCATACAGGACACAATTACCCAGGGACGCCCTCAGGTAGGTGCTCCCAGTAGGCTCATCCAGAAAGGGAAGAAACCTAGATAGAATGATAGGAAGTAATTTGTTCATGTTCACAGCCCTGTAAGCGGTAAATCTGAAATTCAAACTCAGTCATCATGGGCCTGCAAGAGCTGGCTCAGCAGCTAGGAACACTTACTGCTCTTGCAGAGAGGATCTAGGTTCATGAAGTTCCCAGCATCTACATGGTAGCTAACTCCAGTTCCAGGGGTTCCAAATGCTTCTTCTAACCTCTATAGGGCCCTTCACGTAATCCACATACATGTATCAGACATATGCATACATTAACACACACAATCAAAATGCTAAAAAAAAAAATCCAGTTGGACTAGGTGGTGCGTGCTTTTAATCCCAACACTAAGGAGGTACAAGGAGACAGCTCTCCCCAAGTTCCAGACCAGCTTGGTCTACAAATTTAGTTCCAGGATACCCAGGGCTCTTACATAGAGAAGCCCTCTCTCGAAAACCAACCAACCAACCAACCAACCAACCAAAAAATCTCAGGCAATCAGACTCTAGAGCTGAAATCTAAATTACTGTATTGTGTTGGTTCTTATATCTGTTGCAAACTTGAAGAAACACAGCTGTGTATAGAAGGTGTGGGCAGTAGTGGGCAGTGATAGGTTATTTCTCCAACGCTGGTGAAATGAGCCAATTTAAACCAGATTAGATTACATTAAAGGCAGGTTTATTGGGAAGCAGGTGAGTCCACTGACTCCAAGGACCTAACCAAGGTCAGGGAAGTTGCCAAGGGGAAACAGGGGTGAGGGGGTAGGGGAGTGAGGGAGAGAGAGAGAAAGGGCATGTGGGGGCAGAGGAGGAGGAGAAAAGAGAGGATGAGACTAAAATGTCTAGATTGTACAGGGAGGAGGAGCCTTTGGGGAAAGAGCAGTCCAGTGCCTGGGTCTGAAAGTTCAGGGTTGGGGGCAGGATTTGTCAAGTAGGGACTGTGGGATGCTGGGAGAACCTGGAGGCCAGACTGCTTTGATATGTAAAATATTCACCTCAGCCCCTCATTCTTGGTCCGGAACCAATCAGGCAGCAACTCTGGAAATGAGTGAGTTTCAATGTAAGTTTGAAAAAGAAGGGACTCCAGGGTCCTAGGAGGTAGTAAAGGTTCAAGGAAAAGTCGGAAGCGCCTGACTGGGAAAAGGGCAGGATCCTAAAGAGAAAACAAATTGATAAAGGTTGGAAATCCCCACCTGTACCAGTTCTAGAGAAGGAGTGCTTGATCCCTTGGCTTCACCAGGAGATGCTGTGTCCCATCCACATGTTCAACAGCGGTTATTGAGCCCAAATCACACAGGAGCCAGGCACTCGAAATGATAACGCCCTAGCTAGACAAAGCATTTGTTATCAAAGGAGGCAAGTTACTGGCAGGCCAGTGAGGTAACACTGGAAGAGAACAAAGGTCTTGGGATGCAAAGGAAGAGATATGATAAATTAGGGATGGGTTTTTGGCACATGGTAAGGCCGGGCTGGAAAAACTATTCCAAGCAGAGGGACTTACTTCAGAGGGTTGAAGGAACATACTGAGGTGCGTTTCCCTGTTGCGACACTGCCGTGGGTGAGGAGGTGGCTGAAGACAGCAGAGGAGATGCTAGCGGTGCTAATGCTTTTCCAGGAGCAAGAGTCTTGTGGATGCACCCCACTGAAGCTGTGTTCCTCCGGCAGCCTGCCTCAGTCAGGCCAGGGCTACATGGGGGTTCCATGCCCTTTCTGTTACTCTTGCTGGATCTGTCCTGTGCAGGAGAAATGGGTCCTGCTAGTGTAAACAGATGTGTTCATCCTTCTCCGGGTGTCTGCAGGGAAGGCAGAGGCTGGGGGAGGGGTGGTGTCCAGTCTGGGACTCTAGGTCTAAGGTGTTATGGAAGCCCGTCCTAGCTAGGAGGAGAGGCGTCCTGAGGGTGATTAGATGGCCAAGCTCCCATATCCCAGTCCCTTTTACAGGCAAAGGTGAGGATGAGAGGTGTAAAACTTCTAAGTCCGAAAGGAAGAGATAAATAGGGTAGAAACGGCAGGGTGGGGGTGATGCAGTTGTGGTAGGCACACCAAAAGGATAATTCCCTGGATTTTTTTTCCCTCAAGCTAAAGATGGAAGTGTGTGTGTGTGTGGGGGGGGGGGGGGATGAGCCTCTGTCTGTGTTTCCTGCTGAGGCATGATGGAGTGTAGAAGACCTAGGCCAGGAGTCCAAGCTATAATGCCCCCAATTCTCAGCCTCCTCTCCATCTGTCATGTTGGGATATAATAAGAAATGTATATTTGGTCTTTGTCCCAGTTCCTGCCACAGAGATCCTAAAACCTTTGGAATTTCCCGAGTGATAGAGTGATGGCGGCTCCAGGAACATCTGTTGCTGTTCGGATTAAAGCCCCTGTTCAGTCCTACCTGAGTTTATGTTAATGAGGAGACTCAGGAGAATGGGGTTTGTGGCCAGATGGTTGGGACTTTTCAGCCTCAGTCCCTAGCTGATGAGATGGGAAGGACCGCTAGAGACTGAGTGAATCACCGAAGGCCATGTAAGACGCCTGCGTGATGTCTATATAATGGAGCCGCCATTAAGAACCCAGCCCCGTGCTGCTCAGTGGTGTGCCTCTTGGTGAACAGGAAGGGATCTGAGAGGATACCAGGTACAGAGACCGAGAGGGAACTCCTGCCCCACCCCACCCCCGTACCACACCAGGTGTATCTTTCTAATTGACTATTCATCAGTATCCTTTATAGCACTATTTGCTTGTTTGCATATATTTGCATAAAATATACAAATAAGCACAACCGTTTACATATTGATTTATGTCCACTAGGGTGACCTTGACGCTCCTCCTACCTGAACTTCCCAACTATTTATAGTCTGGAGAATAAGAAAGATCTGCATAGTTGTACTTTTGGTTTTGAGTAAAAGCCTTCTTTTTTTTTTTTTTTTGGATTTGGTTTTTTTGAGACAGGGTTTCTCTGTGTAGCCCTGGCTGTCCTGGAGCTCACTCTGTAGATCAGGCTGGCCTCGAACTCAGAAATCCGCCTGCTTCTGCCTCCCAGAGTGCTGGGATTACAAGCGTGAGCCACCACCACCAGACTGAGTGAGCGTTCTTATCAAGCACATAGCAAGCAAAAGTAAAAGAACAAATAGCAAGTGGAGTAGCAGATAGATGGAAGCTGTGGATGGACAGCAAGACATCAAAGCAGGAGTTTATTACAACCAGCAGGGGGGACTGGAGTAGCTTGATGGAGAAACCAATGAAATCTGGGGCTTGCAAGCTGCCAGCAGAAATCACCCGGGAAAGCCGGGAAAGCCGAAGCAGTTGGCTAGGGGTCCGCCAGCGAGTTTGCAGCTTCCACTGCCTCTTTTCTGGTTCTGTAACATGAGGCAAACAATGGTGATCTCCGGGACACCTTCCCGTTGTTCTCAAGGGCAGGGTACTTTACTTACATTGTTATTGCTGTTACTTTATTGAGACAGGGTTTCTCTGTGTAGCCCTGGCTGTCCTGGAGCTCACTCTGTAGACCAGGCTGGCCTCAAACTCAGAGATCCGCTCCGCCTGCCTCTGCCTCCCAAGTGCTGGGATTAAAGGTGTGCACCACCACCACCCTGCTAGCACATGCCAATTTACCAATATAATTTACATTATACCAACTGAGTGCTGAGACTATAGGTGTGTTGTACACCCAGTTTTCTTTTACTTCTCTTGCTCTGACTGCCTTACCTGTCTCCAGATGTCCCTTATGTGTTAGTTCAACTCCCAGAGGAACTCCATGATGATCAGATCTTGGCCAACATTGGGTGTTAAGAGGAAAATCATATTTTCCCTCAGGAAGCTCATGAAACCATTGTGTTTCTCATCGAGAACATGGACATCATTTTTTATTATGTTTATTTACTTGTTTAGTTATTGTGTGTGTGTGTGTGTGGTGGTGCACATATGCTCCACAGCACTCCTGTGGAGGTCAGGAGACAACAGTAAGAGACCTTCTATTATACAGATCAAGTCTGGCAGGAGAGTACCTCTCCCCAGGGCAGACACCGATAGGATGGGTGTTCTGTCTCTGTGATCAGGAATGCCTTTTCATCGTCTAACTTGGGCTTTGGGGCTTAGCTAATGCTCGCTCTCCCAGGATGCCTTCACAGCTTGGCACTCAGGCGTGGCTATAGTTTGATGGGCGAGTGGCTGAGTAGAATGCACAGGGCCTTAGGTTCAGTCCTCAGCACTGGAAGGAAAAGAAGGCTGTTCACGTTTATCCATTCGTCTGTATTATCATGTGTCTATTCGTTTCACTCGGGCAGCATCGTTATTGCATGCAAATTCGTTAATTTAACTTCCTTTCAAGGTTCTGGGTAGATGGAGGCCGCTGCAGTAATCTGGAACTCTGAAAGATGACTCAGGGTGCCTGTAAGCCTTAATTCCTGGCAGAAACAAAAGAAATTTCTCACTGGAGAAAAACATCCTAAGTTTTGGCCCTGTGATTCCTATAGATTAAGATCAATAGTAAACCCGCCCCCCATCATGAGTCATTAGACCCATGTGGAATTAATTAATCATAATTGAGTGTCAGCAGAAAAATATATACCTGTAAGGATGTATAATTAGAATCTAAATATCAAATGAGGCCAGGCCTGTTGGCTCTTATCTGTAACCTCAGTACCCAGGAGGCATAGGCAGGTTTGAGGCCAGCCTGGTCTACATAATGATGCCTGGCTTTAAAACTATGTAAGTTTAAAACATTTATGTGTGTGTTTTTTGCATATTATGTATGCATATAGACTTCATGTGTGTGCATGTGTGAATGTGAGTGTGTGTGCCCATGGGTGTTCATAGGGAGGGCAGAGGAGAGGATTAGACACTCCTGCCTTTAAAATAAAAACAAAACATACTCAATAAAGGACTTATATAGAGAATATAAAAATCACGTTGGGGGAAGGACCTTATAGAGTCCACCTCCAGCAGGAAGACAGAGCATCAAGTGAGGGAGGGGGCTGCCATCCCACAGTCACAACTGTGAACCATCATTGTTCTGAAAGAACTGCAGCGATGGAAATGGAGAGGAGGTTGAGGAAAAGAAAGTCCACAGACAGGCCCAAAGTGGGATCCAGCTCAAGGGGAGCTCCCAAGGCCTGACACTATTACTGAGGCTATGGAGCACTCACAAAAAGTGACCTAGCATGACCGCACTGCAGAAGACCCAACAAGCAGCTGAAAGCGTCAGATGCAGATATTCACACCCAACCAATGGACAGAAGCAGCTGACCCCTGTGGTTGAATTAGGGAAGGCTGAAAGAAGTTGAGGAGAAGGGCAATCCTGTAGGAGGACCTGTAGTCTCAGTTAATCCGGACCCCCGAGATCTCTCAAACACAGGACCACCAAACAGGCAGCAAGTGAGGCCCCCAATGCACATGCAGTAGAGGACTGCCAGGTCTGTGTTCATTCAGAGATGATGCACCTAACCCTCAAGAGACTGGAGGCCCAGCCAGGCGGTGGTGGTGCACGCCTTTAATCCCAGCACTTGGGAGGCAGAGGCAGGCAGATTTCTGAGTTTGAGGCCAGCCTAGTCTACAGAGTGAGTAGGACAGTAGCCCACGACAGCCAGGGCTATACAGAGAAGCCCTGTCTTGAAACAAACAAACAAACAAACAAACCCAAAAACCAACCAAACAAAAAAAACCAACCAACAAAACAAAACAAAACAAAAACAAAACAAAAATATGTATAAATCACTTAACTAATCTGTGATAAGCACAAGAGCAGGCTACTAGAAAGTGGGGGTGATGGGATAGACAAATGTGCAGACTCTTAAATAATGTGTGCCTGGCAAAAAAGCATTCGAAGATTCAAGGACAGCTTTTGGGACTCAACACTCACCATCCATCTTTGAGTCTTTCTGGGTTCAGCTGCTGTGTTGTGTGCTCCAGGCAGGCTGACCTACAAGAGCTTCTTGGCAAATCTCCTGTCTCAGTTCCCATCTCCCCAACAGAGTGTTGGGGCTGCAGATGTATGTTGAAGCATCAAGTTGGTTTTGTTTTTGTTTTTGTTTTTTTATATTTAAAGATGGGATCTCTCTATGTAGCCGTGACTGGCTTGGAACTCAGAGAAACCCAGGTCAGGCTGAATACCGAGCTTTTTAATAAGGGCTCCAGGTGTCAAAGCCAGGGTACCAGAAATGCTCACTGGCACCTTCACCTACTAAGCCGTCTCCCATGGCCTCACAATAAGATATATTTAATTTTTAAAATTTATTTATTTCTGTGGTTCTGGCAATTAATCTTAGGGCTTTGCACATGTTAGGAAAGTGTTCTATCCCTAAGCAGCATCTCCAAACCATTAGGTTGGTTTTTGTTAACACCGATGGTGTTTTGAGACACAGACGGTATCTTTCCTTGTAGATCAGGCTGACCTGGAACTCACTATGTGGTCACTATTGGCTCCAACTTGAATCCTTCTCCATCAGCCTCCTGAGTGCTGGGACTACAGGACTGGACCATCACTCTCAATTAATACATTACTTTTTTTCCCCCCAAGACAGGGTTTCTCTGTGTAGCCCTGGCTGTCCTGGAACTCACACTGTAGACCAGGCTGGCCTCGAACTCAGAAATCTGCCTGCCTCTGCCTCCCAAGTGCTGGGATTAAAGGCGTGCGCCATCACCACCTGGCTAATACATTACTTTTTTAAAAGACAAAACTTTCATACACATACATTTTAAAATGAAAATGTATGCTTTAAAATGTATTTTAGGGCTGTAGAGATGGCTCAGAGGTTAAGAGCACTGGTTGCTCTTCCAGAGGTCCTGAGTTCAATTCCCAGAAACCACATGGTGGCTCACAGCCATCAGTCATCTGTAATGGGTTCTGATGCCCTCTTCTGGAGTATCTAAAGACAGCAACAGTATACATGTCTGCAGTGATGGTTGTGTACAGGTGTTATAGTTTCATTGGCCTGTATCTTTAAATGTTTTACCAGGTTCTACATATAAGTTGGACCTCAGTAAAGAACTACCACTGAGCTACAACCCATAAGTGTTTTTTTTGTTTTGTTTTGTTTTGTTTGTTTGTTTGTTTGGTTTTTTTTGAGACAGGGTCTTTCTATGTAGCTCCAGGCTGAATGAACTTAAATCCTACCTTCACCTCTGAATACTGAGATTACAGGAGTTTGTCATCATCCCTGCAATATGGTCTTTTTAGTATGCTCCTAGGTCTAAAGAAAGGTGGACTGGGCATGTAATTATAGCACTAAGAAGAGATACTGCCAAGAATTCTCCAAATCTGGTAAAAATTCTGAGTTCATAGAGAGAAGTATAGCAGTGCATAGAATAAATTGAAAAGGATCATTATCTAAGTACTACACAAGACAACGAAGAAACACCAATGCTATTTTTTTTAGATTTATTTATTCATTACATGTAATTACTGTAGTTGTCTTCAGACACACCAGAAGAGGGCGTCAGATTTCATAACAGATGGGTTGTGAGCCACCATGTGGTTGTTGGAATTTGAACTCAGGACCTGTGGAAGAGCAGTCAGTGCTCTTGACTGCTGAGCCATCTCTCCAGCCCCACCAATGCTATTTTAAAAGCAGGGAATAATGAGAGATCATCCACAGAAATCATCAGATCAGATTGAACTAACAGATTGCTTTACAACTTATGTACATTGTGCCTACACTGTTCTGGGACTTAAAACACCAAGATGAGGAAGACAGGCCCGTTTCCTACCCTGCAGAGCCCATGGCGTATCAAGCACGACAGACATAGCGGGAACAATTCACAGCATGTCTAGTTGGCGGACAGGTGAAGTGGTAAGAAATCATACATGTAGAATTGCAGTGTGATTTACCCAGCAATGCTGGGACAGCCACGTGTTTGCCAACATACAGAGGTGAAGGAGTGACAGTTGCTATAGGTTTGTGCATGTGTCCTTCCTTGGACAGGAGGCAGATCAGATATTTAAGCTTTGAAGCTTCTCTGGGACCCCAGAATAAAAGGGAGAAAGAGGGGCTCTCCTTGAGACATTCTTCCGGATCCTAACTGTATGCCAAATGGCTTATATGATTCATCCCAGTACAAGGGAGGTGAAAGCAGGCAGATCTCTGGGAGTTCATGCACAGGCTGCATAACCTCAAAAACGTGGGTTTGGGGCTGGAGAGATGGCTCTGCACATAAGGGCACTTGCTGTTCTTCAGTGAGTATTCAGTTCCCAGAACCCACTCTGGTGGCTTACACCGGCTTTTAACTCTAGCTCCAGGGCACCCAGCACTCTCTTCTGGCCTCCGTGGACATCGACATACTTCCATGCGAGCACACAGACATAGGCTACTGGAGGGGGGAGGAGGTTGAGTTATAGAAGAAGTGCCGCACTTCTTGACTGTCTAGGACCAGAGCTGATGTCGGTAACAGCACCTGGCTCCATCCCAAAGCTTCCTGTGCCTTTTAGCCTCCCTTCCAGGAACACAAAATGCCTGTTAGAGCTTTTCTCCTAAAGGCCTTGTCTATGTCCTGATTATCCTACAGTCCCATACCCGGGCCAAGGGACTACAAGGTGCTACCATTTCGGTGAAGGGTTTGGGGAAGAACGGCATGTGGGACAAGGCCTGGAGGAAGAGATCTAGGGAGAGTGGGGAAGACTGCCAAGACTGTGAAGAAAGGCAAGCGGAAGGAAGGTTTAGCAAGGCCTAGAGGCTCACCTGTCCTACAAGTGGGAGGAGCTCAGTCTGGGCGTCCGCCACAAAGTGCCACCAGGGAATTGGTCCTCGATAGTACAGGGCCAGCTTCCAGGGCCCGCCCTCCACAGCCTGGGATCCCGCCCTTCTTAGGATTTAATGACCGCCACTTGGGCGGCCCCCCGCAGCTGCCTCTTCCGCCTTCGCCAGGTGAGAGTCCACACCTAGCAGGGGCGCCCGCGGCCGGGACCAGCGGGCTCCCATTGGGGTGCGTCGCTGGATCCCGTTTCCAGGATCCTTTTCTTTCCTCTCAGGATTTCTTCTTGGCGGCTTTCTCCCAGCTCCTCCCTTCCTATCGATGGTGCAACGCAGGGCCTTTCTGGGCTTGAACTTTCTTCTGCTCTCAGTTCTCAGGCGCCTGAGGCGGCTAGTTCCCGGCTCCCCCCACCTCCGATCCCGGACTTCTTCGTGGTTTAACTACAGAGGGACAGGTGTGTAAAACAGAGTCTTTGGGCAGGCAGCCTGAACCCAAAGGCCTAGAGCCTTATTTAATAATGGCTGGTGGGACTGTTTGTAGCCAACTTAGGCTGAATGACGCAGGAGAACACCTGGGCACTGTACCTGGAACTGAGCTCAGGTGGGTGTGGAAGGACCACACACCTAGCAGTCGAGGTGGCTTTGCGAAAGGTATCTAAGTTTGGCTCTGGACGTAGCCTTCGCTTAACAGCCTAGCTCAGATACCTGTTTAATTTTAAGTGTTGCTACTTTGGGTGCTTAAGAAGCAATGATCGCGGGCATTCCTGGGTGGGGTGGTAGGCTGTCCTCAGTCTGTGTGCTTGTTTATGTGGTTCTTGGTGTTTCAGATGTGTGGTGATATATCTAGGTATCTTTGATTTGTGGAGGCAGAGGAGTGCGTGTCTCAAGTACACCTGTGTGAAGGCGTTGTGGCAGGGTGCCTCCTTTTCAAGGCAGTATATGGGACTTGAGGCGACATGTTTCTGATTGTCTCAGGCATGTTTTGCAGCATATCTGTAGGTAGGTCTCAGTGTATGTGTATATGTGTGTGTGTGTGAGAGAGAGAGAGAGAGAAAGAGAGAGAGAGAGAGAGAGAGGGCGGGGGTGTGGTAGTGGGTGGGAGGCAGTGCACCTATGTTCCTGAGCTATGGTGTGTTAGCATATCAGGTCATCTCTAGTATGTATATGGTAGGCAAAATGTCTTATATATGAAGAGGGGAGATGTTTCAGTTGTGAACGTGTGCAGTGGTGTGACTGGGAGCTACATGGGCACAGTATTTGAGCGTCCAGAGTTCAAGGGCAGTAAGCCATAGTGTTAAAGGTTCTCAACCTTTGGGTTGTGACCCTCCCACCCCCACCCCACCCCCGATGAACCTCTGTTTCCAAAAATATTTACATTATGATTCTCAACTAACAGAATTACAGCTATGAAGTAGCAGTGAGAATAATTTTATGCTGGGGGGGGGGGCGGTCACCACGACATGAAGAACTATATTAGAGGGTCATAGCATTAGGAAGGTTGAAAACCATTGCTCTAAAGTTAGGACTTAGTAAACTGGTCAGGCAGTATTCTGAAATCTCACGTGTATGAGAAGCAGATTTCTTAGTCTTGGGGATGAGAATAGCTATCAGAGGTCTACACGTATGTGGGGCATGCTACCAGAGGTCTACATGTATGTGGGGCATGCTACCAGAGGTCTACATGTATTTGGGGCATGCTACCAGACGTCTACACGTATGTGGGGCATGCTACCAGAGGTCTACATGTATGTGGGGCATGCTACTGGATGTATACATGTATGTGGAGTAGGTTACCAGCTGAGCTCCTCACTGTCTCATCACTGTCTCTCCTGGCACACCTGGGTGTGTCTGCTGGGTTGAGGATGGCAGCTGAGATTCCGTCCCTTTCTTTGGTGCCTGCCCTAGGCTATCCTTTTAAAGCAGATTGCCATCCTCCTGAGAGGTCTAACCCCAGACATGCTCCCTGAAGCCAGCTCCCTGTGGCTCCTTCGGCTGCTCCGGGACGTCCAGCTGGCCCAGTTTTACCAGCCCATCCTTCAGGACCTCAACGTTACTCGGCCAGAACATTTTGACTTTGTAAGGCCGGAGGACCTGGACAACATAGGCATGGGCAGGCCTGGTGAGGAGCCCCCTGCCTTACAGCCCTGTAACTTCCCCAGCCAACCAGCTGCTGGCCCTGCTCCCCCATGCTTCGGGCTTGACTGTAGGTCCTCTGTCCTCACACTGCTCTGCTCTACCCTCGCCCTCTAATTCTGGTCTTCCCCAGCCCAGCGCAGACTTACTGAAGCCCTGAAGAGGTACCGTTCGGGGGCCAAGTCCAAGAACTGGGTGTATAAGGTACGCGCTGCTGGTGGCGGCGGTGGTGGTCATTGGGGCCTTGTGGAGGGTGGTCTTTGAGGGATGATAGGCAGGGGGCTGAGTGCCTGGGTTAATCAGTGTTCCCTACGCCTGAATTCCTACTCCTATTTCAGATACTTGGGGGTTTTGCTCCTGACCAGAAGGAAATCCCTCCACATTCAGACAGTCTTCTGTGCCTCCATGAGCCAGAGGGGGGACTCAAGTGTCTGATTCCAGAGGGCGCTGTGTGCAGAGGGGAGCTGCTGGGTTCCGGCTGCTTTGGCGTTGTACATCGAGGGCTATGGACCCTACCCAGCGGTCAGCGTGTGCGTGTCTAGGGGGCTTGCTTGCTTGCTTGCTTCCTTTCTTTCTTTCCTTCCTTCCTTTTTTCTTTCTTCACTTTACATTCCAATCACACCCCCAACTCCCCCATCCTCCACCCCACCCTGTTCCCAGTTCCACCCTCAAGGGGGCTTACTTAGTCTAAGGTACCTAAGCTCTCTCTCTCTCTCTCTCTCTCTCTCTCTCTCTCTCTCTCTCTCTCTCGGTTTTTCGAGACAGAGTTTCTCTGTATAGCCCTGGCTGTCCTGGAACTCACTCTGTAGACCAGGCTGGCCTCGAACTCAGAAATCCGCCTGCCTCTGCCTCCCAAGTGCTGGGATTACAGGCGTGCGCCACCACCGCCCAGTTCCTAAACTCTCTTTAATCTTTATGCCTTGTGTTCTGGCCGTGGTCAGTTACCCTGGTGCTTTCCCCTACCCCACACCTCCAGATCCCAGTGGCTGTCAAGTCCCTCCGTGTGGGTCCCGAGGGTCCGATGGGCACAGAACTGGGAGACTTCCTGCGGGAAGTATCTATCATGATGAAGCTAGAACACCCACATGTGCTGCGCCTGCATGGCCTCGTCCTGGGCCAGCCTCTGCAGATGGTGAGTCTATAAGGACACTGCTTTTCCTCATAGCCCCAGGGTTGCTGTGCAGCAAGAAATACCAGTGGGGCCAGACTGTGGCTTACAAGGCTCCCCGTTCCCGCAGGTGATGGAGCTTGCGCCACTGGGCTCTCTGCATGCGCGTCTGACTGCCCCAGCACCAACGCCCCCACTGCCTGTGGCCCTGCTGTGCCTTTTTCTGCGTCAGTTGGCAGGAGCCATGGCGTACTTGGGCTCGTGTGGGTTAGTGCACCGGGATCTCGCCACCCGCAACCTGCTGCTGGCCTCACCCCGAATGATCAAGGTGGCGGATTTTGGACTGGTGCGGCCACTGGGTGGCGCCCGGGGTCGCTACGTCATGGGCGGGCCCCGTCCCATCCCCTATGCCTGGTGAGGCGGGTACTCTGATAGTCGGGTTCGAGGCAGGGCTAGAAAGCCAGGGTTGAACAGGCTAGAGCAGCAGCCACCTTGGAACTAGAGGGGACAAGGCAGGGCAGTTGGGGTGTTGGGGAGAGGGAGTGGTTGCTACTCTTCTACAGGAGGCAGGACAGAGGTGTCATCAGGTCAAGAGGCACAGAAAGGATTTTGGAAGCTAATGGAGTAGGGGCGGGACTGAGGGAGTGTGTGCACAGTGGAAGGTGAACTGGGCACAGACCTAGCCTCTTTTAACTTCCATTTACCTCAGGTGTGCCCCAGAGAGCCTACGCCAGGGAGCTTTCTCATCTGCCTCTGACGTGTGGATGTTTGGCGTGACACTCTGGGAAATGTTTTCTGGAGGCGAGGAACCCTGGGCAGGTGTTCCACCGTATCTCATCCTACAGAGGTTGGAGAAGGACCGAGCCAGACTGCCAAAACCTCTGTCCTGTTCCAGGGCCCTCTACTCCCTCGCCTTGCGTTGCTGGGCCCCTAACCCTGCAGACCGGCCTAGCTTTTCCAGCCTGGAAGGGCTGCTTCAAGAGGTGAGAATCCCCAACTCTCCAGATACACATAGCATTTCTTCTCTTTTTTTTTCCCTCGCCCAGAGTGCATAAAACAAACATGTCTTGATGCCTGGGTTGGAATCTGGGACTCCAGAACCAGGTTCGGTCACTTCCTACAGGAAATGCAGAATCCCGAGGCGCCAGCTAAGGGCAGCGGTGATGTAGCTGGAAGAGGAGGCATGTGCTTCTGGGCCACAAAAAAGGCACAGAAAAGAGGGTAGTGGTAGTGGGTTTTCACTGGTGCCTGACAAGAAAAATTAAATAGATAAATAAAAGAAAGACATGAGATTCTATATGGGAGGGTGAGGGGAAGCCATAGGACTGCAGAGGCGAACAGAACTTGGTCAAGAAGAGTTTGGAACACTTGACCTGTGTGGTAGGCTGTGTGGCGCTTACAGGTGTCCTCGGTCACTCTTGCTTTGTCCTTGTTTAACAGCCCCAGGGGGTAATTACTCTTAATCTCCATAACAGATGGGGCCCTTCCACAGCTGATAGGTCAGTGACTTATCTAAAGTCCGGCAAGGTGTGGAGGGTAGCACCACCCGCTGGACCGGCTATCTACAGTTAGAGCACTTTGCTCTTCACTCCAAGGGCACTTGAGCTGTGGAAGGCTGTGGATCAGAGTAGTTGTCTCAGCCTAGCTGGGTGTGAGAACAGGAAGAGGGATGACAGCAGACAGTGGCCAGGAGGCTGGAGCGAGGAGGAGAAGAGCTCCCGCCCAGAGCTGAGGCACGGGCCTGGGGAGGAGTGGAAACGCCCCTGAGGCGTGTGGGAGGCAGACCTGGTGCGCTGCTGTGCGATAGAGTGAGTAGAATGCTTTTCACTTGGTCCCTTTAACCAGAGGCAAGATTCTCCTTTGTCATTTCTTGCGTCCTATGTCCGGCATGGCATGGAGGCCAGGTCGGCAACCCCACCACACTCTGGGTTGTAACGGGGAGGGAGGGGCTGGGCACGTGGTGCACATGCGTGGTGTGTATTTATTTGCTACAGAGGAAGGGCCTCTCTTATGACTTAGGACAAAAGTCCAGCCACCCTTACTTCTGTCTCCACAGGCTTGGCTTTCTGAGGGGCGCTGTGTGAGGGAGGTCACAGAGCCAGGTGCTTTGAGGATGGAGCCCGGTGACCCCATCACTATCATTGAGGGCAGGTGACAACCATATATGTCCCCTAAGCATCCCCAGGAGAGGTGTCCTCCCAGACTTCTTGACTCCCCGGTCCCTTTGTTTTTCTCCAGTTCCTTGAATGTTGGTCTTGTGGGTCTTTTCCTTTTCCCACTGTGCCCTGCACCCCGGCGCAGCCCCACCCTCCCTGCTGGAGCCCTGCCTGGCCCACAGTGCCCTTTTTGTGTTGGACAGAAAAAAGCTTCCCTTCCTCCAGGCAGATGTGGCCACAAGACACACAGTTTGGTGAGCTGAATGGGGCCCGAGAGCAGCCGCCATTCTCCCGGGCCTCACTTCCTACACCGGTTCCTCTTCCCACAGCCCAGACACCACAACCTGGAAGGGCCAGAATGGTCGTACCCTCAGAGTGGGTAACTTTCCGGCTTCTGCAGTAACACTAACAGACTTGGGGGGTTCACCAGTCACTCATCCAGCCCACAGAGGTTCCCCTGCCCGTGGAGAGAAATGCAGAGGGGGCACAGATGGGTAAGGCCATGAAAGGGCAGGGAACAGAGTTGGGTTGGGGGGGACCAGCCAAATATAGTAACTTCTCTGGAAGGAAACTTGGGAACAGGATGGAGGAGTGAGGATGGACTGGCCCCCAGCTGGCACTCCCCTCCCCCCTCCCCCCTCCCCTCCGTGGGTCATGTATGGGACCCATGTTTTTTGGAAGGAGGCCGTGATGTGGATGAATAGTAGAGAATGAACTAGCTCACTCCCTCACAGGGACAGGGAGAAGGCAATGTTACAAGATCTACCCCCAGCACGGGGCCAGAGAAGGAAGGTGCCCCTACAGAAGATGAGAGGTAGGTGTTGTGGTACCCAGGGGTTTCAGAACAGCTTTCCAATTCCCCTTCCCAACTCTGAATTCATACCTTTGCATATATGATTTCCTTCCTCCAAATACAGATTATTTGTTTTGGCTTTGTGAGGCACAGTTTCTCTGTGTAGCCCTGGCTGTCTTAAACTCATTCTTTTAGTCCAGGGAGGACTTGAACTCAGAGATCTGCCTGCCTCTGCCTCTCAAGGGATGGGATTAAAGGCGTGCGCTATCTCTTCCTGGCACACTTTGAGATCTTAAGATTAGAGGTACTCCTTATTTTCCCACTGGACAGCATCTCCTGGCTTTGACCCTCATACTGTTCTTTCAACGCCTAGCTGTCTTGATTCCATTTGCATACCTTCCTTCTGTCCCACCTGAGGGACAGACAGACACCTGAGGACAAGGCCAGCTAGCTTACCTGAATATCCTTGCAAAATCACACTCAGTGACTTATCGCTCAGTGCCGACAGTCAGGAGAGCAGGAAGGTGGGCCTCCTCCTATGTCATTTCTTTCTCAACTCTGAAGGCATTTCCAAGAGTCTGGAGTCAGTTCTGTCCCTGGGCCCTAGACCCACGGGAGGTGGCTCAAGCCCTCCAGAACTCCGACATACAAGAGCTGTGCCCCAAGGACTCCCAGAGCTGCCTCCACGACCCCCTATTATCTGCAGCTCTTCTCAGCCCACCCAGCTCCACAAAAACCGGCCCAAAAGAGAATCCTCACATAGTCACCACACAGGAGCACCTGGAGCCAGCAAAGCCACCGTCCCCTCTGGAGGCCCCTTGTCAGACCCCGAGTGGCAGAGGAAGATTGTAGAGGTGAGGGCTCACTGAAATGACTTGATGTTCAAAGGGTCTGTAGGATGGGACAAAGGCTAAGCAAAGATTTGTCCCCAACAGGTAGAGCTGAGTGTGCATGGTGTCACTTACCAACAGTGCCAAGTGGCACTTAGAACCACAGGGGGAGACGTGGCTTCTGCTGTCCGGAACCTTAAGGTAAAGCCAGCCCCTTCTGCAGGCTCCCCAGTTGCCTGCTTGGCCCACTAGTGGTCAGCTGTCCTACTTCCTGTCCATACAGGTAGACCAGCTCTTCCACCTCAGTAACCGGTCTAGAGCAGACTGTCGTCGCATCCTGGAGCATCACCAGTGGGACCTGTCAGCAGCCTGTCGCTACATCCTGGCCCGGTCCTGAACTCTGTATCCTTGGGGATGGATACCAGCATGGAATACCTGGTCCACTTAGGGCTTGGCCTTATGGGACTAAACAGAACATGAGGTCTTGACAGAGGCACGCTAAAGGAGATTTACCTGCTATGAGGAAGTATATGAAGTGTGGAGGGCACCTGGGGCCAGGCACTGGTGAGTGCTTCCTCCGTGTCCTGTTCCTTGGCCTCTGAAGGGACCAAGATGGATCAAGTTCACTCTGCCTACTCCACTCCCAACTGAATAGGACTTGAAAGAAAAAGCTTCGGAGGAGGCATCTACTCACTACAGACAAGGATCAAGCAGCAAAACCGGGTCATGGAACTACTGACAGAACTGTCATTAGCTACCTCCCTAGACTCCATGGGACTCTTAGATACTGACTTGGGGGCTGTGACACAAACTGCTTTGGTTTGGTCCAGAATCACCATGGGTGATGAAAACTAACTTTTTGGACTCAAGGACTTTTTTCCCCTTTAATCCAAATAGTATAGATTATATAGGTTGGCCGACTCTAGCCCAGCAGGCGCTGCCCCCTTTGTGTTATTCCTTATCTCCCCTCTCCCATCACATCCGTCTTCTACTGTTTAAAAACTTGCAAAGTTTATATGAGTACAACATACAAAGACAGCCTCCTTCCTACAGTAGGGGAAGGAAGGGGTTAACAGTTAAATAAGGCACAGGAAGCTGCAGAAAGCACCAGCAGGGCCCAGGGGGTTAGGGAGTTGGCACTGGGTCCCAACCGCTACAGCTACTAGTGAGGAAGCAGGGATTCCCCTCAGTGCCACAGTTTGAAGCTAAACTAAC
The DNA here is from genome assembly GCF_947179515.1 of Apodemus sylvaticus. Lineage (NCBI taxonomy): Eukaryota > Metazoa > Chordata > Mammalia > Rodentia > Muridae > Apodemus > Apodemus sylvaticus. The sequence continues at coordinate 54,625,759 of NC_067481.1, forward strand.
TGGCTAAAGTGCCCTAAGGAAGGGTGGTGTCTGCCATCTTTGGTGCTGCTTGTCTTTTACCCACAAGCCCTGGGGTTAAACTTGAGTCCTGGATTCCAGAGGCCCCCCTCCTGTGCAGGGGCCCTGGAGGAAGGCTAGAAGGAGTGGGCAGGGAAGTTTAAAAGCTAATAATGTGTGCACAGGGCCTGCTGGGAAATGGTAAACACAAGGAAGAATATGTGCTCCTCTGCAGCGCCACAGGTGAGGGAGGGAAGGGAGGGGACACAATGGCTCCCAACCCAACCGCTCAGCCCCCCCCCCTCGTCCGTCTGCTGCAGTGTATGCCGAGGAAAGGGTTGCTTCAGGAGGGAAAGTCCAGGGCAGGTGACCATCTTAAATTCTGGTTGAGGTGATGGTCTCCTCATCCTGAGGTGGCTTCTAACTGGTGATGGCAGAGGGTCCTGCACCTCCTCGCTTCTCGAAGAACATATAATCCTAAGGAAAGGTTGCTGTCAATGGGAGATCTGGCTGGGTCTGGGTCGACCAGCTATGACAACTTAGCTCTGGACCTGCAACCCACCATGCATGTCCCTAATCTTCTAGTAAGGGTCGGGGAACTGAACGGAGTGTCTAATAACAGGAAGGGAAGGGCAGGGCCAGCCAACTCACAATGAGGAACGTGGCTCCCAGCAGCACAGCCTTCACCCTCACATCTAGATCTATCGGGAACTGGAGGCCAAAGTCATCAGCATCTGTGAGGGCTTCTCGGAGCAGTCCCCCCCACTGCTTGCTGATGCGCCCCACACTTCGAGATTCATCCTTAGTCTTCACCTGGTGGGAGGGAAGAAGGACCCAACTGGGGAAGATGCTGTCAGGTGTCACCGGCTTCCTACCCCACTCCGCAGGTACATGTATGAGCTGTGTAGACTATGCCCAGGGACTCTTCGCAATAGCGTTGGGTTTCCACAGCAGGGGAAACTGAGATACCCTCGGTTACATAAGTACACGGTGAAGATCAGGATTTAGGTTCAGATCTGCCTTCCAAAGATCATACCTAACATAACTGCATATCGGCGATAAATGAGTAGTTGCTAAGTTTGCTTTGCTCATCAGTATTCCTGACATCTGTGGTTGGTGCCCTATGCAAAGCACGTGCCCAATGGTGCAGAGTCTAGCTGTTCAGGCAGAGGGAGGTGCCACAAATCCTCCCAAAAGTGTGATTCCTAATTTGCAGCCCTTTCCAGCACTGTGGATGGGCCTCGTCTAGAGGCTGTCTAGTCCTAGCTGCCAGGCCGACAGGTAGCCTGAGGACCGTGGTCCTCAGAGGCCTCTTGGAGCTCAGCAAGAACAAGGCATGTGAAACTGAGTGCTATTTCAGTGACTTCCTGGGACAGTGACTAGACCTGAAGTGATTTCCTTCTATATCCTGTTCATCCTCTTCCTGCCTCGTCCTGAAGCTGCAGGGAACTTCCTGCGGCCGAACTCCAGGCTCAACAAAGTCCACTGCTGCCAATGCTGCAGTCCCGAGAGTGTGGCTCGTGTGGACCTTTCAAGAGTGTGTTAAAGGAACACTGACTCCCTGAGAACCCCACAGCCCACACGTTCCCATCGGAGATCACACAGTTATCTCCTCTCCAACCGGTTCTCAGCACAGAAACTGCCTCTGACTACCAAGGTGACTCACTTTTTAAAAGACAACCTTAGGTGAAGCACCTCTACTAGATGAAACCTGTTGTTTCTCCCTTATCAGAATGGGGAATCATCCTGTAAAGAACTCAGGAGTCTGAGCAGTGCCGCTGACTTCTAACAGCCAGAGCATCTGGAATTCCTGCCTTCTGGGTTCCTCTGGCCCTTGGTTGGTGAGAAGGAGTCTCCATGAGAAGGATATTACCTGGACTTCGGGTTAGATGGGGCATTTGGACTTCTAGGTTTGCAGGACAAGCTAAGGGCTAAAGTATGAAAGGGTCTATGCTTACAGGGGCTACCCGGGTCCAGCCCACAGCAAACTTATGCAGTGAGAGACTGGGAGATCAAAGTCCTCCACTTTAGATCAGGCTGGCCTCAGATGCTCTCCTAAGTCCCTCCAGGGCTATAGGGAACACTCAGTTTTGGACTGAAGAAGACCTTTTTTGGCTTCAGACAGGATCTTTCTATATACTCTTGACTGTTCTGGAACTCACTATATAGAGCAGGCTGGCCTTGAACTCCGAGATCTAGCTGCCTGCCTCTGCCTCCTGAGTACTGGGATCAAAGGTTTGTACCATCATGAGATCTTTTTTCTGTGGTGTGCTTTCACAGGATCACATTTTTGTGTGGAAGAAAATTCAAAGTTCAGTAGGGGTTACAACAGGTTGGGAATAACAAGATTAAGGGTCTTGACCTTAAGCCATCCATTAGCATGAAAGTTACTGCCTTGTTTTTTGTTTTTCTAATTACATTGATTGATTGATTGATTGGTTGATTGATTGATTGATCATGTGCACCATGGCATGTGTGTGGAGAGGACAGTTTGCAGGAATTGTCTTCTACAATATGGGACTCATGGCTAGAGCCCAGGTTGTCAAACTTGGTGGCAAGTATCTTTACCATCTGAACCATCTCATCAGCCCCCATCTTGGTTTGTGAAGAGCCTAGAAATACCTCCCCCTCCCCTAATTTATAATACCTCAAAGTTGGTGTCTGTACCACAGCCACAAGTCCAGCAAGGCCCTACAACTCGTAGAACAGGTTGGCGGTCAGCATCCAAGATGGAAAACTTAGGAAGGAAGGGATGCCAGGTCTGTAGCACGTGGCCAATGGTGGTGCCCGGTGGAGCCTGGACTTCCATCTGGAAAGGGAAGCAGACAGGACTACTGTCAAGCCAGGCTACCTCGGCCAGTGCTCTTCACTGGTGCCAGCTGTCTTCTGACTGTTCAGATGCTCGACTAAACTGCCCCCATTCCTATTAAAGCCACAACTCTTTCTGTACTGCTTACCACACTACCCACCAACCACCACAAAAACCTGCCATGCCCACCTCCTGAAGACCGCAGGGACAGCAGCTGCAGCCGCAATGAAGTGGGCGGAGGAGGCGGAGCACCTCGCGGTCCCCAGGGTCCGCTAGGCGGACACGAAGTGGCCGGCGGGCACCACAGCACAGACGGGCACAACAGTTGCTCTCTTCAGCTGCCTGACCCAGTTGCTGTCCGGTCCCGGAGCGGAGTTCATACCTATTGCAGGTCTCCCAGCCTAGGAACGCTGTGGAGGGTAACATGCTGAGGTTCAGGGGCCTCACCTGCCCAGAAAGTTCACCATTGCCACAAACATCATGAAGCCCACTTGATCCATCTCCTACTCACTTTCCACTCGTTCAGCCTTCTGATGAATCAAGATTTGATCAATCTGTAAAGAGTTAAGAGCAGCGTTGACCTTAACTGTCACTTCGAACATCAGTCCTCCTCCCAGCCGTCCTCTCTCCCACTCACCTGCACTAGGAATTCGAGGCCAGAAGGCACCCCTGGCAATGGCACGAAGGGAGCAGGAGGCCCTGGGGCCACCGGGCCTGGCGAGGGGAAGAGAGCGAAGCCGGGAGCAGGGGCAGGCACCTGGGTGGGCACTGGAGCCTGTCCCGGTCCAGGATGCAGCGCCGCCGGTTCTGGATACCCAGCTGGCACGGGGTAGGGAGGTGGGGGCGAAGGGGCATAGCCTTTGGGGGGCAAGTAGCCTGAAGGGGAGCAGAGGTAGATTAGAAAGTTATTTGTGGCCTCATCCTCTTTCTCAGCCCAAGGACCAGGAGCACCGCGGAAAACAGAATGATGGGGCGGGGGGCAGGGCGGTGGCTCCCCAGGAGGAAGGGAGGGCCCCACGCAGCCAGTCTGAGCACATTCCTGGAGAATGTGTTCGACACCCGGCACCCAAGTTCGTGAGGGGGGGCGGATAATGGAGACCCCAACCTAGCGCCAACGTACCTGCCATGGGAAAGGGGAGGGGAGTCTTGGGCTTTTGGCGTAGGGAAGGCTTAGTTCTGGAGTGGGGACAAGCTCAGGAACAGCCAGACAGACACAGAAACAAAGACGGACAGGCAGAGGCGAAGAGGTAGCTGCGGCCAGCACGAGCCCAGGGTCTCTTGGGCAGTACCTATGACTCAGGGGGGAGAAACCGAAAGTGTCAGCGGACCGGGCGGGGTACCTAGGACCCTGAATTTCCTTAGGGGCCCCAGGACCGCCCCCTCCCTTTGTTCTCCCATTTCCTGCGAAGATGGCTGTTGGCAGACAGCAGGGCAAATGAACCTGAGGTCAGACAGATGACCTGTCCCCAAGGAAAGTCTCCTTAACCCCTCTATGAGCCGGCTCACCTGAAGCCCCCAGAATAAGCCGGGGGGCCACGCACTCCGGGGCTCACAGGCGCTGGTGGAGGCGGGCCCAGAGCTGACCCCACCCCCGGGTCGCCTAAGTCCCGCCCCAGTCCGGGCGGGGCGACTGCGCAGAAAGCAGGCGCTTCTCCTCCCCCGGGGCCGCGGACCTTGGACCTTGTGCGCCTTCTTCGCCTTAGTTCCGCCCCTTCCGCTCCGACTGCAGAGGCGTGGAGGCCGGGGCTGTTGGAGGGTGACTGCGGCCCTATCCCCAGCAACAAGACCCTCCTCACCTTTTCAGCCGGTGGCTGCTCTGCCTCCCGACCGCGTGGCTGCTCCGGACCCCGGGATCCTCCTCCCAAGGGCGGGTCGGGCCCGCTGACGCAGCGGAACACCATTCACATTCAACTCATTGCCTTCCAGAGTTGGCTCTGTCTTCTTCTCAGGGCGACCTCGCTGTGTTCTCTCCCTGTCACAGCGTTGACCCACTCAGTCACCTCTCAATTCAGGCACGCCCATTACACGCGTGACAGGCTTTCAAAAGGTATCAGTAATGAATGTGCATGAGGTAAGAAAACACTTGAGCAGAACAGATCCTCCATTACCCCCAGATGATGGCAAATCTTATAATTCCAGCGTTTGGGAAGGGAGAGGCAGGAGGATAGTCACAAGTATGAGGCCAGTCTGTTCTACATAGTTCCAGACCAAGTGAGAGCTAACAATAGGGAGACTCTCTAAAAAGACTCCTTTCCTCAAAAGAAAAAAAAGCATAGTATCTGCGCAGGTGTGGTGGATCTTGAGTTTCAGGTCAGCTTGGGAGAGGCCTGGGTCACTAGGGGATACATTAATGAAACAAAGCCAAAACTAGCCCACCACTTGTGGCTAGGTCTTACTTACTATCAATTATATTTTAGTGCTTGGGATGCAGATTAAGGATTCTGAGAATTCTAGTTCTTGTTGTACAGCCCAAACTGAGAACTACTGTATTAGAAGAACCTAGAGGCTGTAGGCAGGCAAAGGTAAGGAGGAGGTTCTCACAGAAATCTGGTCATACTGAGAAGGACTGTGCCAGAGACCAGAGCAGTGATGGTGTTGATGTGCATCTGAGGAAACATGACTTCATTATGCCTCAGAGATAGGATGTAAGAAGACAATTGGAAGTCGAGTCATGCCTGGTCTCTGAGACCCTTCTGCATAGCATAGGTTGCTCCTCCCCCTTGCTGTTCTGCTAGGTCATTTACTGCCTGCCTAGGCAACCCCTGGCTTCTGGATTTTGTTCTCTCTGTTGACCTTTCACCTCTTAAGATCCCGTTCCCCAAATGCCATTACTCCAGCATAAAGCTGAGCATACAGCAATGGACGCTCTTACCCACAAGGGCCATGCTTCTACTGCCGAAGGCTGCATTATTTTATCATGTATAGAGGTGTGCCTGCGTGTGTGTTTCCATAAACAGGCACATGCAGTGCTCAGAAGACAGTGTCACATCCCCCAGAATTGGACTTTCCGAGAGCGGGGAGCTGCCGTGTAGGTTCTAGAATCAAATTGGAAGAGCAGCCCCAATCCCTGGGCCATCTCTCCTGCTCCTGGAATCAAAATATCTTGGTTTTAGAAGAATTTAACTCTAGGAGGAAATAGAGGAAGATGTCCTATTCTTTAACATGGGGGTGGGAGGGTGGAGGGGTGGGGGGAGTCTTACTATGTGGCTCTGGTTGTCCTGAAATTCACTATGTAGCCCAGGTTAGCCTCAAACTCACAGAGACATATCTGCGTTTACCTCTGGTGTGATAAGATTAAAGGCTTGCACCACTATGCCCTGCTATGTTGTTCATTCCACTAATAACAAACCTAGCTACAACCTGGCATGTTCGTTCCTTTAATCCCAGCACTCGGGACGCAGAGAAAAGACTGGCCTGCTCTACATAGTGAGTTCTAGTCAGCCGGTCCACACAGTGAGAGCTGCTGTTTGGAAAAAGAAGCCAGGCTTGGAGGATCTCTGTGCTTAGGGGGCAGAGGCAGGCAAATCTCTGAGTTCGAAGCCAGCCTGATCTGCAGATGAACTTGTAGGACAGAGAAACCTTGTCTAGAAAAACAAGGGCTAGAGAGATGGCTCTTCTAGAGGTCCTGAGTTCAATTCCCAGCTACCACATGGTAGCTCTTAAATATCTGTGATGGGATCCCATTCTGGTAGGTGGGAAGACAGCTATAATGTACTCATATATAAACAAAAGAAAAAGAAACTTGCCCCTGACACAATGTTTAAGAACTGACCCAAGTGGATTCTTATCAATCCTATCTTCACAGCTCCCCCTCCCAGTGTGTGTATGTGTAGATGCATGTGTGTGTATGTGTAGATGCATGTGTGTGTATGTGTAGATGCATGTGTGTGTATGTGTAGATGCATGTGTGTGTACGTGTAGATGCATGTGTGTGTATGTGTAGATGAATGTGTGTAGCAAGCGCATGCTTGTGCGCTGGTCTATAACTCAATTGTGTCTCAGCCCTTGCCTTCTATTTTGTTTTCCTGTCTGTGTTTTATCATCTTGACCTGCATAGTTCAAGGCACTCTCAGCTCAATCCTGTTTTTTTTTTTTTTTAAAGATTTATTTATTTATTACATGTAAGTACACTGTAGCTGTCTTCAGACACTCCAGAAGAGGGTATCAGATCTTGTTACGGATGGTTGTGAGCCACCATGTGGTTGCTGGGATTTGAACTCGGGACCTTCAGAAGAGCAGTCGATGCTCTTAACCGCTGAGCTATCTCTCCAGCCCCAGCTCAATCCTGTTTTAGACAAAGCCCCATGAATACTGGTAAGCATTTGACAACTTCATTGTGGTTTTAAGCCTGGTGAGCCAAATCCTAGCTTCCTTACCTGGGCCTTGTGCTCCCTTCAAATTATGCAGTCCAGGGGACTCATAGGAAACTAACAGACATAGGAAATACCCTGGACCCCACTGAAAGCCTCGCCCCACAGATCCCTGTCTCTGGCTCTACCCACAGATTCTGTATGTATGCCTTCTGTCACTGCTGGACTTCTCTCATGTGGCCCTTAGACATTTCTGCAAACCATGCTTCTTACTCGGGCCTATAAAGATTTATTTATTTATTATAGGTAAGTACACTGTAGCTGTCTTCAGACACTCCAGAAGAGGGCATCAGATCTCTTTACAGATGGTTGTGAGTCACCATGGGGCTGCTGGGATTTGAACTCAGAACTTTCAGAAGAGCAGTCAGTACTCTTAACCGCTGAACCATCTCTCTAGCCCCTTGCTCACGTCTAATCTTAGCACTTGGAAGATGGATCAAGAGTTCAAGGTCATCCATGGATACACAGTGAATCTGAGGCCAGCATAGGCTGCACACGCGCACTTCAAACAAACATCGGGGATTTCAGTGAGAAGCTCACACAGGCGCTGCCATGGTGGGACTGTTTGTTCGGGAAGAATTGCGAAGTGTGGTCTTGCTGGAGGTGGGCTTTTAGTGCAGGAAAGCTTCGAGGTTTCAAAAGTCCACATCACTTCAGTTAGCTTTCTGCTTAGTACTTGTTGAGTTCTCATCTCCTGCCCCAGCACCATGTTTCCTTGCTGCCTGCCTGCCTGCCTGCTTGCTGCCTGCCTGCCTGCCTGCTTGCTGCCTGCCTGCCTGCTTGCGTGCTTGCCTGCCTGCCTGCTTGCCTGCCTGCCTGCTGCCATGCTCCCTTTATAGATGGTCATGGACTCGGCCTCTGAAACTACAAGTTCCACATAAACCTTATATAAATTGCCTGGGCCATGGTGTCACATCACAGTCACAGAAAAGTAGCCAAGACACAAACCAAGCCAACGCTGTCAGCGTAGGAACCTGCAGCTCAGAGCTGGTGGGATGGCTCAGCGGGTAAGAACACTTGCTGTGGAAACCGGAGGACTTTTTATTCCCAGAACCGTGCTTGAAGGAAAGAACCAGCTCCTGAAATCTGTCCATTTATCTCCACACTACCCACACACATACAATAATAATGTTAAAAAAAAAAAAAAAGGAACCTGTAGCTCGACAGAGACTAGGGTAGGAAATAGAAATTCTTGTCTTAAAAGTATGCAGATTAAAAAAAAATGTATGCAGATATGCTCAGCACGGTGGTCCATGCTTTTAATCCCAGGCAGAGGAAGGCGGACCTCTGTGAGTTCAAGGCTAGTTGATCTAAATAGTGAGTTTTAGGACAGCCAGAGCTACATAAAAAGACCCTGTCTCAAAAGCACCCTGGTCTTCACTTGCACCCCCCCCCCCAAAAAAAAGATCTTCATAAAGACCACACACACACAAATAAAGAGTATAAGGGGATGACATCAGACTCTAACTTACTAAGTACCGCACTCTGCACATAAGTGGTTAAGCTGCCTCCGGCCATCTGTAAGGCCTGCAGCTGCCGCCCAGGACTTCTTAGTTCATGCTGGTGCTCTGATATTCTGCTTACTCCCATTCATCCGATTTTTCTCTTACCTCAAGTATTTGGGAGTGCTTCTTTCAGCCTGCCTCGCTAGCTATGTCCATCCTTTGCCTAGAACACATTTTTTACTTTTGGCTATTGGTCAAGACAAGACATCCAGTATGTAGATGTACACACTGCTGCTATCATCCTGGACTCAAACCACCTTGAGTCTTTTTATGTAGCCTAAGCTAGCCTCAAGTTTGTGATCTGCAGCCTCTTATTTCCCAAGTACTACACAGCCTACCACCTGAAGCTTTGTTTTATAAAGCAAAATTTGTATAATAAATTGAAGACACACACTTTATTAATATTATTATTGCTACTATTATTATTATGCCTGCCTGTATGCCTACATGAGGATGTTGGATCTCCTAGAACTGGAGTTACAGACAGTTCTGAGCTACCATGTAGGTGCTGGGAATTGAACCTAGGTCCTCTGGAAGAGCAGCCAGAGCTCTTAACGGTGGAGCCGTCTCTCAGCCTAAAGGGACACACTTCATGTTCAGTTCTGACTCTCTTGCTAGGACCTCCTTTGTGAGGGGGGGCACGCTCACTGCCCGCTGTCCCACTCTTCTCTTCCTTTGCTCCTAGTAATCCATGTGCCTGTGTATTAACATTTTTTTAAGTTTTACTTATTTATTTAACATATGTGAGTACACTGTGGCTGTCTACAGACACACCAGAAGAGGGCATCGGATCCCATTACAGATGGTTGTGAGCCACCGTGTGGTTGCTGGGAATTGAACTCAGGACCTGCTGGAAGAGCAGCCGGTGCCCATAAACACTGGCTTACTAAATGTCCCCTAAGCATCTGTCACTTCTCTCCAGCCTATGAGAGTTAGTCAAGTGTGCTTTGCAGTTGTGTCTTTTTCTGTCTCAGTTCAAAACTCAGCCATGTAGGAGACCCATGATGCCCCCAAACACTTCCCAGTTCTACCTCAGTCTCTGTTCACAGAATGTCCTCCACACACTACGGCTCCTTTAAGGGTCACTTCGAGCACTGCAGAACATTTTTTTGATGTCCAACACATCTGGGTTTTGAATCTCAAGATAGTTTACAACTAATTGCATACCTGTTCAATCTTGCCATGGCTCGAACTTGTAAACTATGTGGGTATGGAAAACATTTGTTTCACCAGGTGGACACTGTTGAAAAGGGCATCCCTGGAATAACAGGGTTAAACCTCACCACCCTCAAGTAACCAAATTCTAACAAAAGTGGGTGGTGCCAGGTGTGGTGGCACACGCTTGTAATCCCAGCACTTGGGAGGCAGAGGCTGGCGGATTTCTGAGTTCGAGGCCAGCCTGATCTACAGAGTGAGTTCCAGGACAGCCAAGGCTACAGAGAAACCCTGTCTCAAAACAAACAAACAAACAAAAAAAAAGTGGGTACACAGACCTGTAATCTCAGCAACCAGGAGGCTAAGGCAGGAAGTAGCTGGACAAACAATGGAAGAAAAATTGTTGAACATTTCCAAGTCTCTGGGGTCAATCCTCAACAGCAGGGGTGGGGGGTGAGGTTCTAATGAACTACATGAATGAAATTACTAAAATCCACATTCCCATGTGCTCTTTAGGTAAAGAGGCTCCATTTGTTCATGGGTTCTTTATGAGTCCTGCCCACAATTACAACACCTCACATAGATTGGTCTTATATAGGTGGAATTCCAGAACCAGAGTGTATTTGTAGTCAGAAATGCAAATTCAAAGATAGACTCTCTACCCTCCCTTGCTCAAGGTTAGATAAATGAAGACTCCAAAGTTCTTTATCTGCCCTTTTCTTTTAATTTCTTTCCTGCTTCAACATTCCCCCCTTTCTCCTGTACCCAATTACCCAGAAAGGCCAGGACTGGGCACTTAAACAAGAGACCTCAAAAAGCCAAAGCAAGCCAGCCCAAGATGAGCAGGCTCCCTCCCACTGGCCCCAGAGTCTGGATGCTAGTGTCTCCACTCAGAGCCTGGTAGTAAAAGCTGGTGCAGAATAAGGTCGTTCCAGAAGCTAGCAGCAACCCTGCCTGAAAGAGACAGAGAACAGAATTCAGAAGTTTTAAGAACAAAGCAATGTGAGGGAGTGAATGGGGTTTGATTTAAATTAGGCAAGGGGATTGGTTACCCAGACAGGTTTTCTGCAATGGGGCACCCCTAACAGGGCCAGGCTGTGCAAAAAGTGGTGTTTGTTGGCCTTGTCAAAGAGCTGTAAGAAAAAGAGGAGAGACTTTCTAAGCAACACAGGAGCCCAGGAACCTGAAGTCCTACACAGGATCAAAGTCCACTCATTCTTAACACTTCCACCTCTGAAGTCTCAGTTTGCTGCTCCCCACAGGTCTTCAAGCCACAGGCCTGCAGTCCTTACCTTAGAGACTGACACTTGACTGCCTACCCATTCATCCCACCCTCTCCCAGTTGAAGGACACCCAAACATTGCGCCAAGTTCCAGAGCCCCAGAGCTGTTACTTCACCTCCTTCCCGTAGGCATCCGGAAACTGAGCGCCTGTGAAGAGAAGCAAAACCTATCAGATCTGGATTGGCTTAGACCTTCCCAACCCCCCCCCCCCGGGGGGCACCTAAGTAGACACGGGTGAAGAGGGACACCTCTGGAAGCTTCTGATTGGTGGAAACAGATGTAGAAACTGAGAAGCTTTTGGACCTAATGACAAACCTGAAGGTTCGGGGTTCTAAGGGATCTCTATTCCATAAAAGACAGAACACTTCCTATAGCTCCCTCCCCGCACCAGACCCCAAAGATTGTCCCCAGCCCAGCTGCATCCCATGTCCCCTGACCGTGTGCCCCGTAGGAGGCCAAACCCAAGGCCCCAGCTCCGGACAAGGCACCTAGGCGACGGAAAGCAGCCCCTACCCCGGCCATAGCTGTGGGTGGTCACGCGCGGAACCAACACCGCCCTGACCACCCAACAAGCCAGCCAATCCCGATTACCCATGCAAATAATGTCCAAAAATGCCCAATCAGGGCTATTTTCATTTCAGAGCCCCGTTCCCTTACAGACGCCTTTGTAAAGCTTCTGCTGAATGGAGAAGATGTCTGGCGGGCGGGGAAACTAGAACCAATTAGGAGCGGAGGAGCGGAGCAGTGGGAGGCGGGGTTGAGGGTGGGACTGAAGGATTTGCGTCACGGATTGGCCCACTTTCCAAGTTGATCGCCTCTTCGACATCCCAACCCCACACCTCCAGCTAATTTGCAAAGATATCGGTCCCCCACAAAGTTCCACCCCCTTTTCCACTGGCTCCTCCTGTTCGGCTTCAAACCAGACCCACTCCTCAAACGGGGCTGTCCCACGGATTTCTAAGCCCCACCCATTGACATTAAACCCCTCCTACTCCGTGATGGCCCCGCCTCTGTACCGAGAGACCCCGCCTTCTTCGTGTGATGCCCTGCCCTCTATAGTTCAGATGTTCTCCCCCTTGCTAGACCCAGAGAGCCCCGAGGGTGGGAGATCCGGTGTTGGGGGGGGGGGAGTGTCTTCACCCTGCTCTAGTTCGCTACGTCCATCCGTCCGTCTGTCCACTCCCACCCCCTTCACTGTCTTCAATCCCCCCACACTCCAGAGGGCGGGTGGGCAGGCGGGTGCGAGCGAGGGGTGTGCGCCGCTCTCTCGGCAGGGGGCGGGGGAGGCGGCCGCGCGGTGACGCGCGCGGGGCTGCTGCGGCTGCTCCGCCGGCGGATCATCACTCTCGAGCTGGGATGGACGCGGGGCGGGCGGGCCCTGGCGCGCAGAGCCAGGAGTCCGGGCCTCCTGGCTACTGAGCATTCCCCAAAGCCTCCTCTAGCCCTTGCCTTCCTTCCTAGGAGCCGCACCGACCTCTGCCTCGAGGCTCGGGACTCGGCCCCCGCCCTCTTCTGACTCCCCGGATCTCCCTCTCCCGCCCGCCCTCGGGATCGACTAGATCCCTCCCCCTCCCCGAGGATTCCGGCTGGATCCCTGCCCCTGCACCGCGGATTCTGCGCTCCGGGGCTCCGGGCCCCTAGGGATTGCCGTGGACTCCTCCTCCAGCACCCGATCCCTTAGGATCTATCGCCTGAACCATCTCCTGGTCCCTCGAAGCCATCCCAGAGAGCCAGTGGATCTCCAGTCCAGTCCTGTCCCATTGCTCTCTCCTGGCTCAGCCTTCCCCACTGCGGGGTTCCCTGTTCTTGAGCTCCCTCTGACCCTATACCCTAGCTTTCCTTTTCCTGGGGATCGACTGGATCCCGGCCCCGCCCCCCGGGGCTGGGGCGATCCCCCTCCCCCGCCGGGTGAGGCGCTGCAGGCGGGGGCTGGGCCTGCGGGGCCGCGGGGGCTCAGAGGCCGCCGCCCCCCTTCTGAAGCCCGTCCGCCCCCCACTCGGAGCTCTGGATGGAGGCACCACGGCCCCAGGGCTGATCCAGGTAGGAGCTAAGCCATGCTGGGTGGAGGGGGCTGCGCGGCGGTCCATTGGGGTCTTCCTCTTCGCATATACCTCCCTGCGCCTGGTTTCCCCCAGCCTGCTCTGTCTGCGTGTCTCCGCCTAAGGATGCTCTCGCCGTGTCTCTGCGTCTTGGTCTCTTTGTCTCTGCCTCTCTCCAGTCCATGAATGATCCTTTGAATGGGCCCACAGACCCCGTGTGTTCCCATCTCCCCCTCCCCCTCCTTCTCCCCTTCCCGGCCAAGCCATTTTCCCCACTGCAGGAAGGGGGGGGCTGCGGCCTGAGCCCCCGTCCCTCAACTCTCCCCGGTTGGGGGAGTCGGGCCTGGGCTGGAATGGAAGAGCAAGGCAGAGGGATCGGGAGGAGGGGGAGCAAGATGTGGCAGACAGAGATGAAGAGAGAAAATGGGGGAGAGAGTAATAGAAAAAAAGGAGCGAGAGAGGCGAGAGAGAGAGAGAGAGAGAGAGAGAGAGAGAGAGAGAGAGATAGAGAGAGAGAGAGAGAGAGAGCACTTGAGGGAGAAAATCAGAGAAGGTATTTGGAGGAGAGAGCGATGAGAAACACCAAGGAGACAGAAATGAGAAAAGACCGAGGGGTGAGAGACTGAAGGCAGGAGCTGGAGCAAGCCAGTTAAGGCCAAGGAAGGGTGCTCCGACGGACCCTGGGCAGAGAGGGATGGGGGGAAGGCTCTAGTGGGAGGGGAAGAGAGAAAAGCTAGTTAGAGGAGAGGGGGCGAGGGGCCCAAAGTACCTTAAGGGAAAAGGGTGACTGAAGCAGGCCGTAATGGGAGAGGGAGAGGAGACAGCAAGGCCCCAGCCTGGCATAGGAAGAAGAGATGGGGGTGGGGGTCAGCTACAACCCCCCTTCAGCTGATGGGAGAACAGAAGCCTAAAAGGACCTGGAAAGGGGAGGGCATGACTGGGTGTGAGTGGTGAGGGCTCCCGTGTCCTCATCTCTGGAATAAATTGACACCTGCAGAGAGCCACCCGCGGGCTGGCGCCTGGCTCTGAAAAGCCCGGCGTCAGCAAACAGTCCTGAAGGGGGGGTGCCAAGGGGGGGGGCTTACTGAAATGACCTGGGTGTCTGCCCTGCCTACCTTTTTACTGGTCCTGCCCCTGCTGCCTGGGCACCCAGGCATCCAAGCAGTAATACTGGGGGCTGGCAAGGGGAAGGGGAGCGGGGGACTCCTGGGGTGAGAAGATACCTGAGGTTTGCCTCAGGACGTAGGTCAAAATGCCGTGCAAAGAAGACCTCAGCCAGGGTCCAAGGCTCTTCCAGATTATGGGGGGGGGGGTGTCAGTAGGCTTATTTGAGAAGCCTACCCCAGTACTGCCTCTCTTATCCGCACCCCCCCCCATCTGCGAGAGACCTGGTCAGTAGGGTTAGGCTCTGATGAGGCTGAGCAGGATGGGGGAGGGGCATGTCTCTTAGGATTCTGTTCGCCTAGACCACCCTCCCCTCATATATACTTCTTCCTCTTTGATAAGATTGGGTGAAACTAGCGTTCTGACTCATGTCTCTGTCCCCCCTCTCATGGCCCAAATGGACTCAGCAACCAAGCAAGCCCCTTCCCCTCTTCCTCTAGACCACCCCCCTCCAGGGTTAAAGCTGCAGCCCGTTGCCGGGGTAACATTGCGGGGCAGCATCCTGTCGCCCAGCAACCGGCTGCAGGATCATGCATCTGTCCCTGGATTTGCCCCCTCAGCATCCCCTCCTCACTCTAACCCCAGATTCTAGGCACCCCAACTTCCAACTTCTAAGGGAAGATATGGAAGGGCCTGGGGGTAAAACGGTTCCCAAGTGCACAGATCTTTAGGGAATGGTACACGCCGATAGGGACAGAAGGTTCTGGGGTTTGTACAGTCCTGAGAAGGCCCAGAGTGTGGCCTGGGGTGGGGGTTCAGCACCATGAAATTACAGCTCAGGAGTAATTAACACGTATAAACAAACCCGCCACTTCCTGCTAATTAATGACTTGGTATTTTTATTTTCTCTTCCTTGTCTATCTCATTCTCTCCCAGGGAAGTGGGGACTGGGACTCCTGAGTCCCTAGGGAGAGCCTGCCCGGGAGGGATCGAGGCAGGAAAGGGGCCTGAGTCTAGGACCCTCCCTCCTCTCACCCTGCCCTGGACATTTACCACATCGGACATAGCCACCCCCAGCTTGGGTCTCTGCGGAGGGAAGAGGGCAGCTGGGGGAAGGGGGTAGGTGTCAGGGGGCCTGCGGGTGGAAGAAATGGGTAACTTGATCTGAAATTCAAGCCACTAACCACTTGTCTCTTGTTTCCCCATCCTTTCTGCCCCCCCCCCATCCAATCTCCCTTCCCTTCTCCCCCCTCTCTGTATTTTTCTGTCTGTCTGTCTGTCTGTCTGTCTGTCTGTCTGTATCTTGCACACCCTGTCCGGTTCCCCGTTGTCCCCTTCACCGGGCAGGTTGGGCCTCCCAGCACCTTCTCCTACCTTCATCCCCTTCCCCACCCCTTACCCCCTCCATGGAGAGAAATAGACTCCTCTTCTGTCCCTTCTAACCCAGGTCCCTACCCGTCCCCCTCCTCCTTCCTTTCCCCCGCCCCCTCCTCCCTCCTGGGGCGAGGGGGGCCTCCCTCCCTCTCCCCCCCTTCTCTCTCTCCGAGGGGGGGGTCAGGGGAGGGAGGGGGGGTCCCCCAAT
Organism: Apodemus sylvaticus; assembly: GCF_947179515.1. Taxonomy (NCBI): domain Eukaryota; kingdom Metazoa; phylum Chordata; class Mammalia; order Rodentia; family Muridae; genus Apodemus; species Apodemus sylvaticus. The sequence goes on from NC_067481.1 coordinate 54,641,603, forward strand.
CAGCATGTGGCTCCTGGCGTTGTGTCTGGTGGGGCTGGCTGGGGCTCAACGGGGAGGAGGGGGTCCCGGCGGCGGCGCCCCGGGCGGCCCAGGCCTGGGCCTTGGCAGCCTCGGGGAGGAGCGCTTCCCCGTGGTGAACACAGCCTACGGGCGAGTGCGCGGTGTGCGGCGCGAGCTCAACAACGAGATCCTGGGCCCGGTCGTGCAGTTCTTGGGCGTGCCCTACGCCACGCCGCCCTTGGGCGCCCGCCGCTTCCAGCCGCCGGAGGCACCTGCCTCGTGGCCCGGCGTGCGCAACGCCACCACCCTGCCGCCCGCCTGCCCGCAGAACCTGCACGGGGCCCTGCCGGCCATCATGCTGCCTGTGTGGTTCACCGACAACTTGGAGGCGGCCGCCACCTACGTGCAGAACCAGAGCGAGGACTGCCTGTACCTCAACCTCTACGTGCCCACTGAGGACGGTAAGGGCACAGGCACAAGGCCGGGCACCCCGTAGACACAGCCCACAAACGCACACGCACACCCCCAATCACAGGATGGACTTCTGCCCCTAAACTGGGCCTTAATGCACAGTCTGTCCCTGCAAGCCTCCGCAGATCCTCTGAGGTAAGGGAGCCTGCTTATCAGGCAGTCTCGCAGCATCCCATAAGGATCTCACAGCAGAAACTCTTTGTGTGCTAGAAGGAAGGGTAGCTGGCATTAGGCCAGGCACCCCCATCCTCCCCTGAAAAAGGCACGCAGTCAGACACTTAATCTCAGTGTTGGTGGCTGGTGTTCAGATGATGGATACCTCCATAGCTTGCTCCAGCCTTGTCTCCACCTCCTGCCTTTCTCCCCACACCAACTACCTCCAGATTTCAGTTCGAGCCATATCACTTAGAGTCCCCATCTTCGGGCCAACCTGCCCTCGGCACCTGCCAGTCTCTTACCCGAGTTGAGTACCCTTGTCAATGGTATTCGGTGACTTCTTATGGGAGATTTCTGTCCCCTATACAGATATCCCCCCACATCCCTGAAGGGTCAGGGAAGCTTCTTAGCAAAGGCCCTTCCACCCACAGCACAGCAGCCATCCCCATCAGAACATCCTCCTTGGGTCTGAGATGCTGCTTTTGTGAATGAATTCCTGTTCACTGTGTGACAGCTCTGTACCCCTGCCCCAGGAAGCTTTCCATTCACGAACCTTCTGCACACCAAGATTAATCAGAATGTTTTCCAGCTACACACACACACACACACACACACACACACACACGAAAACCAGCATCACAAACAGCCCCCACATTGCCCTTTTGACATACAATCTCATCACTTCAAGACATCCCAACACGTCCACAGAGCTGTCTCTGCTGCATGCCTCCTCTGACTGGTAACTTGACGTGCAGGCCTGGTAACCAGAGACCCCAAATGAATCCCGTACCTCCTCCCTGTGTACTCAAGTTCTACAGTAACTAAGACTCAAATGCTTAAAATGCCATTTATCCAGCTGGCCATGTGTTCCAATATCTTACAAGTTATAGATAGCTCTCAGCCCCTTCACAGAGTAGAGTACACGTCCAATAATACTTCCCTGAAATGGTATTCCCATTACCCACATGGGCCTCAACCTTCCCTTAATCCTGGATGCCAGTCCTGTATCCCTGGGTGCTCTAGTAACCCCTGCGTGTGCAGTTTTTATACACACTTAGGCTTCAGATCACCCTCCTGAAAGGTCCGGCACTAACACTGTTGCTCTTATGCCAATCATAGGATGACTCACGTCCCTTAACCTGCCCATGTCTATGCTAATATCTGGACAGACCACCTTCTGCCCCGCATTCCAGCCCTGCGTTCTAGCTAACTACCCCTCCCCATGTAAAAGCATGGCTTCTAACAGCCTAGCCACAGGGTTCTGCCCTCTCCCAGCACCCCTTCCCTTCCCAGTTCTGCACCTTATCTCCCTGGAGTTCATGCTCATCCTCTCATCTCACTGCTATCCATTGACTCTCCATCACCGCGTGTGTGTGTGTGTGTGTGTGTGTGTACTCATACACATGCTTTTGAGACAGGGTCTCATTCTGTAGCCTAGGCTGGTCTAGAACTTACTAGAAGCTCGGGCTCTCCTGTGAACTTTTGATAATCCTCCAGCCTTAACCTCCTGAGTGCTGGGTTTATGAGCCACCATGAGCCACACTTTCACATAAGCTATCCACCCCATATCTTCCTCACAGGGACTTTCTTGTCACACCTATGGGAACCGTCTAACACTTGTCACGGCTGGACTGACCACTCTATCTGCACACAGATCATTCCTTCCCTCCCTCCCTCCCTCCCTCCATTCCACGCCTTCCCACACCTTCTGTATTTTTAACCGTTGCATATTGCAGACCTGCTTGGGGCTTGACACATTCAGGTGATCTCACTAAATCTTCACACCAGCTCCAGGAGGAAGTGGTTGACTCAGACACACACACACACACACACACACACACACACGCGCACACACACACACACACACACACGCACACACTTCACAGTCTCACGGTCATGAATACCCTGATGACTTCATCCCAACCCATATCCTCTCACAAAATACAGGCCCTGGTCCCAATGTGGATCATTGTTGTCAGCCCTAGCTAGTCTGAACCTTGTTGACCCCACCCCTTCCTGAGTTTTGGGGAGAAGCAGTCTGCCTGGGGAATTCCCTGAGACTCTTCAGTCTCAGGTCTCCCCTGACTAAACCCCAAATCCAAAAGAAGTCTGATACCAGTCTCTGGTTTCCGCTGGGACTTTTGCTGATCCCCACTTGCTCTCCCAGCAGGACACTTACTTTAGAGTCACACTGGCCCAAGGCACTGTTCCCTTCTGTTGGCAGGAAGAGTCCCTGAGAGGGCTCCTTTGCCGTGGACCTAGGGTGGGGCTGGTGATCCTAAGGGAAAATCACAATTTGGTGGGGAGGAGAAGAGGCCTGGGCAGGGCTGAGGTGGGTGGGAGTGTGGAGGGATAAGCCGGAGTGGAGGGCAAGACCTGATGACCCCTTTCCCTGCTTTGCCCACATTGGGAAAGTGGGATGAGAAGCCAGGCCTGAGTGTGGATGGAAGAGAAGTGCTGGGGGGTGAGGCTGGGTAGGGGGGCAGGTGGGCAGCCTAGCAGGCCTACCCACAGCCCTTCAGTAGGTGGGCAGCCTAGCGGGCCTACCCACAGCCCTTCAGTAGGTGGGCAGCCTAGCGGGCCTACCCACAGCCCTTCAGTAGGTGGGCAGCCTAGCGGGCCTACCCACAGCCCTTCAGTTGGTGGGCAGCCTAGCGGGCCTACCCACAGCCCTTCAGTAGGTGGGCAGCCTAGCGGGCCTACCCACAGCCCTTCAGTTGGTGGGCAGCCTAGCGGGCCTACCCACAGCCCTTCAGTTGGCAGCAGGGGCTTCTGGAGTCAATGAGCAATGGGGTGGTCTGCCCCAAACCCATTCTGCCTTCTGACCTTCAGAACAACTCAGAGGGAAGTAGTCCTTTCTGTACAGCCTCCTCTTACAGCCTGGACAGCCCCATAGCACATGGCTGCCCCTGAAAGGAGTCTGCGTGAAAGATGGCCTGGGTGGCAAGCCAGCCCTGGTGTAGCCTAGCCCCCCTCCCCCACCCTCTCCCCCTAACACTATTTCATTTCCAGCAAGTAGCAAACACAGCAAAAAGCCAAGTCCTTTCCAATTAAGTAACTGCTTCTCAAGACAGCCTCGGCCCGCTCAGGCACCCCACCCCTCAAACCCACCTTTTCTTTGGGGCATGACTTTTTCTGGGGAGGGGAAAAGTTGGGTTATAGAAACGTTTTTCTCTTTTCTTGGTTTCTTTTTCTTGCAAACAGATTTTGCTTTTTTTGGCTTATTTTTTCTGCCTCTCCCCCTTCCCCTTTTCTGCTTTCTCTCCTCCCCTCCCCATCTACCGCCTCCCCTGACCCCATCTTTCCCCACAAAATTGTCCTTTTTTCTCTGTTTTGTGTTCCCGGTCTTAGGTCCGCTCACAAAAAAACGTGACGAGGCGACGCTCAATCCGCCAGACACAGGTAGATTTAAAAATCCCGCTGATGCATGTGGTTGCTTTGAAGAGGACTCTGATGGCCCTGCCCCTAACTAAATGTCCCCACAGCTCTCAAGGCACCCCCCCCCCCAGTCATTCTCCCAACTAAAAAATGCAAAAGAAAAAAGAAAAGAAAAAATTTTAAAAATTGGAAAAAAGAATCATGAAAACTTCAAACAAATTTGAAAAATGTTGGACCCACTAGTTGACCTGTGAGAAAGACTAGCCATGGCGAAAAAGGTGGAAACTGAAAAAGGAATTGGATCGCCAGAAAAAAAAATTGGATAAAATGCTGAGAGTTTGAAAGGAATCTGGACTGTTTCACAACATGTGAAATGTACCATTTGACTGGAAAAAAAAAGTTTTAATCTGAAGCAAAATAACATTTGAAAAAAATTGACAAATTAATGACATTAATCAAAACATTAGAAACCTGCTACAATTTCTAACCAAAGCCTGTCAGATAAAAAAAAAAAGTGAACATCTGAAATGAATGAAAGAATTTGAAAATTTTTAAAAACAGGGCCCAATATCTTGAAGTTTCACCACAAAATTTTGAAATAATGCAAAGAATTTTTTTCTTGTTTTCTTTTTTTCCCAAATGGAGCTTTTTTTGTTTTTTTCTTTTCTTGTTGACTCCGCCCCAAGATCTTCTTGCTTTTTTGGTTGTCGTTTTTTTCTTTCTTTCTTCTTTCTTGATCCTGGTTTTTGTTGTCGGTTTTGGATTCTTGCTGCCCCGCCCCTCTTCCTGCTCCTTCCCTTTCTAATATCCTCCCCCCCCCCCAGGGAGAGGTCTGGGGGAGGGAAGAAAGGAGGGGGCATTAGGGCAGGTCCCTGGAAGGAAGTGCACTGTAAGGCTAAGGCTGGAAGGAAGCAGCAGCGTCTCAGGGCGGCCAAGGAAGTCCAGAGAGCAGGGAGGGGCAGAAAGCGCTGTCCTACGACTGCAGGTTGACCTTATGGCTAGATGTGCGAGATGGCGCAGGAACTGGGGACCAGCCGTAGGGTCTGAGCCCTGCTCCCCTGGCAGATGTTAACCTAGAGCTCTACCAGTGAGCCGGAGCCCAGGCACATGCCGAGAGTTCAAAGAGAGCAGGAGCTGACCCCAGTCTTGGGACTTTAGAGATATCCTCGGCTAGTAGTGGGCATCAGGCTGTAGAGTCTGGAGGACCCTGACAAGCCCTCCTGGGCTCCAGGCTCCCTCTTCAGGAATTCTCATCCATCAGTCCATCCAGTCCAGCACCTCCCAGCCTGCTACATGTGGCTGCCATCTAAAGGATTCTTTTGGCCACGGCAGCAGAGCTTCAGGGTAGGAGAGGCCAGTTTGGAGGGTGGAGAGTCTAAGAGTCAGGGCTTTACCATGACTTCATTAAGCAGGCTCTTTCCCACCCTGCCTCCTCCTGCCACAGTAATTAGGCTGGGGGTTGCCATGGTAACTGGGGAGGTGACCTAGAAAGGAATTAGGGCGGGGAGGAGACCAAGCCCCCAGGGACCCTAAGGCCTGGCACCCCTCACCCACAGACTAGGGTGCCATGTGGAGCTGAGGCCCAAGCCTGAGTCTGAGGAGACGCCAGGGCCCTCCCAGCACCTCCAGTCCTGGTCCCAGCCATAGTCCGCTCTTCCCAGAAGCAGGGAGGAGACTGGTTGTGTGTGTGCAGAAGCCCTGAGAAGGGCCACTTCCTACCCTTGGCCTCTGTTGGGCTTCTTGGAAAGTGTGCCCAACATTTGGTGAGGTGCTTGGACTCATGCTGGCCAATGATGAGGAGGGACCTTCCTCTAGGCTTAGCTGGGGAGGGAGGGAGGGGAATCCGGTCTTGCCCCCCGCCAGGGATGTTAGTGACAAGTCCCCTGAGCTCCAGGCTGCTCCTCAGAAGGCCTGGGAGCTCCAAAGTGCTGCTTCTGGTCTGACTGTGTCCTTGTCCCCCCATCTCCCGGCCCACCTGCCACCCCCTCCCCTCGCAGATATCCGGGACTCTGGGAAGAAACCGGTCATGCTGTTTCTACACGGCGGCTCCTACATGGAAGGCACCGGGAACATGTTTGACGGCTCGGTCCTGGCTGCCTATGGCAATGTCATCGTAGCCACACTCAACTACCGTCTTGGGGTGCTCGGTGAGGGTGGGCAGCCAACTTTTGGGGGGCAAAGTCTGGGAAGCCGTCCTGGTGGGCAGGGTCCTCCCAAGTACGCCAGAATACCGGACAGACCTATACTGCATTAAGCCCCTAGCTGAGGATGCTGTAACACCTCCAGGAAGCACCCTTCTTCTACCCCTAGGTTTCCTCAGCACTGGTGACCAGGCTGCAAAAGGCAACTATGGGCTCCTGGACCAGATCCAGGCCCTGCGCTGGCTCAGTGAGAACATTGCCCACTTTGGAGGTGACCCCGAGCGCATCACTATCTTTGGGTCTGGGGCAGGCGCCTCCTGTGTCAACTTGCTGATCCTCTCCCACCATTCAGAAGGTACCAGCAGCCTCCCCACCTGCCTCCCCTTCCCAAACCCTACCAATCCTCTCCTTCTCTTAGCTGATAACAGCCTAGCCTGAGGTCTGCTTGTCCCACCAGGACTGTTCCAGAAGGCCATTGCTCAAAGTGGCACTGCCATTTCTAGCTGGTCTGTCAACTACCAGCCGCTCAAGTACACGCGGCTGCTGGCAGCCAAAGTGGGCTGTGACCGAGAGGACAGCACTGAAGCTGTGGAGTGTCTACGCCGGAAGCCTTCCCGGGAGCTAGTGGACCAGGATGTGCAGCCTGCCCGGTATGGGGGTGGGAGAGGACTAGGTCCAGGTCTCTGCTTTCCTAACTGGTTCCAAGGAGGCTGAGGTGAGAGGCCCTTAGAGGTAGTCTACCTGGGCAAGGAGAAGAGGGCTTCAGATACCCCGAGTAGCTGTCTGTTAGCAGTCTCCTTTATGTGGAGGTCATCACACCACATAGATCAAGCACAGGGTTCCCCATAATTCTTTAGGAGGATATCCAGGGGGGCCAAAATACCCCGAAGGACTGACTCTATGAGTCTTCAGGTCATGGAAAAAGGTCTTCTAGCTAGAGGGAGGTACCTCTGTGTGGCTTAGGAGAGCACAGGCCCTCAGGAGGCCACAACTGGAGGATGCTGAGACCTTGCCCCTTTCTCCCCAGCTACCACATTGCCTTTGGGCCAGTGGTGGACGGCGACGTAGTCCCTGATGACCCTGAGATCCTCATGCAACAGGGGGAATTCCTCAACTACGACATGCTCATCGGTGTCAACCAGGGAGAGGGTCTCAAGTTTGTGGAGGACTCTGCAGAGAGTGAAGACGGTGTATCCGCCAGCGCCTTCGACTTCACCGTCTCCAACTTCGTGGACAACTTGTATGGGTATCCGGAAGGCAAGGATGTGCTTCGAGAGACCATCAAGTTCATGTATACGGACTGGGCTGACCGGGACAATGGCGAGATGCGGCGTAAGACCCTGCTGGCACTCTTCACTGACCACCAGTGGGTGGCCCCAGCTGTGGCCACTGCCAAGCTACATGCTGACTACCAGTCCCCTGTCTACTTTTACACGTTTTACCACCACTGCCAGGCTGAGGGCCGGCCAGAGTGGGCAGATGCAGCGCACGGGGATGAGCTGCCCTACGTCTTTGGTGTGCCCATGGTGGGCGCCACTGACCTCTTCCCCTGCAACTTCTCCAAGAATGATGTCATGCTCAGCGCAGTAGTCATGACCTACTGGACCAACTTCGCCAAGACTGGGTGAGGGCCAGAGGGCCTAGTGGGGCTGGGTGGGGCGCCCTTGTAGGTTGAGGTACCCTTGCCTGCCTCTGCGGGTTCTTCCTCCTCCCTTCCCGCACTAGGCCATCATTCCTCTAGGAAGACCCAGGCTCTTACGGAGGCAAACCTCTGAACACCTTTGTCTTGAGCACTGAGGGGGTTGGAGACTCGTTAGTGTAAGAAAGGGCCCTGTCTTTTCTAGGGGTAGGCTTTCTCAGGTAGCCTTCATGCGACTGTTGTCTGTCCAGCTTGGTCTACGTCTAAGTATAGAGAGTTTCTGTCTGTCACTGTGTCTCTGTCTCTTTGCTGAGGGCCACTGGCTTCTCTGCCCTCTTTGGTTTTCATCTCTTGGTTGCTCTCACCAGAACTGTCTTCCTGACCCTGGCTGTGTGTCACGTGCTTATCTCCATTTCTCAGCGCTGTGTCACCAGATATCTTTTCAGACTTCATCTCTGTCTTTCTCTGTGTCTCTCTCTGTCTGTCTCTCTGTCTCTCTCTGTGGTGTGTGTGTGTGTGTGTGTGTGTGTGTGTGTGTCTGGCAGGGCCTCACTATCTAGCTCAGGCCAACCCTTTCTTATGCCTCTTAAGTGCTGGGATTGTAGGCATGCTCCACTATGTCTAACCTTTTCTAGATGTAGGTGTTTCCTGGTCTCTAAATCTCGGACCTCTCCCTCCCCTCTGAGACTCCATCCTCCTTCCGAGCCTCACCCTCACTCCTTTCCTTGCCCTCCTGTGCCCACAGTGACCCCAACCAGCCTGTGCCACAGGACACCAAGTTCATCCACACCAAGCCCAACCGCTTTGAAGAGGTAGTGTGGAGCAAGTTCAACAGTAAGGAAAAGCAGTACCTGCACATAGGCTTGAAACCGCGTGTGCGCGACAACTACCGTGCCAACAAGGTGGCCTTCTGGCTGGAGCTCGTGCCCCACCTGCACAACCTGCACACAGAGTTCTTCACCACCACCACCACGCGCCTGCCTCCCTATGCCACACGCTGGCCACCTCGCACACCCGGTCCCGGCACTTCCGGCACACGCCGTCCTCCCCCACCCGCCACTCTGCCACCTGAGTCTGATATTGACCTAGGCCCAAGGGCCTATGACCGCTTCCCCGGTGACTCGAGGGACTATTCCACGGAGCTAAGCGTAACTGTGGCAGTGGGAGCCTCCCTCCTCTTCCTCAACATCCTTGCCTTTGCCGCTCTCTACTACAAGCGGGACCGGCGCCAGGAGCTGCGGTGCAGACGGCTCAGCCCACCAGGAGGCTCAGGCTCAGGTGTGCCTGGTGGGGGCCCCCTGCTTCCCACTGCTGGCCGCGAGCTACCCCCCGAGGAGGAGCTGGTATCGCTGCAGCTCAAGCGGGGTGGTGGTGTTGGGGCGGACCCTGCTGAGGCCCTGCGCCCTGCCTGTCCACCCGACTATACCCTGGCCTTGCGCCGGGCACCGGACGATGTGCCTCTCTTGGCCCCGGGGGCCCTGACCCTGCTGCCTAGTGGCCTGGGGCCTCCACCCCCACCCCCACCTCCTTCTCTCCATCCCTTTGGGCCCTTCCCACCACCACCCCCTACTGCTACCAGCCACAACAACACGCTACCCCATCCCCACTCCACCACTCGGGTATAGGGGGCGGCTTGGGGAGGTCTGCCTCCCGAGCCCTCCCGAGCCCAGGCCATGTGAAGGCAGGGAGGAGAACTCAGCACCGGGCTTTACCCCTGTGGATTTGTCAAACTTCGTGGAGCAATGTTAAGGTGGACATGAGATTCCTCACTGGGAAGAGAGTTTTTCCCATGCAGAGAGCCCTGTTATCTCCTCTGGACCTGGGCCTTTGAACACCTGGGGGGTATTTTCTACCCTCCATTGGGACACCAGACTTCGGTGTGTGGAAATGTGAAGTCTTTTTGCCCATGTGGAGACATGTTTTCCCATGTGCAGGGTGAGGTTTGTTTGGGTTTTTTTTGTTTTGTTTTGTTTTGTTTTTTGTTTGTTTGTTTTTGGTTTTTTGGTTTTGTTTTTGTTTTCTGCCCTGGACACATGTTGGCCTCCTCAAAGAATTTCTGCGGGGATTTGCACCCCATGCCTTTGCCTTCTCCTCCCCGTCCAACTCCCTGGAGACCCTGGAAGTGATGTGTGCACATACGGTGACCCTTGGCCACCAGACAATACAGGGTGGCACCTGGGGAGCAGCAAGGAAATCACAGGCCCCCTGGACCCCGCTCCCTACCCACCCCTGTAAAGCATGTTTCTCCCCCATGGCACAAGACAGGTGAAGCACGTTCTCCCTGGAAGCCCTCACCTCCCACAGACAACACAGAGTTCCTGCTAGAGGAAAGGGAGGATCTCTGTGCACCCCAGGACTGCCTGGAAACTTACCTTCCGATGGTCCGGGACACATTTCATCGAGTGGAAACGTGTTCTTGCATGTGGATGTGTGTTTCCCAGGCAGAGGGTCCTGCGTTCCCCAGCACTTCCCTGCATTCTCCCACACCTCACACCTCGGGTCCAGCACACACTTCCTCCTTGCATAGTAGGTGGGAACAGACCTGGAATTGACAGAAGCCACATGGGAAGTACAGACTTGGAGGGACACGTTGAGGTGGGGGGGTGGGGAGCATGGCACGTGTCACACAAGAGGCCATGCATGTTTACCCTCAGCTCTCATGGGGCCTGAGGAGCCTTTTCCTCTGTCCTCGAGATCATTGCTCATCTGTGCCAAACTGGGTAGATGGGTTGGGAGACTCTCAAAATGTGCCAAGGATCCCCTAAGTCCAGGGAAGGGAAAAGCCGGGAGCAGGTGGCAGCTAAGGTGGTCCCCCTGCACCTCCCATGTCATTTCTCCTTCTCTGCTGTGGTTCCTCCTCTTTCTCCATCACTGGCTCCTTCTTTGATGCGCTCCCCCCATCTCAGGGTCAGACCAGCTTTCTCTCCTCACCTTCTTTAACCTGTCTCCCTCCCTGATTGGCTGCGCTGAAGAAGAACAGAAGCCGAGGAAGGGGGAGGGAAGGAGTCAGGGAAAAAGGTTACATGGACAGGCTGGGGAGAGAATGAGGTCAGCTGTACCAAGCAGCAGATGGAGGGGCCGTGGGGACTGGGCAGACACCAGCAGGAAGATTTTGAAAGGAGATGTGGGAGGCCACTGCCCAGAGGTCTTTGGCTTTGGACCTCTTGGGGAAAAGAATGATGCCAGGGAGGGTTGAAAGGGACACCAGTGGTGTGGCTGAATCGTCATGTATTGTTTGGCTTTCTGAGGGATGTTAGTGCCAAACTTGTATAGGGGTGGGGTGCTGTCTTCCACTGACACCCAGATCCAGAATCCTTGGTCTTGAGTCCCTTGTCCTTTCTCCATCCCCTACCCCCCCCCCCATGGAAATGTAGTTCTTTTCTGGCCCTTTCCCCTGCCTGGTCTAGCAATTCTTGGAACAGCCATGCCTTCCAAATGCTATCAACCTGGGCCCTGAGCCCTGTAAAGCAGATGCCCCAGAGCTGGGGTGTGAGAGAGGGGCTGGGGGACCCCATGATACAGCCACGGACTCCAATGCCCAGCCCCTTTCCAAATAATCCCGTGTCCCCACCCCAACCCTTTGCGGCTCTGTACACATTTTTAAACCTGGCAAAAGATGAAGAGAATATTGTAAATATAAAAGTTTAACTGTTGATTGTGTCTCCTGTCATGTTAGAAGGTGGTGGGGGAGAGCCGGGCGGTGGTAGCGCACGCCTGTAATCCCAGCACTCTGGGAGGCAGAGGCAGGTGGATTTCTGAATTCGAGGCCAGCCTGGTCTACAGAGTGAGTTCCAGGACAGCAGGGCTAGACAGAGAAACCCTGTCTCGAAAAAACCAAAACAAACAAAAAAACCCAAAACAAAACAAAAAAAAAGAAGGTGGTGGGAAGAAGTGCCCAACCCGTTTTAGAAAATAACTTGAGATCTGAGGAGAACCGGCAAGGGGGAGAATTTCCATAATGACAGTAGAGATCAGGATGGGCAAATAGTTACAAACACTTGTAATCAGAGCATTCCGGAGGCTGTTGAGGGGGGTTGAAGGGACCAGGAACTCAAGACCTCCTGAGTTAAATATGAGACCCTGTCTTTAAGATAAAAATGCTGGCCAGGCAGTGGTGGCACACGCCTGTAATCCCAGCATTCTGGGAGGCAGAGGCAGGCGGATTTCTGAGTTCGAGGCCAGCCTGGTCTACAGAGTGAGCTCCAGGACATCCAGGGCTATACAGAGAAACTCTGTCTTGAAAAAAACAAATCCAAAAAACCAAAAAAAAAAAAAAAAAAAAAAAAAAGATAAAAATGCTAGGCATGGTAAATGTAATTCTAGAACTGGATGATAATGACAGGGAACTCAGGAGTTAAAGGTCACTCCTGGCTATATAGAAAGTTTGAGGCAGGGGCTGGAGAGATGGCTCAGAGGTTAAGAGCACTGACTGCTCTTCCAAAGGTCCTGAGTTCAAATCCCAGCAACCACATGGTGGCTCACAACCATCTGTAATGAGATCTGATACCCTCTTCTGGTGTGTCTGAAGACAGCTACAGTGTACTTACATATAATAAATAAATAAATTTAAAAAAAGAAAGAAAGAAAGTTTGAGGCAGCTGGGCATGGTGGCACACGCCTATAATCCCAGCACTTGGGGGGCAGAGGCAGGCGGATTTCTGAGTTCCAGGCCAGCCTGGTCTACAGAGTGAGTTCCAGGACATCCAGGACTACACAGAGAAACCCTGTCTCGACAAAACAAAAGTTTGAGGCTACATGAGATGCTGTCTCAAAGAAAACAAAAGGTCAGGAGCTATGTTTGTGGTCTAGGGCCTGGTGCATTAGAGGAAGTGGAAACTGATGAGGGCAGATGCCCAATAGATTAGAGAGCCAGTGTGCTCACCCGGGAGGCTGGCTCTAAGAAAGGCTGCAAAGAAAAGGGTCTGGCTCCCACCGGGGCCTAGGCTAAGTCTGGGGTCAGCCCCGGGCCGGGCACTTTGAGAGTATCATCTTAGCACATTATGAGGGAAAAGCCCAGCATCATTGTGACCCGGTCACTCGCAGGACCTTCTGGATCAGGCTGGCAGGCCAGTGGGCATTAGGGGTAGTGGGCTGGGGGCCTAAGGGCCCTGGTGGCCCTAGGGACCGCCATGGCCATGGCTGAGCGGCCACGGCCTGGGTGGGCCTCATATCAAAACCCCAACACCAACAACTGCCAGGACATGGGAAACTCCATTCTGCTGCTCTTGGGTCTCATCATCTGTATTAACATTGGCATCAATTTGGTGACCCTGGTCAGGCATGGTGGTGGCTAGGGTGGCTGGGAGGCAGGCCTGGTTATGAAGACCAACCTGTAGTCACCATGTCCTCCTGTATCTAGCTCTGGAGCCGAATCCGCATCCTCTTACACCGAATGTTCCATATCATTTGTGAGAAAGGTAAGGAAGGCTCAGGGTTGGGGCCTAGCAGAAACCAAGCGTTCTGTTCCACCTGACCCTGACCCAAAGCGGCTCCAGAAGAGTGAGTTGCAGCGTTTCTAAGCCCCACCTCCCATCTCTCTAGAAGCCAGCCTTTCCAACAACCTCACCTCTTCCTAATCCACAGAAACCAGTAAATCCTCACCTGGGAAGCTGGCCCAGCCCTCGAGGAAGCAGACCCACCCCGAAGTCCATCTTCGATGTACCATGGACCCTGTGAAGATGAGCGTGACCCCCCCACCCACTCGTCGTCGTCACCGCCATCGAGCGCCTCCATCTCGCCGTGCCCGCCGCCCCATAGCTTGGGCCCCTGATACTGATGAGGAGAAACCTCCACAGCAGCACCCTGCAATCTGTTCCCGCCACTGGGACGGTCCTAAGGATTGGGACAGCTTCCAATCTATGCAGGAGATGTGGGAACCTTGGACTCAAGATGGTCTAGAGCAACCTGCCCAGACCATCCGCTTCCAGCCAACAGTAGAGGCAAGGCCTCTCAAAACAGAAATCCGGTCAGAGCAGGGCCTAGAGGCCTACGTATATACTGTGAATCCCCCGCCCCCCAGTCCAGAGGTTTTGGGCCATAAAAACAATGCAGTAGGGCTAGGGGGAGGTGCTGAGGGTGAACAAACACAGGGCCAGCCTGTCTCACCACCCTTTCTGGGTCCAGCAAATGTCCCTGAAATACCCCGGCGCCGTTCATCTGGTAGAATAGTCTATGATGCCCGAGATGTGAGGAGAAGGTTACGAGAACTGACCCGGGAGGTGGAGGCTTTGTCCCACTGTTACCCCTTGGTCTCTGGATCCAGCACAGCTGAGGGGACAGGCAAAGATTGGGTGTATCGTCCCCTGAAGGGAAGGTGACTGGGGACAAAAATAAAAACAAATAGAGGAAGTATTTTGTGGTAATATAGAGGGGAATGATCCTCCCAGTGCCTATAATTCCTGGTCGATAAGAGAATGACCTCCCTGGACATTCTAGAGATCCCTGGGGGCCCCTGTCAACTTCTTGCCCTCCTAGGTCCTGTCTGAGCCTTTCTAAAGCCCTTCTTAGTCTTAGACACCAGACTGCTTCCACCTTGCTTTTAGTGGCCAGAGAAGCCACCAAATCAACCCAGCAGGCAATCCTGAACTGGAGCACAGACCTCAGGCCCATGGTCTGACCTCAAGTCTACAGAGCCTAGGTTTAGACTATAGGTCTATCAGAAACATGGTTCCTCTAGTGCTCTGGTTTCTTTGGGCAGATTGCTGAGAGGGGGAGGGTCTCTCTAGGCCCTCTCAATCTCCCAGACAGAACCTCAAGTTCCTACAACCTTTGAGAATAGACTCAGAAGCAGGAGGTAAAACAATAGGGGCGGTGGTGGTGCACACCTGTAATCCCAGCACTCTGGGAGGCAGAGGCAGGAGGATTTCTGAGTTCGAGGTCAGCCTGGTCTGCAGAGTGAGTTCCAGGACAGCCAGGGCTACACAGAGAAACCCTGTTGGGGGGGGAGGGAGGGACATCTCAAGAGATGACTTCCCATAACGTCTTAACTTCTGTGATCTTATGCCTGTCCATGTCACAAAGGAAAGATGCTCAGGCCAAGTGACTTGCTTGTGGCCACAGATAGCAGGGATCATGTTCACAGCCTTATGGCTTTCTACCTCCCCTCCCAACCCCCATAGCCATTCCTGCCGGTGGAAAACTTCCCAGTGCCAGTGAATCACTCCAGCCTATACTTTCCCATGTAGCCTCTTCCAAATTTTCCATCCACTGACCAGCAGAGAAACTGATGCCCTGCCCTTCTAAAGGGCTGAGATTCTCCTATTCATATCAACACACAATTTTCTGCAAATCACCCTACTTTTTTTGGTGGTTGTTATTCATTATACTCAAGTTGGTGACACATAACCCCAGGCAGGATGGTCATTGCAAGTTCAAAGCTAGACAGGTTTACATAGCCAGTTCTGGGCTAGACATGGCTAAAATAGCAAGACATTCTGTCAGCAAAACAAAACCCCCAAAGAAAGAAGTTATTGATCATGTTAATTTTATTCTGTTACATACTGTATGTTTGGAGACCATAGGAGATACCTTTCCTTCGTTTTTAAATAGTTTGCTATATGAAACAAGCTTGGTTGGCAGGAGGAAGGAAGGGTCAAGGTGTCCCAAGGGTAGTCTGCCAAGGTCACCTGGCTTACCAGAGACCCTGGCTGAACATAGCATGAAAAATGACTTGTTGGCAGGGTGGTGCATGCCTGTGATCTCAGTACTCTGGAGGCAAAGGCCTCCAAGTCCAAGCCAGTCTGATCTACATATTGAGTTCCAGACCAGGGAGGAGGGCCCAGATGTCACTCTGTTGATCATGGCTGGCCTTGACCTCAGAGAGATCTGCCTGCTTCTGCATCTGGAGTGATTGGACTGAAGGTGTGTGCCACCATACCTGACCCATTTTTTTTTTTAGGTATTTCATTAGATGTTTATGTGGGGTGGGTGGGTATGTGATGCCAATAGAGTCCAGGAGTAGGGTGTCAGATCCTCTGGAACTGCAGTTCTAGGTAGTGAGCTACCCAACCTGGGTGCTGGGAATGAAACTTGGTCCTCTGCCAAAGCAATAGGCACTCTGAACTGCTGAGCCTTCTCTATACCCCGGTAGATCCTATCATTAAAAAAACAAAACAAAACAAGCCAAACCTAAACCTTGTAGTCAGGGTGCTTCTTTCATAAAGTGATTGTTAACCTAGTTTACTCAAAATACTCCTGTTATATCAATTTCATCTTTATACTGTGTGTAGTATGTAATTTTTTTTCTAGTACTGAGTAACTATCTGGCAAGTTCTCTATCACTTTATACTGTGTGTGTGGTTTTTGTTGTTGTTCTTGTTGAGTTTTTTTGTTTTTTGCTTGTTTTTGTTTTTCAAGACAGAGTTTCTCTATGTAGCCCTGGCTGTCCTGGAACTCACTCTGTAGACCAGGCTGACCTCAAACTCAGAAATTCGCCTGCCTCTGCCTCCCAAGTGCTGGGATTACAGGCGTGTGCCACCATACCCGGCTCTATACTGTGTGTGTGTGTGGTGATGGTCATAGTGGTGGTGGTGGGGTGGTGGTGATTTATCAAGATGGTATCTCTAACCCCCAATGGCCTGGAACTAGACCATCTCCCACCTCAGCCTCTCCAGCATCTAGGATTGCCAAGCCAGTCGCTACCATACTGTGCTGTGGTTTTCTTAAGGTGCTTGATTATTAGTTTTTCAACTTGGAGTCAGGGTGAGTCAGTGAGAGGACAGTCTCCTTGGAAGGAAGGAAGACCACAGTTGGGGTTGGTAGTTGGCAGGGACAGCAATATGCTGGGCACGGGCACTGGTACTAGAGGGATTATGACGCGGAGACGGTCAGCATGCCAAAGACAGTTCTGCTATACACCATTACATCTCTATGCTGCCCTCAAAGCAGGCTTGAAAGGTGACATGCCAACCGGCTACAGATATTGCCATGTCTCAGAAGAGCAATGGAATTCTTTATGGATATTTTGACCCTGTGAAGATGGTCTCATGACAGTAGCTACCATACTTTCTGACCAGGAGCCAGATGTGAGGTTAAGACCAAGAAGACTGTCAAGTACCCGAGGGCCATGTTCTATCAAATGGAAGTCAAAAGAGCGAATAAAAGTTCTTCTACCTCTGCATTATGATGCTAACCTCCCTCATTATGACCTGGCTCTCTCCCCCAGAGAGTAAGCATCTCTCCGTAGTGGCATGAAAACAGTGTGGGTTGGGCTGGGTGGGGGGGTGGCCCAGGTGGCCTTAGGACCCCCCCACCATGGAAAACCAGCTGTGGCAGAGCACCCTGGGGTACTGCAATCAATACCAAGAAAACTCCCAGGACGCTGAGGACATACTATTCCTGCTGCTGGGCCTCATTATTCTGGTCAACATCAGCATCAATGTGACAACTATGGTCAGTGATTACTGTGAATCACCCATAGGAATGCAGAAGGCGCTAGAGAAAAGCCAGCTACAAGCTTGCTTCCCTTGGAGAAACGGGTGGGGCTGTTGGGAACGGGGATGGTGTGAGAAAGCTGTTCTTCACTCTCATCTTCCCACCACCTCCAGGTGTGGCATGGGCTCCAGAACGCCATAGACAAGATGATCTGTTGGATGAATCAGAAAAGTAAGTATGCTTACCAGTGTCACACATGCACACCCCGATCCTAAAAAACCAGAAGCACCGTGTTCCTAACCCTGAACTCTCTTGGCTCTTGCCTCTTAGCAGAAGAAGTCCAGGTTACCGAGTGTCCCCCCAAAGAGCCCCAACCAGCTAACATCCAGGATGTCCACATCCACTGTAGCCTGGACCCTGTCCAAGTGAAGATGGCCCAACCCACACAGTGTTCCTCTTCCTCTTCCCACTACTTCCGCAAGCGCTCTAATGACAGGCGCAGCCGCAGGCGCTACCGCTACCAACAGGGCAACCTTCAAATCCGCACAAGCAGCCAGCCACGGGGCTGCCTCAGCCATCAGCAGAGACTTCGGAACAACAGGCAATTCTCCCGTAGCTACCCACCCTTTCGTAAACAACCTCAAAGCCACAAGATGTCACAGATGAGGCCAATGCCCTTTTTTGACCTGGAAGACCGGGATTCCCTTCTGGAGGGCAATCGGTCCTGTCCGCATACCAAGCAACCCCGCAGGAGCTGGGGTGGTTTGTGTAAGCCAGTACGTCTGGCCTCCAATGTGGGGCTGTGGGGTCGCCAGGGTGGGATCCTCGCCAGCCTCCCGTTACCTTCCCTCTACCTGTCGCCAGAACTGCGCCGCTTGCCTAAGCGAGTAGAGGCCAAATCAGAACTGAGGCTACAGGGCTTCGGCGGCCATTATTCCCAGTCTCGGATTTGGGGTAATGTGGAAACTGAGCAGTGGGCCTCGTCACCACCTCCTCCACGCCGGCTGCTTCCTAACCCTTCCTGGGTCACTGTGGGTTATAGCCCTTTCCCTTCAGGGGGCCACATACCTTATGATGCTAGGGATCAGTGGCGGCGTGGCACAGAAGGCTGTGAACCACCACCTGCCTTTGTATCCAGGAACCCCAGGCCAGAGGCCCAAGGCTACCGAGACCACAGCACGTCCCAGGCCCACCGGCAGAGCTTCCCTAGCTATACCCACACGCAACCTAACCACAGTCCACCACAATCCATGGGACACGTGGGTTACAGCTCCCGGGAATCTCACGAAGTCCGCAGGCGGGCCCCTGACTGGATTGAGGTTTTCCCCTCTCGCCATCCTCTCACCACCTCTACCTCCCTCACGGCATTGGGTGAGGCGTCATACCAAAGGGCCCCAACTGCCAGCTCGGGCCTGATGATCCCTCACTCCTCCCAGCGCTTGGCAGAAGTCCAGATTTCTGATCCAACCCCACCTCCAACCACCTTTGTTCCACTCAGTCGGAATCCAGGTGGCAATGCCAGCTACCAGGTGTATGACAGCCTGGAGCTGAAGAGGCAGGTGCAGGAAAACAGAGGACGGGCCAGCTCACTGCCACCACCTTCCACCTCAGCTTCAAGGCCCTCTCTGCACAGAAGCCGGACAGGGAAACTTAACTGAGCACCGGGTGAATGTGAACAGGTGAACAGTGGTGCAAGGCGTGGAGAAAGGAATAAAGAGAAAGAGTCCCGAAAACTGTTGTCTGTTGTTTGGATGCGCTCCTGTCACTGACCTGGGATTCTTGAAATGAGAAACCATTCTTCTCAGCTTGATGCTCCCGTTGCCAGGGGGGACCATGTTCCTGCTAGCAGGACCCGGGTGGTCCTGTATGAAAAGTCTCACCAGCTCTAAACTGCAGATCGGAGGTTTCAGTGCACCCACCTTATCTCCGTTCTTGTTCCCAAAGGGTCTCAGCTCTGCTCAAGAACCTCTGAGGTCAGGGCTTGGAGAGGTGGCTCAGTCATTGAACACTTGCTGCTTTTGCAGAAGACCTGGGTGCAGCTGCCAGCACCCATGTGGTGACTTAGAACCATTTGAAACTCCAGCTCCAGAGGACCTGATGTCCTCTCCTGACCTCCATACGTGGCACACATACATGCAGGCAACATACTCATATACATAAAATAAAATAAATTCAGGGGAAAAAAAAAAAACAAAACAAAAACCAAAAAAACGAGGTCAGAGAGCAGGCAGACAAAAGCCCGAGGCTCAGTGTGGAAGTCTAAGGGTCTAGATCCCAGCCAAGTCTCTGAGGTCAGGGGCTTCCCGGTCTTAGGAGAAATCAAGGGGTGAAAGATTCTGGGTTTTCAACTTCCCAAGTAAGGCGTGTTTGAGTTGAGTGAATCAGAGCATCGTGGGGGCTGGAGGCAGGGGGATGGCTGAAAAAAGCGAGGGGTGCTGGCCTGTAGCCTTAGGTTACTCAGACCTGGTCCCCAGGGCACTTCCTCCTGGGACCACCTTCTCCACAGGCTCATTGTGATCCCAATTGCCTGCTCCATTATGACTCAATCCTCTTCCCCTCCCCCACTAGGGGGCGGGCCTGTTTTCTAGTCTGTGGGGGCCATGGGGCCCAGGTAGGCCTGGGACCCCAGGTCATGGGTGAACGAATCTACCACGGAGCCCATTCCTGTTCTGGCACCAACTTCAGGAAATGCCAGGATTTAGGAGATTCAATTCTTCTGATTCTGGGCACCTTCATCTTGCTCAACGTGGGAATCAATGTGGTGACTCTGGTCAGGGCAGGATCTGGGCACAGGGTAGAGGGGCTCAGGAGTTGTTTGCTTTTTTGTTTTGTTTTGTTTTGATTTTTTTTGAGTCAAAAGTCTCACTAGGAGACTCAGGGCGGGCGAGTCTTAAGATCTCCCTGCCTCAGTCTCCCGAGAGCTGTAATTATAGGCATATGCTACCAGGCTGAGCCTAAGCTCTGGGGTGTAGCTCTGGGGTGGCCAAGGGGCTAAAGCAGGGGGCAGCTGGGATGTGGCAAGATGAACACAGACCTCCAGGGCTCACCCTACCTCTGGGCTCTCCTTTCTCTGCTCCCCTCAGCTCTGGAAGCATCTGAAGGGCTCTTTGAGGATTCTTTTCCATCACTATTTCCCCAAAGGTAAGTGGTCCTCTGGGGATTACTTGTCTCCTTTGTCCCAGTCCCATTCCCACCCTGGCAGCCTGTCCTTTCTCATCCTGCTTACCCTGCAGACAAGCAACCCATTGGTCTAAACTGCCGACCCGTGTGCATGTGTTGTACTGCAGATACCAAGAACCTGTATTCAAGAATCCCTGCCCGATTCCACCACCGTCCCAGTTTCCTACCAGGGCATGTCAATCACCTTGACTCTTGGATACCAGACACAAATGATGAGAACATTTCTAGGTGCTGCTGGATGCCACCCCAGTGTGGGCATGGCAGAGTGCCCACGGAAGCCCCATGGGAACTGTGGAAAGAAGGGCTGGTGGGAGCTGGAGAAGCCCCTCAGGCCACAGCCATGAAGACTCAAGCACCTTCCTTTGCCAGGCCAGAGGTTTCTCCCCAGATTCCAAAGATAAGCAAGCTGAACATGGGTCCACCCTCTTCACCCCAAGCCAACAAGACTAAGGCACCAGTTGACAGTCCATCCCATGCTCCGGCCCAGGCTCTAACTTATACCTCAACCAACACCCATGAGCACCCCTCCACCCAGTCCCAGACTCAGACCTCGGAGCACTCTGAATTCAGGGCACAGGGTGTCAAGCATACCTTAGCCCATGCACCGCCATCCCGTGAATCAGACTTTGTCCCAGCCCTCAGTGAAGTCCCCAAACCAGTCAAGGCTCCATCTCCAACCTCATCCCGTCAACCAGCCCCCACCCCACCCTATCCCCCCATCCAGTCCCCAAATCATAGTCAATCCCATGCCTTGGGTCAGGCCAAGTCCCGTACCCTGCCCTCTAGTCCACTCCAGGTTCCAGCCCCAACCCCAGCCCAGGGTTTAGCCCACAGCCCTAAGCGAAACTCAGTCCGCACATCACGACAACCCCCAACCAAGTCTCCCACATATGCTTCCTACCAATCCCAAGTCCACAATCCAGTCCGAATCCCAGTACAGACCTTGACCCACTCCCAAGGTGATGTCCCTAAAGAAACATCTCAAGTCTTAGCACATGCCCCACGCCATTCTCCAATTCATTTATATGCCCGTACCTCAGTGCCCACCCCAACCTCTGCCCCAGCTCCTGCCCCAACCTTTACCCCAGCCACTTGTGTTCTGGCCCCTGTCCCAACCTGTGCCCCAGCCCCTGCCCTAGCACTGTCCATGACCATGACTACTCCAGCACCTGCTCAAGTTCCGACCACCACCTCTACCCCTATCCTATCTGCTGTTCCTTCTATGGTGGCTACTTTTGGCCCCAACTTTTCCACTGGCCATATGGTCTATGACGCCCGAAGGGTGAAGCAGAACACCTTCCCTAAACCCAGCTCCCAGGACTCGAGGTATTTCAGGAAGGACTTGAACATCCTCTCCAGACCCCAAGAGGTGACGGGCCTGGTGAATTCTGGTTCTGCTGAGCAAACACCAAAGCAGCATGGTGGAGACAGTGCTGAGCCTCCTTCAGGGCCTAGGCTGGGCTACCTGGAGTTGGGGAACATGGAATGGAAGATCTCAGAGAATGCCAAAGATAAGTTCTCCCAGCCCAAGACCTTCCCTTACAGCAACACTCATCCTTGCTGTTCTGAGAGGAAAACTGAGGCAGCCCAGGCTCCGCTGTACCACCAGTACCTGGTCTATGCCCAGGATGCTATGCCCTCGAAACCCTGCCTTCACTCTCCCAGCACTACTCAGAGCACACTGCCCACTGTCCCTCCACCATGTACTCTCTCTCTGCCGCTTGTGTCTCCCAGAACATTTGCTGTGTCTCAGTCTAACCATCAGAAGCTTTCCAATTTGACTCAAGCCCCCTCCTTTCTCTCAACTCCCAATTCTCCTCAGACGGCCTCCTCTTCGCACTTCTCTATCCCTTCTCAGTTCTCCACCATTTCTCAGTCCTTAATCCAACCTCCAAACCCTGAGAATCAAAACCTTAACCAAGGCCCTGGCCTTCAAAAGACTCCATCCCTTGCCAAGGATTCTGGTGTTCCCAAGAATACAGGCCTTACACAAGATATAGGACTCCGGAAAAACCCAAGCCTTAACCCAAATCCAGGACTCCAGAAAAACCCAGGCCTTACCGAAGATCCAGGCATCCACAAGAACCCAAGCCTTACCCCAAATCCAGGATTCCAGAAGAACCCAGGTCTTACCCAAGATCCAGGCCTCCACAAGAACCCAGGGCTTACCCTGACCCCAGGCGTCAACAAGAACTTGGGTTTCTACAAGTTTCCAAACCATACTCAAGATCTTTACCTCTGCATGACTCCAAACAGTTCTCAAGATTCTTGCCTTCAAAAGAATCTAGATATCCCTCAGGATTCTGGCCTAAGGAGTCCAGCTGCCATCCAAGATGCCAGCATTCTTAGCAATCATCCAGCCTTAGGTGCTGCTTCTGGCCAGAGGACTTTGAGCTTTATGCAAGACTCTCTGGTCTACAGGAATGCTCCATTAAACCAAGATACTGTAATCAACAAAAATAAAGACCCCTCCCTAGCGACCAACTATAAGAGGCCAGACCCCTGTCAAGATTCTGGAGGTAATAATGTCACAGAAAATGTACAACATCCAGAAGTCTGCAGGAATGTAGGCCTTACCCAAGACTCTAGACCACAGAAGAACCGGCACCATACAGAAGATTCTGAAGTTAACAAAAGCTCAGAGCTTACCCAGGAATCTGGTCCCCATAAGAGCCTAGGTCTTGCCCAAACTTCTTGCCTCCATAAGAGCTCAGGTCTCACACAAGACTCAGGAGACTACAAGAATCTAGGCCTTATCCAAGATTCTGGAATCTGTAGAGGCCCAGATCTTATCCAAGACTCTGACTCCTACAAGAGTAGTAGCCTTGTCAATGCCACTGAAACCGAAAAAAGATCCGACCTTAACCAAGATGTCAGCATTTACAGTTCAGAACATAGCCAAAGCTCTAACCTTCAGGAAAGCCCAACAACTGAGCAAGATCCCTGTCCTCATCAGGATCCAGCACTTGGCCGGGGCTCCAGCTTCAAGCCTCCAGGCCTTACCCAGCAAGCTAGCCCCTGCAAGGACTCAGGCCTTATCCTAGACCCTGGCCTCGCCAAAAGGCTAAGCTATGTTCCAGAATCTGTGGGTACAGATTCTACCCAAATCTCGGGCTCACTTCAGTCAGTAATGCTAACACCTTCCCCAGTGAAACCCTTTGTATGTAAGATGGCTTCTCAAAAGGACAATACGGAGCAACACTTACCCTGGACCTCTGTCCCCGTCAATCAAAACTCCTGCCCTTCCAAGGCCCAAGTGATCTCTGCGGACCTGAAAACTTTTTCAGAGGTTCCTGTACTGATTGAACTACAGTCCCCCTCCCGGCGGTTAGACAGCCAAGACTGGGTATACCACCCCGTAGATACAGGTCCTCCAGCTTGCCAGAAGTATCGCCAGATGTCGATGCCTCCCAAAATCAACTGGAAGCCCCATTGCCCTGGACCAGGCACCCGGTCAGGTCATGTGGTCTTTGACTCCCGCCAGAAACCATTAGTAACTGGCAGAGAAAAGTGCGAAGCTCTATCTTCCAGGCGCTTCCGTCAAGAGACACCCAGAAACTCTGAGGAGACCCAGAAGGAGTGGGGATATCAAAATGTGCTGAGGACCTTCAACAAAGAGGGGACAAATACGCGTCGGGAATAAAGAGGCGAGAGAAGCATTCTGTGGCTGGTCGAGGCTCTCCACCCCAGCACTACCACCAATATTGACTAGCTCCCCATCTTAAACAGACACAGAATTAACACATTCCTATCGTCCTCCACAACTCCATAGCCAGGCTCAAGAGCTGATTTTCAGGGGGAAAAATACTAACCACTAGCCAAATGTGACTATTAAAATGTCAATTAAAATTTAAAATTCTCACAAGTGTTGTGTTGCACACGTAAATCCCAGCACTTGGCGAGTGGAGGTAGGAGGATCAGGAGTTTGAAGAAATCCTTTGCTACCTAATGAGTCCTAGCCCTCCTCAGGTGGCTCACAGCTGTCTGTAACTTCAGTCCTAGGGGACCTAACGCCATCTTCTGGCCTATGTGAGCACTGCACACATGTAGAAACCACTCACACATAAATAATAAATTAAGCTAGGCATGGTGGTGAATGTCTTCAATCCCAGCACTAAGAAGTCAGAGAGGCAGGTGGATCTCTGTGGGTTTGAGACTAGTCTGGTCTACATAATTTCTAGGATAAGGTTACACAGAGATAGAGCCTATCCCCCCCCAAAAAAAAAGAAAGAAAGAAAGAGAAAAAGAAAAAGAAAAAAAAAGAAAAAGAAAAAGAAAAACTGAGCCCCACCAGTTACTGTTTCTGGTAGGAATCAAAGATCATGTGATCTGTTTGGATACCTGGTTCTGGGAAGTGGGGCCTCTAGGTTGTACGATCAGAGTGTGGGACCTAGGCCAGGCGATTCGTATTTTGAGCCCAGACAGAACTACATGGCAAAAGCCTGTCTCTAAAAGACAAAAATCAACTTTTTTTTTTTTTTTTTGGTTTTTTGAGACAGGGTTTCTCTGTGTAGTCCTGGCTGTCCTGGAACTCACTCTGTAGACAGGCTGGCCTCGAACTCAGAAATCCACCTGCTTCTGCCTCCCAAGTGCTGGGATTAAAGGCGTGTGCCACCACTGCCCAGCTGACAAAATCAACTTAACAGTTGACTTTTTAAAAAAAATTTTATTTTTATATTTATTTATTTTTTATTTTTTCAAGACAGGGTTTCTCTGTGTAGCCCTAAATGTGCTGGAACTTTGTAGATCAGGCTGGCCTCGAACTCAGAAATCCGCCTGCCTCTACCTCCCAAGTGCTGGGATTACAGGCATGTGCCACCATGCCCAGCCTCCTTTTTTTTTTTTTTTTAACAGAAGGAGGGAGTTGAGATTCTCTAATGTTGTAGCTCAGGCTGTCCTATGACGACAAGTCCATCAAAGATCATGTGATCTGTCTGGATACCTGGTCCTGGGCTGTGGGGCCTCTAGGTTGATTTGTGAGGCATACACATCGAGGACACTTTGGCAGGCTGAAGGAACTGTGTTTATAGGTACAGACTGGCCTCACATTAGAGGCAACCCTCTGCTGCCCCAGCTTCTTGATTTAAGGATTATAGGGAAAGAGCCACCACACCTAAGGTATCTCCGCTCATTCTTTTCTTTAAAGACTGGATGTGGTAGTGCATGTTTGCAACCTCAGAATTCGGGAGGTAGAGACAGAAGACGGAGCTCAAGGCCAACCTCGAATACCTAGGAAGGTCAAGGACAGCCTGACCTGTATGATACCCTGTTTTAATACAAAGGAGAGGGGTCTGGTGAGACTGCTCAGAAGGCAGGGATGCTTGCTGCAGCCCTGAGGTGAGTCTGATCTCAGGATTAAGAGGCAATTGCTGCAAGGGGTCCTTTGTGGTCTGGGTATACAGATGTGCATGTGCACGTGCACAAAGTGAAAATATAATTAGAAAAAAAGGAAAGCTGGGTGGTGGCACACCCCTTCAATCCCAGCACTCTGGAGGAAGAGAGAGATCGCCAAATTCAAGGCCAGCCTGATACACATAGAGAAATCCAGGACAGCCAGGACTACACGGAGAAACCCTGTCTTGAAAAGCAAAACAAGCCGGGCGGTGGTGGCGCACGCCTGTAATCCCAGCACTCTGGGAGGCAGAGGCAGGCAGATTTCTGAGTTTACAGAGTGGTTTCAGCCTGGTTTACAGAGTGAGTTCCAGGACAGACAGGGCTACACAGACAGACTCTGTCTCAAAAAAACAAAAAAAAAAGGAAAAAAAAAAAAAAAGGAAAAAAAAAAGAAAAAAGAACGTTCCTGACATTTTCATTAATTTTTTTGCTTTTTTATTGAGACAGGGTTTCTTTGTGTAGCCCTGGCTGTCCTAGACTAGGGTGGCTTCAAACACAGAGATCTGCCTGTCTCTGCCTCCCAAATACTGGGACTAAAGAAAGGCCTGAGCCATCACTGCCTGGGTAGTCCCAGTATTTTCAAGGCTCTCAGAAAAAACAGAGAACATTGTTGATTTTTTAGAGTGGTTCAGACAGATATGTACAAGTACCCTATGCCTGGTACTCCGAACTGTGAGCCCAGCCTTCATGGGCTGCAGAGTGAGTGACTCAGTAGAGAAGGCCGGCTGCCCTTGCAGAGGACCCAGGTTCTGTCCCCAAAACACACACACACACACATACACACACACACATACACACACAAACACACATACACAGACACACACACACACACACACACACACACACCATCATCTAACCACCATCTATAACTCCAATCCTAGGGGATTTGAGGCCATCTCCTGGTTCTAAGACCTCCAGGCACACGTGCAGGCAAAACACTCATACACAAAAATAAACTAAAGGCCGGGAGGTGGTAGTGCACACCTTTAATCCCAGCACTTGGGAGGCAGAGGCAGGTGGATTTCTGAGTTTGAGGCCAGCCTGGTCTACAGAGTGAGTTCCAGGACAGCCAGGGCTACACAGAGAAACCCTGTCTCGGAAAACAAAAAACAATAACAAAAAACAAAACAATAAAAAAAACTGGGAAAAAAAAAACCCCAGAAAAACCTGTCTTCACTTCTCTCGATCTGGCCTGGGGTCACAGATATTTAAACCAGTGTTCCTGCTTCTCTGTCCCCCCTCATGAATGATGGGGTATCCCTTTGGCACTGACTGGAAACCCCTCAGATCTGGGCTTCCCAGGTGAGCTCTGGTTCCAGGAGTTTATCTATTGACTTCACTGTATCCGGATTTTGGGACAGGGTCTCTCTTTAGGCTGGGCTCACCTGGAACTCTGCATCCAAGGTGTGTCTCTGGTTCATTAAAGTAATCATCCTGCCTCAGCTGCCCAAGGGCTAGGATTATGAGTTTGAGCCATCTCACTCCCACAAACCTCTAGTTTTCCACCAGGTCCTTTATCTAGCCTGAGAATGGAAGAGAGATCAGAAGCAGATGGAGTCTATAAAGGCCTGGCCTGGGGATAGGTGGCTGGTCTGGGAGCTCACTTCATGTTTAGGAGCTCACTGTCTATCGTGTTCTCAGTCCCATCAGTGTCTGTGCTATATTCTGACCCCTTATTCTGGTTTCTGGTAGCATAGGTTACTGCACGTAATTTCCTGCCCTAGTTTTTGTGGCCTGACCTAACCTAGCTGGGAGTTTCCTCTGGACTTTCAATTTAGTCCTAATAGCTTCTGTGTACATGTAACTTTGAATTCCCAAGTGGTTTTCCTGTCACGATTCTGCATGTCTGACGTGAGCATCGCTGGCTATTCTTCCTTCTAAGATTCAGATGTCTCTTTCCATGTTAGCTCTGTATTCCTGCCTTAGTATTACGACCATTGACTCCAGGAAGATGCTTTCCAGTCAGTCCCCTGCCTCAACTCTGACCTTGGAAAACTCACATGCACTATTCCTTTTTTAAATTTTTATATTTTATTTTATTTTATTTATTTTATTTTATTTTTAGATGAGGTCTCACTATGCAGCCCTTGCTACCTGGAACTCTTTGTACAGACCAGGCCAGCCTTGAGCTCACAGAGAGTGGCCTGCCTCTGTACCCGAAGCACTAAGATTAAAAGCCATACTCAGCTTTTTCCTTCTTTTAAAAGAGTCAAAGGATTGGAGAGATGGCTCAGCAGTTGAGCACTGGCTGCTCTTCCAGAGGACCTGAGTTCAATTCCCAGCAATTACATGGCGGCTCAAAACCATCTGTAATGGGATCTAATGCCCTCTTCTGGCATACAAGTATATATGAAGATAGAGTACCCATATACATAAAATAAAAGAAATCTTAAAAAATATAAATCAAAGTTGTCCAGTTGTTCTACCTCCTAAGCCCAGTGCAACATTTCCAAGCCATAGCCTCTCTAAAATGATCAGAGGCCTTTAATTCCTGGGAGGCAGAGGCAGGTGGATCTCTGTGAGTTCAAAGCTAGCCTCCCTGATATACATAGTGAGTTGCATGGCTACACTGTGAGGCCCTATCTTAGGTTAGATAAAACTGAAAATGAAGTCAGAATTTCCTTTAAAAAGCCTTATCTAGAGCCGGGTGGTGGTGGTGCATGCCTGTAATCCTAGCATTTGGGAGGCAGAGGCAGGCGGATTTCTGAGTTTGAGGCCAGCCTGGTCTACAGAGTGAGTTCCAGGACAACCAGGGCTACACAGAGAAACCCTGTCTCAGGAAAAAAACAAAAAAACAAAAAACAAAAAAAATCCAAAAACAAAAACAATAAAAAGCCTCATCTAGCCCACAGAGAAGGTGGCTCAAGAATTTTTTCCAGCACTAGAAGCAACTGAGCCGCGCCCCCCCACCCCGCAGGAGGCCCAGAAAAATCTTCAAAGCCAACCACCCCATGGATGCTGAAGTTACTAAGGCCAAGCTTCTGGGGTTCAGCTCTGCTCTCCTGGACAATGTGGATCCCAACCCTGAGAACTTTATGGGTGCTGGAATCATCCAGACAAAAGCTCTGTAGGTGGGGTGTCTGCTTAGGCCGGAGCCCAATGCCCAGGCCCAAATGTACCGCCAAACCCTGCGCACCAGCAAAGAACCTATCTCCCATCACCTGTGTGAGCTGCTGGCCCAGCAGTTCTGAGCCCTGGACTTGCCTTGGGATATGGCCAGTGCCAGGCAGCCCTGGGATGAGGCAGCTGTGGTGGAGGGGGGCAGCGAGGGGACCTCCAGTGGCGACAGCAAAGACCCCAGGGTAGGGGCATGCCTGGGAGCTTCCTCTGGCCTTTTGTATTTTATTTTTGTTCATCTGCTGCTGTTTACATTCTAGGGGGGTCAAGGGAAGCACCCCCCTTCCCTTGTCCCCTGAAGCACAGAGGGGAGAGGGGCCACGGAAGTAGGTATCTCCTCCCTTCCCCACTACTTTTCCCCCCTCCCCTTTCCCCATCCAGGGGCCATGTATTATTGAGAGCGAATAGAGACGCTAATATTACCCCCCCCCCAAAGCCTCATCTGAGAGACCGTGGAGCCTCAAACATGGAATAGAGGTTATATTCATTATTTACTGTTTAGATTCAACCGATTATCCTTCAATTCCAAGGAGTGTTTGTGTCGGACTGATTAGACAGGGTAATATACTGTCTACAGCTGGGAGTAGCAGCTCAAACCTGTAACTTCCCTCATTTCCTCGAACCTGTAACTTCCCTCATCACTGAGGAAGCTGAAGAAGGAAGCTTGCTGTGAGTTCAGGGTCAGTCTATGCTACACGGTGATTCCAGGCCAGCCTGGGCTACATAGCAAGACTTTGTATAAAAGATACTGTATGCAGGGCAGTGGTGGCGCACTCCTGTAATCCCAGAACTCTGGGAGGCAGAGGCAGAGGCAGGTGGATTTCTGAGTTTGAGGCCAGCCTGGTCTACAGAGTGAGTTCCAGGACAGCCAGGGCTATACAGAGAAACCCTATCTCGAAAAACAACAACAACAACAACAAAAAGATACTGTATGCCTTTAATCTCAGGGCTCAGGAGGTGGCGTCAGGCTGAACTGTTTGAGTGGCAGTCTGGTATACATAGCAAGTTCCAAGCCACCCGGAGCTACAGAGGGAGACCCAGTCTCAAATAACTAAATAAACCGAAGTGATCAAAAGGAAGGAAAAAGAAACTACAGCTTCCAGTAGGCACTACTTTGTAACAAAGGAAAGGGAATATAGGTACCACTGCACCTGTATCATGTATACAAACTACAACTCCCAGGGTAGCAACATCTCAGCAGGGTGAGAGGCGTGACTGAACTCTCACAGGAGGCGGGAACCTTTCCGGAGCCACCCAGACAGCTTCCAGAAAAGGGCGTGGCCATGTGACCACCAGGAAGTTACCTGTAGAATCTTTTATGTTGCTCTCTGTCCACCTTGGCAGCCACCCCTTCATTGCAAAGCCGCGGACCAATAAGCCCTTAAAAAGAGGTAAAGAGAGGTGGGCAAAAACTCGTGGCAAAGATTGGCTATTGTATTCCCAGGAGGGACCAAATAGCTTTTTTTTTTTTAACCTGCTGAGTCAGGTGAACCGACTCTCTGTGGGGCAACCTGCTTAGAAAAAAAAACGAAGGAAATGGTCGTTTGCTCATTCTGAAGACTAAACACAGATCATATCATCTGCAAGACCCACTTGTGGGTCACGGTCTGTAACCCTTACTCCGCCTCAGAGGGCGGGGAAAATTGGAGAATTTGGGGGCCCGCAAAAGAAAGGCCTGCCAAGGCTAACTGCAGGAACCGATAGACAACCATGGCTTCCACCGTCTGGGGGGGTGCCCCCTGGTGGGGCCCACCGCCCCCAGCCCCAGCCCGGCCTCTCACAGACATAGACTTCTGCTCCGGCGCCCAGCTGCAGGAGCTCACTCAGCTGATTCAGGAGCTGGGTGTTCAAGAGAGCTGGAGTGAAGGGCCCAGGCCTGGAGCTGATCTTCTCCGAGCCAAGGATTTTGTCTTCTCTCTACTTGGTAAGTAATTATCAACCGTGGGACTTTGCAAACCCCAGCCTCGCCATTTTCTGCCCCGGCTTTGAACCATGAAACCTTCACGACTCTTTCTCTTCTTAGGCCTAGTTCACCGCCAGGACCCTCGTTTTCCACCCCAGGCAGAACTCTTGCTGCTTCGCGGTGGGATTCGCGAAGGTTCCCTAGATTTAGGGCACGCCCCCTTAGGGCCCTACTCCCGGGGACCTCATTATGATGCCGCCTTTACACTCCTTGTGCCTGTGTTTTCTCTGGATGGCACTGGGCCCGAGCTGCTACTGGATCTGGAATCCTGTTCTGCATGGCTCCGCCTTCCAGAACTGATGCGCGGAATTTTGGTCCGGGAGGCCTGGCAGGATTGCCTAGGACCTCCTGTCCCAGGAGAAAGTGATATGACTCACCAAACCCATAGCAAAGAGAGTCCCACCGACCGAGAAAACTCTGTAGATAAGTCACGTGATTATGTCCCTGAACCTGAGCCACACATGTCTTCGCAAAAATCATCTAGTGACCTTTCAGGGTCCCAATCGTCTTATAATGACATCGCCAATCTTGGAACTCCTGAACCTTTGGAAATACCGAGTAGTGACGCCTTGGAAGCCGACGAAAGCCCAGTACCAAAGCCGTCGGAGGCTCCAGAGGCATGGCCCACATTATGCCCGACCCAAGTAACTTCATGGTTCTTTGTTAAGTTGGCTGAGGTTGCTGAGTCCCTGATCCCGGTCCCAGGAGCCCCACGGCTAGTTCATGCAGCTCGCCACGCGGGTGTCACCACGGTCCTCCTGGCAACTCCAGAGCCCCCACGCCACCTCCTGCTCTTCGACTTGGTCCCGGTGGTGACCGTGACGGGCTGGCCCGACAGGGCTCGGAGCCATTCGTGGGCGGGTCCACTGGTCTCTGAATCGGCCTCTTTCTACCTAGTGCCCGGCAGCCTCCCGGAGCAGCAGGGCGCCTCTGGATGGCAGTTGTGCTTCGCCCGCCAGGAGCTGGCGCTCAAAGCGCGCATCCCCGCGCCGCTGCTTCAGGCACACGCGGCGGCCCAGGCGCTGCTGCGCCCACTGGTGGCGGGGACCCGAGCGGCTGCGCCCTACCTCCTGCGGACCTTGCTCTACTGGGCGTGCGAGCGGCTCCCAGCGCTCTACCTGGCGCGGCCCGAAAATGCAGGCGCTTGTTGCCTTGGGCTACTGGATGAGCTGAGCCGAGTGCTAGAGGCCGGGGCGCTGCCTCATTATTTTTTGAGCGGCCGAATGCTCCGCGTGGGAGACGGCTCCGCTGCTCTGCGCGGGGCATTGATCCAGCTCCGCGGGGACCCTGCACAGGCCTTGCGTGAGGCTGTGGAGGAAGCCAAGGTGGCCCGCAAAGGGGGCGGTTTAGCGGGCGTAGGGGGCGGGACCCATTAATAAAAATTCTACTCCTAAGGGAATGGAGAGTGTTTCCTTTGGCAAGAGGGTCATGGAGGAGACTGCTGCCCCCACGCAGACAGACAGTGTATGCTTGGGTCCAAAGTCTCTTTTCTAAAAGGTTTCCCCGGTATTCTGCCCTGCGTGAGGCCCAAGTTCTCTAAATCTAGCTGGCGCCCCTTCTAACCCGGTACTGCCTTCCGGAACCTCTCTCCCCGATTCTTTGAGTCTACAGAGAACGGGAGGAATGTATTTACTGACAAAATGCGGGAAGGAACTGGTTTTTGGAAACCTAGTTCTGATCAGTTTGGTTCATACCAAAGCAGAGATAGTAAGTCCGGATCACAGCCCAGACTGGATGGCACAGCCGCCCGTTTCTCCTCTTTCCCCCCAACTCTCCTCATCCATTTCTGTCCTCACTTCCATCCCAAGCGGTAGTGTTCCTTTTCATTTTCTCTCTGTGGGCTATTCCATCTACCCCCTGTTCCGAGCCCCGCCATATCAGGCTCCCGTGTCTCGTCTTCTCCGAACCCCGAGACTTGCAGGCCTTGTCTCTACTCCGCCAGTCTCGGTGACAGTCCCCACTTAGAGCTTCCATGGAACCCCAGGGTTCCGCCCGCCCAGCTTCTCCGCGTCTCCGCCCCCTGCCCCGCCCCCGGGCCGGCTCGCAGAGGAGGGGGAGCCTCTGTCGCCGCCGCCGCCGCCTCAGCTTCCCACAGCCGCTGCCGCTGCCGCTGCCTCCGCCGCTCTGCCTGGTCCAACCTCCAGGCCCAGTGCTCTGACTTTGCCGAACCGAGGCGCTCTGCAGAGACATCCTTACTCCTTCCTGGGGGTCCGGGACGCTTAGGCCGACGTTGGGGGGAAACCTCCGCTTGCGGGTGACAGGGAGGGAGGAGCCTGGAGCTGGAGCTCGCGGCACCCGTCGCCCGGATCAACAGGACAGGACAGGTTGAGGGGCGTCGGGGAAAGGAAGGGGTGTTATAGCAGTCCCAGGGAGGATGAGAAAGCCCTGGCACAGGAAGCTCTGATGCGCTCTGACTTAAGGGCCTGTTCACGTTTGAGGAGTGCTGACAACGTGGGTGCACTCCTCTCTTGGGGGCCTTGTTAGGTTGGAGGGTGTGGGATCTAAGCAGTGCCAGTTGTTCCTCGGGAAATTTAAGGGGCAACTAGAAAACAAACAGAAACGACTAATGCTCCTTTTTTCGGGGCGACAGAGGGTCCTCCAGACAACCACCTGGTGTCTGCACTAGAAAGGGCTGATTTGGAGGTGACTTCAAAAGGAGCGGAGGGTGGCAAGGTGAGGGCATGGTCTCAGCAGCTGGAACTCTGTGGCACTAGAAATGGGGGTGACAATGAGAAAAAGCATTATCCGGCCAGAGGGTCTGGGAACCCCTGCTCACTGAACCTAGACAGCCTGGGATTAAGTCATATTTGCTGGGGGGGAGCATTTGAAGAAAGCGGGAGAGTCACTCCATTTGGAGTAGAGCAAAGGAAAAAAACAGAGCTGGCCTCCTTGACATTGACAGCAGCCTAGGCTGAGCTAATGTCCACAAAGCTTAGGACCCACACCCTTTGTAAGAGAAGGCTGGGCAGGAGCGGCCCTAAAATAGGGTAGGAGGAAGCCCCGGAATATTGCGAACACATCTTAGAAATATAGGAGGGTCTTTACTTCGGGATAGAGGAGGGACCCTCTATCTCGTACAGAGGCGAGCGACGAGGGAAAGCTTCTTTAGGGGACAAAATTCATGGGTGAGGTCAGCTGAGGAGTGCAAAGGCTGCTGGAGCCGCTGAAGCTAGTCAGGGCCCAAGGGTCGGGGGAGCTGGTGGTGTGCGGGGACAGACTGGGGTCCGGGGTTTATCTTCAGATCCTGTGGGTGGGGCGGTGGGTTGGGTCCTGAGCATGCCCTGGTGAGAGGGCTCCTCTTTGGGGAGCCTAGGGCGCTCCGGGAGCCTGCTGGTTTGGGGGTGTCTCCTCCCGGGGCGCGATGGCGGCGTTGGCCAGTAGCCTGATCCGACAGAAGCGGGAGGTCCGCGAGCCCGGGGGCAGCCGGCCGGTGTCGGCGCAGCGGCGCGTGTGTCCCCGCGGTACCAAGTCACTTTGCCAGAAGCAGCTCCTCATCCTGCTGTCCAAGGTGCGACTGTGCGGGGGGCGGCCCACGCGACAGGACCGCGGCCCAGGTGAGTGTGGCTAGGGCGGGGTCTCCCGGACAGAAGTCCCGCCTGAGGCCAGGGACCCTGAGGAATGAAGCCCGATGAGGAGGGGGGATGTCCCAGAAGTGGAAGAGGTGGGCCAGAACGACAAAATCTACGGGACTATCCTTCAGTTTCTTCCTCTTTGCCTGTAATGCCGAGTCTCCTTGCTTTCGAGGGCAGGGGGAAGGTTTGAGGGGCGAAGTCTGGCGCCCCAAGCTTCTCAGCTCCCGTCGGCCCCCCTTCAACACAGGGCTCCCCACCCCACCCCCACGGTTCTTCGCCTACGTGCGGGTTCTCGCGATTCTTTCCATCCGAAGTGGCGGGGCTTGGGGGGTTCTGGACGCTTGGGTCACCCCGAGGGTTTCTGCAGCCCTGGCTGCCCCGCCCCCGCTCCGGTTCTCCCGCCCCTCCGCGCTTTGGCTCTGTTCCTCCTGGTCGAGCTCGTCTGGCCAGGAGCCAATCTCTCCAGCTCTCCCCCGGGTGTCCTTGCAGCTACCTCGTCCGCCAGCCCCCTCCGTACGCCCTCCTTCTGTGACCTGCGCTTCGAGAAGGGTGCTGGGCACCCCCTCCCATTACTCCTGTGTGACTCGGAAATCCAGTCCTACAGGCTCCGGGGACCCTCTGCCAGTAGAAACTCACTCACACACAGTTCAGGCTGAAGACCTGCACTGGGACTTAGGCGGGGGTCGTACCACTTACAAGGGGGAACTCGGCAGAGAGCAAGCCGCGGGAAAGGAGAGATGTAAGGGTTGGTATGTGATTCCCGTCCAGGTACGACAGTTAGGGAGTCCCTCTGGCCTCGCTCCAGGCCGCGGCCGGTTCCCCTGGGGGTAGCCCCTTGCGCCTCCTCCCCCATCCCCAACAGTAGGTAGTGGTACAGTCCGCAGCCCACCCTCTGAGTGGGACCCAGCCCCCACGTGATGCAGCCCGCCTCTCCTTCTCTGTCCCCTCTTCCTTTTCCTGGATGTGGTTTAAATGTCCCCCATCCCAGGCCAGTTACCTGGCTGAAGGGTAGAGGCTCAGTCTCAGGGAAAACTGGACCTTCGTGAGCCAGTCGACCGACAGACAGACAAATAGACAGACAGATGGGTCAGTGTCAGACAGGCCGGCGCTGTGCCAGAGCAAGGCCCGCGCCAAGCGAGCGGCAGCTGCAGCAGCAGGTGCTGAGTCAGCGTCAGTCAAGCCCAGTCCTACCCCTACTTGTGAGGGGGAGCCCCTTGCCTGTGGTCACCTTGCTGCACACCCCGACATTTGCAAACACAGTGCCCTGCGGCTCTGGTACTGTCCGTGGCCTTCTCTCTCTCTCTCTCTCTCTCTCTCTCTCTCTCTCTCTCTCTCTCTCTCTCTCTCTCTCTCTCTCTCTCTTCTACCTCCTCCCTGGCCCCTCCCCCAACTCTGGTAGGGAGAAGGAATTAAGCCATTTAAATAAATTTCAATAAATTAAGCTGCTGCTCATGATTAGAGAAAGCGGAAGGGACCCACACCCCAGCTTCCTCAGGAATCAAAGAGGTGGAAGGAAGCTTGCTTGGAGGGTAAGGGAGCTGGGGCCCTGAAACCCTCTTCTCTTCATTTCCCCTGTGATCCCGCCAAGTGTAGGAATGTTCCTGGGAACAGAGATGTCATTTTTCAAAGATAAATGTCTCTCTCTCTCCAGAGCCTCAGCTCAAAGGCATCGTCACCAAACTGTTCTGCCGCCAGGGCTTCTACCTCCAGGCAAATCCCGATGGCAGCATCCAGGGCACCCCAGAGGACACCAGCTCCTTCAGTGAGAGGGGACACCAGCTGCAGGGTGGGATGTGGGGACAGGAGATGACAATCCTATCACCAGGCTTTGCGGCCTTCTATTTGTCTTGAGCCCCAAGGGAGGCAGTGGGGCCAGAGTTGGGGGGCAGGGCTCAGATGGAAGGGAGGTACCTGGGTCTTGATGCCTGCTTTCTCCTCCCCTCCCCCAGCCCACTTCAATCTGATTCCTGTGGGGCTCCGTGTGGTCACCATCCAGAGTGCCAAGCTGGGTCACTACGTGGCCATGAATGCTGAGGGGCTGCTGTACAGTTCGGTAAGACAAGGCCGAGTGGCCTGGAGTACTGGGGACACCCTCACTATAAGCATCCTTTGCTACAGACAGGACGGACACCCAGGACTCTGTCCTTCCTGTTTTGGCTGTTCAGGGCTTAGTCCAGAACTCCTCCCCTAGCGTGCACCCATCTCTGCTGGCACTGCCCACCCTCAAGTACCCAGACGCTTTGGATGCCTGACTCGTTCAGCTATTAGGGCCGTACTTCTCAGCCTTCAAACCTCATCTTTCCTCTGGATAAGAGGTTGGGAAGGAAGAAAAAAAATGTTATTTCTAGTGTCCCTATAAATCTAGTTCCTGTCCCCGGGTGGTCCACCGGGTTCTTCCTTATTCTCTCTGTGTTCTGGTTTCTGCATGGACTCAGTAGCTGCGGCCTCCTTTCCAAATAATGTATGGATTATATCTTGGCTGCTGCTTCCCAAGGGCTCCATTCTGCCAGTGATTTCTCTCTCTCTCTCTCTCTCTCTCTCTCTCTCTCTCTGTGTGTGTGTGTGTGTGTGTGTGTCCATGCCTCTTTCTGGATCTGTGTCTCCTCAGCCGCATTTCACAGCAGAGTGTCGCTTTAAGGAGTGCGTCTTTGAGAATTACTATGTCCTGTATGCCTCTGCTCTCTACCGTCAGCGTCGATCTGGCCGGGCCTGGTACCTAGGCCTGGACAAGGAAGGCCGGGTCATGAAGGGAAACCGAGTCAAGAAGACCAAGGCAGCTGCCCACTTTGTGCCCAAGCTCCTGGAGGGTGGGTATGGGCTCAAGAAAAGGTGGGTCATGTGGGAGGGTATTGACCTTGACGTGACTACTCAGTGACACATAGCTCGGGCCGTAAATATTCAACAAGATGATGTCATGGCAGGCCAAGGCAGGAAGACTTTAGCCTTTAGGGGGTTGGGAAGCGCTCTTCCTTTAAATTGGGGTTCTCTAAGGGTGAATAAGAGAAGGGAGGCCCCTCAGAGCACTGGCTCTCTGTGTGCCTAATTCTCCTTGCTTCTCTCTTTCTTCCCTTCACAGTGGCCATGTACCGGGAGCCTTCTCTCCACAGCGTCCCTGAGACCTCCCCTTCTAGTCCCCCTGCCCACTGAGATGTAGTCCCTGGACTGGAGGCTCCCTGCACTTCCAGGGAGCCAGCACCACCACGCCTCGTCTCCTAGCCCTGCTCCAGGCCTTGCTGCTCTCACGCCCCTTGCCACACACATGCCCTGAGCAGCCAGGTCTCACCAGGTGCTGTACCCTGTGGGAGTTTAGGGGCTGTCTGGGACCTCACAGTTGCTGAGCTCTTAGATCCGGGGGCCCAGGGGAGGTCCCAAGATGGGGTGCCTGAGATGATCCTGGCTGATCACGTCTCTTTTTTTTTGTTTTCCACACCAACTCCTGCCCCCTTTTTTCCTAAAAGGCACTGGGGTTCCAACACTGACAAGGCAAGGGAACTAATCCTCTCCACCCTGGCTGAGCCAGTCTCTGAAGTCATGTCCTTCTTTTCCTTGCCACGAAGCCATAGCTTTTGAGGTCGGTCTACCTAGGTTGCCACTCAGGCTTCTCCTCTCTCTGTTCTACCTTCTGTCTTGGTCTGGAAGGTTCTGATATAGCTGCTCACCCCAGCCAGGCAGGGCCATTCCTATGTTCTGTGTTGGAACCCAGGTATGGATCCTTTACATTTCTATCCTTGTCCTAGATGGACACCTCCCACCCCTAGCTTTAAAAAAGAGGCTGAATTTGAGCCTCCTAATGTAGCTATTGGCCTTGGTCTGAATTGGAACCAGTCTCAGGTCACCACAGGTTAAACCTTCTTATCCCAGAGACACCCAATTCTAGAACGTGGTATTCTAAACCTTTCTAGAGCCACACTTCCTCCTGATTCTCAGCTCTAGGACATAGACCATGCCTCTCAGCCCCGTTTTCCAGGATGGGGCTAGGGCCAGCGCAGCCATATTATTGTACTAGAGTAAGTTCTAAACCTACCCTTCCACTTTCTCTATCGATTAAGGAATGAGATATGGGTAGAACTCAGCTATGATTAATTAAGAACTAATTGGCTCTGAGCTGTGCTTGGTAGTACGTGCCTGTAATTCAGCACCCAGGAGGCTGAATCAGAAGGATTTTGAGTTGGAGGTCATCCTGGGCTATAATAGCAAAACCTTGTTGCAAAAGCCAACACACACACACACACACACACACACACACATACACAGGGAGAGAAAGAGACAGACAGAGACTGAGAGAGAGATTTATTACTAATCAATACTGAATGGATCAGGAACCACGTCTTGCTTTTCCTAAATAATTTTCTAAAAATCGTCACTTACTCTTCCATGGTTTCTAGTTTCACCATTCCAACTGGGGTTCTGCTAGGGAAACAAGAGTCTGGGGAAAGGTACAGGAGTTCTGGAAGTCTGTACCCGGCTCCTGGCAGGGAAGCTGGGAAGGAGAAAACAGCCCAGCCCGGTGTGGAGGGAGTGATTGAACCTGCGTCTGAACACTTAGCTACCTCAGCAGGAATTCCTTCCAGATCCCCTTTAAAGCTGAGGTCCTTCATTCTGATATAGTGCGGTGCATCTGTGAGGTAAAGGAGGGGAAGAGAATCAGGAATGAAAGGCTAGCCTGGTCTACACAGTGAGTTCAGGGCCAGCCTAGGCTATGTGAGACCCTGCCTCGAACAACAGGAAGCTGAGGTCTATAACGATAATAACTCTAGGATGAAAAAGGACAGATAGCGACAAAGCCCTGACTCTCCCTCACAGCAAAGAGACCCGCAACTCAGCAATAAGCTCCACTTCTCCGAGCCCTCTACAGGTCAGGCCTAGGAAATGAGCCTCTTGGGCTCCCAGACCTCATACCTATCCCCAGAGCTTCTAACTAAATAGAATTTACTTTACCTTACAGCTTAAACCTCAGGTGGGTTTTAAGTACCCAAAAAGGACCTGAAAACGGGGAAAGTCATGGGGAACCTCTAGCAAAATAGGGGGTAGATTCCGAGTCTAGCAGATGTAGGTGGAAACATCTATGGGGGTCCTAAGGGAGGGGCTAGTGCTCAAAGACAGGTCACTTTTCCTCAGGCCCTTTTACTTCTGGCTTGTTGCAAGAGATGCCCCCCTCCCTCATACAAACCCCGCTCAGGCTCCGCCCATCTCCTGGCACTGCTCTCAGGGGACTGGGTCTCCACTTCATGCTTTCTGTAATTAAAGATGATTTATACAACCGGAGTGTTAGCTGACATTTGTGAGTGGAGGGCGACTACAGTTGCTCCGGGCGGGACCAAGTCCCGAGGGCGGGGCGGGTGGGCTGGCTGCTGGTCCCCCCGACAACAGGTGCACATTCCTGGGCGCCTCGTCACTTCCCCTGGCCCGAGGGCCTCGGCCGCTATCCGGACAAATTCACTGAGCGAAAGAGGCAGGGCCATGGCCTTAGGGGCGCTGCTTCTGCTTCTGGGGGTGCTCGGGACGCCCCTCGCCCCAGGTAAGTCAGTTTGGTTCTCCAAGAGGTAGTGACGAGCCGTGGTCACAGCCAGCTCCCGGAGCGTCACTTAGTGCTTTCCTTGTCAGGCGCCCGCGGGTCGGAAGCCGAAGGCCAACTGATTAAGAAACTTTTCTCGGACTATGATAGCTCGGTGAGGCCGGCGCGGGAGGTGGGAGACCGCGTCGGGGTCAGCATCGGCCTCACCCTGGCGCAACTCATCAGCCTGGTGAGAGCGGCACAGCGGGTGGAGGTCGCAGGGCAAGACCGATTAGGGGCGTGGCTTTAGACGCTGCCCCGAAGACTGACAGCCTGGGGGCGGGTTATGCTAAGAGACGAACAGGCCTTTGGCGATGATTGGGTAAAAAACAGACCAATGAACAAGTTCATGGGCGTGGCTTCTATGGTAGGCACGAGTTAGCAGAATGCTGTTCGACTAACTCGTCTGTGGGCGGGCTTTGAGGCGGAGCTAGGGCAGAAGGACCTGCTACCGGGAGGACCTCGAGGCGGAGTCGTGTAATATTCTAGCAAAGTCCCCAGAGCTTGGTGCGCAAGCAGTCAACATCGTTTAGACGCTGGGCGTGGCCCATGATTTAACCCCTACATAAAAGAAAGGAAAGCTGGGATCAGAGTCTGGTGTTTTGAGATTGGTACTAGATGAAGTTTGCACCCAAGAGGGTGCAACTTAGAAAAAGGGGCTTGAGAGTCCATGCAGAAAGTAACTCCTTGAACCCTCGTTTCCACCCACTTCATTTCACTTCTGCCTTTTAAATTTTCCATTCTAGAACGAGAAGGATGAAGAAATGAGCACAAAGGTGTACTTAGACCTGGTATGGAGACCCCGTGGGTTAGGGAAGGGCACCCCATCTCCTTCATATTAATCTCCTGGAATCCTCAGCCCAGTAAGATTTTTTCAAATAGTAACTCATAACGTACACATATAATAGCTGAAACAGAAGCTAGTTCAATCTCTTCAGTTATTTCTTAAGTTATTCTATTTTTATTTTATGTGAATGGGTGTTTTGCTTACATATGTCTGTGAACCACATCATAACTGGTGTCCGCAGAAGCCAGAAGAGGGTCTCTGATTTCCTGGAACTAGAGTTACAGATGGTTGGGCCTTCCATGTAGGTGCTGGGAATCCAATTTGGGTCCTCTGGAAGAGCAGCCAGTGCCCTTAACTGATGAGGTATCTCTTTAGGCCCCCTCTTCGGTTTGAGAATGATAAAAGAGAGTTCAGTGCAGGGGCGGGGATGGGGGGCGTTGGGGGGAGGAGTCTAGTTGATGTGAATTCCAGACTGTGAAGGCAGAGCCAGAACCTTTTCCCTTGACCGACCGGTCAGCCCTGAGCTGCTTCCCTTTGCACCCTTTTCCTGGCACTCTCTGGGACACCTCAAGCCTCTCTCCCTGGCCTCTAGTCGGAACAGCCCTTTAGCCTCTGCTTCCCTAGGAGTGGACGGACTACAGGCTAAGCTGGGACCCCGCAGAACACAATGGCATCGATTCTCTCCGCATCACTGCTGAGTCCGTTTGGCTCCCTGACGTGGTGCTGTTGAACAAGTAGGGTCCTTCTAAAGCCTGGGGTGGGGGAGGGGTTGAGGCATGAAGGGATTAGGGCAAACCACAGGGAAAAGGGAGGTGAACCATCGGGGAGGGGACAGGGTCTCCGGAGGATAGACCCAGATCCCATATGAAACGATCTCTCCCCTTTAGCAATGACGGAAATTTCGATGTTGCCCTGGACATTAACGTCGTGGTATCTTTTGAGGGCTCTGTGCGCTGGCAACCCCCTGGCCTGTACCGCAGTAGCTGCAGCATACAGGTTTGCAAGCCTCATCTGTTCCCAGGCTGCCTCACTCCCCAGCTACTCCCAATCCTGCACCACAATTCCTCCAGACACAAACTTCTTGTTTGTTTGCCCTGACTTTACACCACCCTGTATACTTTAGTTTTCCACCATCTTCAGAGGTCGTGTCTGCCATTTCTCTGATGATCCCTTCTTCGTAACCCGAGTCCAATGACCTCACAAGCTCCCCTAGTCCTTCCTTGCCAGTTCTTTGGCAGCTCCAGTGTCTTCCCCTCCATCCAGGTCACCTACTTCCCCTTTGACTGGCAGAATTGCACCATGGTGTTTAGTTCCTACAGCTATGACAGCTCTGAGGTCAGCCTGACAACAGGCCTGGGTCCTGAAGGACAGGAGAGGCAGGAAATCTACATTCATGAAGGGACCTTCATTGGTGAGTAGGCCTGGATCTCACACCCAAGGCTGATAGACAGGTTCTGTTATTGATGCTCAGTTACCCTGGTGGGGTCAGCAACGT
Organism: Apodemus sylvaticus; assembly: GCF_947179515.1. Classification (NCBI taxonomy): domain Eukaryota; kingdom Metazoa; phylum Chordata; class Mammalia; order Rodentia; family Muridae; genus Apodemus; species Apodemus sylvaticus. The sequence continues at coordinate 54,683,822 of NC_067481.1, forward strand.
GGGGATGATGATCAATACAGCAAACATGGGAAAGGAAGCCAAGTGTGCTAAGTCAGACCTTTAATGCTAGCACTTGGAGGGGCAGGGTGAGGCGGGAGTATTGCTGTATATTCAGGGCCAGCCTGGGCTACATTCAGAGGCCCTGATTCTTAAAACAGATAAGCAAAAAAAAAAAAAAACAAAAAAAAACAAACCGATAGCTCTTGAAATGTAAACCTGAATTCAGTACTGGGAATCTACAGTAGAAGGCGAGAACTCCCAAAAGCTGTCTCTTGACCTTTGAATTCACATTGTGGCATACACACACACACACACACACACACACACACACATCAAATATGGAAGTTGAGGCTTGTTTATTAGAGGCAGGCTGTCTAGCAGTGTGCCACCTCAGGCACGCCTGGGTTTACCTCTCCTGTCTCCCTCCTCCAGAGAATGGCCAATGGGAGATTATCCACAAACCCTCTAGGTTAATCCAACTCCCAGGGGATCGGAGAGGAGGGAAGGAAGGACATCGTGAGGAAGTTATCTTCTATCTCATTATCCGGCGGAAGCCTCTCTTTTACCTGGTCAACGTCATTGCCCCGTGTGTCCTCATCACGCTCCTGGCCATCTTTGTTTTCTACCTTCCCCCAGATGCAGGTAAAGGGCGGGCAAGGGCTCCAGGCCCTCGGGGTCCTTAGCCCAGCCTTTTCCTTCTCACCTTTCAGTCCAGGTTAGCTTTTGTTTTCTAAAATTCTTACTTGAGCTGGGTGGGGGTTGTCCAAGCCTTTAATCCTTGTACTTAAAGGCAGAGGCAGGCGGATTTCTGAGTTCGAGGCCAGCCTGGTCTACAGAGTGAGTTCCAGGACAGCCAGGGCTACACAGAGAAACTCTGACTTGAAAAAAAAAAAAGATTTGTGAAATCTTTTGTGTCACAGAGAAAGAGACAGAGAGGACAGAGAGAGAGAAAGAGAGAGAGAGAGAGAGAGAGGAGAGAGAGAGAGAGAGAGAGAGAGAGAGAGAGAGACTGGAGAGTTCCATGCATTCCTGAGCCTCTTGAGGCAGGTAGTAGTACTGGGATCAGAACACAAGTCCTCAGATAGAGCACTAGCCTAGTTTTCTTTTTTGTAGCTGTGATAAAAGACTGGCCAGAACCAACTTATGGGAGGAAAGGGTTTTATTTGGCTTATGAGTTACAGCTCACCATAAGCCAAGGCTGGAACTCAAAAGTAAGAACTGCAAAACAGATCATGAAAGAACCTTGCTTACTGGCTTGCTTCCTCTGGCTTGCACAGCTACGTTCTTTATACAGTCCTGACCCATGTACTCAGGAATGGCCCTGCCCCACAGTGTCCTGGACTCTTCTCTATCCCTTAGCAATTAAGAAACTGTCCCCTACTCGCCCACAGGCGAGTCTGATGAGGTCATTCCTTTTGAAGCCTCCTTTTCCCAGGTTTATGAAATGAACATACAGAAGTTCATCTAGATAAGCAGTAAGTGTCCTTACCTACTGAGCAATCTCTCCAGCCCCCAGGTTGCGTTTTTGTTTGTTTGTTTTGTTTTGTTTTGCCAACTCAAACCACCGTGGATTGGCTAGCAGCCGCCCCAGGGTCTCCCCGTGCACAGTTAGGCACTGCAGGCTCTGCACTGCCTCTGCTCTGCTTCTGGCTTTCCCTCGCTCTGGTAACATTTTCACTCTTCCCTTTAGAGTCCCAGCCTCCCAGTCACAGAGCTCCCACGTCTATGACAAACCAAATTCCAGGCTAAGCCAACTATTTGTATTTCCCATTCTTAGCTAACCACCTTCCTCCTACCTTCCAGACACCAACTGGTGCCTTATCTGGCTGCCTCCATAGGAAATGACAGTTGACTTTTCTCTATAAGGAAGTACAATATAGCAACAGGGTGACCCTGGGCACATTCCATAATGACTATGTATCTGATTTTTCTGATCTGGAAATGGGATAGTCATTTGCATAGAATGATTGTGAAGATTGACCAGGTTAATAAAACTATACCTGCTACCAGGTTAGATCTATGTAAATGTGTTTGCTATGTTTGAACAATTGCTGGAAGGCAATACAGTTGAATTATATGTGTAAATTCTAACCTTTACAATAACCTTTTAGGTACGTGCCAAATTGTCATTTCCTTTTATAGAGAAGGGAACAGAGACTGAGGGAGATAAAGTCATTTGCCCTGGCATCACATTCAGGTCTGCACTTGGGAGGCTGATGCAGGAGCATTGCCAAGAGTTTGAGGCAAATGAGTATGAGCTTAGCTGGAATTTCATAAGAAGACCCTGTCTCAAAAAATTCCCAAAAGACCCAAAACAAAACAAGCAGCCAGGCAGTGGTGGTGCACGCCTTTAACCCCAGCACTTGGGAGGCAGAGGCAGGTGGATTTCTGAATTTGAGGCTAGCCTGGTCTACAGAGTGAGTTCCAGGACAGCCAGTGCTACACAGAGAAACCCTGTCTTGAAAAACCAAAAAAAAAAAAAAAAAAAAAAAAAAAAAAAAAAAGCAAGCAAATATGAAAACAAATAAACAGATCCCAGTATTTTCCTCATCTATGACAGAAAGGAAGAAAGATGCTGTTCAAGAACATATTTCCCTACAAAGTGAGTTCCAGCCAGGGCTACACAGAGAAACCCTGTCTCAGAAAAAAAAACAAAAAAAAGACCATATTTCCAGGTCCTGTAAGATGGCTCAGTAGGCAAGAGTGAGCATGCTTGGGGGCCTGAGTCTTATATGAAACCCTTAAGTTGTTCTTGGACATCTCTAGATGTTCTATGGTACACTCTGTGTACACACACACACACACACACACACACACACACACAGTGTTAAAAAGAAAAAGAACCTACTTACAAATACAATCACTTCTAGAACGGGGCAATCTTGGAGCCTAGTATTACAGGATGAAAATAGAGTGAACTGTATAGCTTATTTCTTTCAGTAGCTTTCATGAGGTTTGTAAGGTCTCTTGTATGACACAGGAAGAATCAGTCACTTTTGTATACTGTTTTATTTTTAGATTCTTCACATTGCTATATTGTTCTTGAAAAAGCTACAGAGATTGGTCTATTCATCTATGCAACTAAGTCTGTGGGAATCTTGTGATATGCTGGCCACTGAAAATGTATCAGGGAATAAAAACAATATAACTGGATTGAGACTATTGCTCAGGGATAGAGCACTAGAGGAGGTCTGTAGAAGTAGTCTACGGTACACCAGGCCCTGGATTTCATCCCTAGCAATGGGGGCTGCAGAGCGGGGCAGAGATGTAGTTTAGCTGGCTTAGTGTTTCCCTTGTATGCATGTATAAAGCCCCAAGTTCACTGTCCAGAACCCACCTATCAACAAATGACAAAAAGTAAATAAAATCCCTGACTTCCTTCTAGTGGGGAAGTCAGTCAATAAACTGATGTCTACCATCATATGTTAGAAAATAACAAGGTTTTTTCTTTTTTTTGCTTGTTTGTTGTTTTATTTTTATTTATTTATTTATTTTCAAGACAGGGTTTTTCTCTGTCACCCTGGCTGTCTGGAACTCACTCTGTAGACCAGCTAGCCTTTAACTCAGAGATCTACCTGCTTCTGAACAAGTTTTAAAGAGGAAAATAAAACATGAAGGGGTTTGGAAAGATTAAAATGCGGGTGGACTTGTATTTTACTAGCACTCAGAGATAAAAGGTCTGAGCGTTTGAGGGTGCACAGGGAGTATCAGGCTACAAAGTGAGATCCTGTCTCACAAGAGAGCTGGGGATGTAGCTGTGGTGTTTGCCTCTCATGCACAAAGCCTTTGACCCTTATCACAGAATAAACCAGACATAGTAGCAAACCCTCTAATCTGAGCGCCAGGGATGGGAGGGAAGACGGGAGGATCAGAAAGTCAAGGTCACACTCTGAGCACAGAGAGCTCAAGGCCAGCCTGAGTGACATCTGGTCTCAGAAATCAAACAGAGCTAGAGAGATGGCTCAGCTGGTTAAGGCACTTGCTGCCAAGTCTGACAACCTCAGTCTGATCCACGGGACCCACGGGACATGGGGAGAGAATGGACTCTTGCAAGCTGTGTGTGCCATGGCACTTGTGCCCCCCCCCCCAAAAAATACAATGTGATCAAAAACATCAAATGAGAACAGGGCCAGGGACTCTGTGGCTTTTTTGGTACAGGGACTAATGTATCCCATGTAACCCCAACTCACTACATAGCTAACCTTTAACTTCTGATCTTCCTGCCTCCCTCTCAGGAGTCCTGGAATCATGGGCAGGCATTACCACACCAGTTTCTGGGATGCTAGGGATTGTACCCAGGGCTCCCTGTATGCCATGGAAGCACTGTGCCAACCAAACTCATCCTCAGCCTTAGAGGCTGCAATTTCAAAACAGCATCCGAGTTTGGTCCCTAGCCCCAAAGAATAAAAAGAGATGAATAAGTAAATAAATAAATAAAAATTGGGCAGGTAAAGCTGGGGATGGTGGCGCACATCTTTAATGCCAGCATTCAGGAGGCAAAGCTCCATGGATTTGAGGCTAGCCCGGACTACCGTAGTAAACTCCAGTAAAGGTCAGGGCTACCTGAGACCACTCACAACTCAAAGTGGGTTGGCAAGATGGCTCAGGAAGGAAAGGTGCTTGCTGCTAAGCCTGATGACCTGAGTTTGATCCCCACATGATGAAAGAGAAATGACTCTTGAAAACTGTCCTCTGGGCATGACTCTTGCTCTACCATATATGAACATGTATGTGCACATTCATATGTGTGCATAAACATATACACAAATTAAATATAGTAAAAAGAATTTAAAACGAGTAAAACTTGATGTTAGCAAATGCCTCAACAAGGAGCGAGTATTTGGCTTTAAGTGGGGAGAGGAGAGCCCTCAGGTTTCTGGTGAAAGAACATGCCAGGTAGGAGAGCTAGCAAGCACAACGGCCCTCCAGTGAGAGGCTGCCACCTACAGTGGCAAAATAGGGAGGTTCAAAATGATAGATAAAAAGGTGGATATGGGGGTACACACCCATAACCCAATAATTGGGAGACCTGGGCAGGACGATCACCTTAAATTTCCGGCCAGTCTGGAAGACATATAGTAAGTCACTTCCAGGTCAACCTGACGACAATGTAAGGCCCTGTCTCAAAGAATATGACAAGCATGGTGGCACAAACTTTAATCCTTCACTAGAGCCCTGAGTTCAAGAGCAGCCTGAGCAAAACAGAAAAGACACCTCGGAACCAAACACAAAGGGAACTTCTTTTAGATCCCACACAGAAGCCAAGTGCGGTGCCAATGCCTTTAATCCCAGTTCCCCCCCACCCCCCACCCCCCCTCCACACATCCTGCCACCTGGCAGAGGCAGGTGGATCCCTGAGCTCAAGGCTAGTCTGGTCTATATAGTGAGCTTCAGGCCAGCCAAAGCTACATAGTATAACCCTGTCTTTAAAGTGTGTGTGTGTGTTGTGTGTGTGTGTACACGCACGTGTAGCAATAGCAGCATGTAGCTCTTGTCTACCACCCCAACACAAGGGGGAGCTGCTGAGTCAGTGGGAATCCCTAGAACTCATCGGCCTGCCTAGCCAGTTAATGAACTCCAGACCCAGTGAGAGACACTGTCTCAAAAAATAAGGTGGAGGGGGAAAGCAGGAGACACATCAACTTCTGTCTCTCTCCCGTGAGAAAGCGCATATGCAGCACACACACATTTAATAACTTTTTTTTTTTTTTTTTGGAGACAGGGTTTCTCTGAGTAGCCCTGGCTGTCCTGGAACTCACTCTGTAGACCAGGCTGGCCTCGAACTCAGAAATCTGCCTGCCTCTGCCTCCCAGAGTGCTAGGATTACAGGTGTGTGTGCCACCACCACCCAGCTAACTTTTGAAAACAAAAGAGAGAAAGCAAACATAATTTTAAAAAGTAAAAGAGAAGGAGGATCAAGTTAGGAAGCCAATGACAGAGACTTATGGACCATTGAAATAGCAGCCTTTCTGTGTGTGTCTGTATGTGTCTGTGTGTGTCTCTCTGTGTGTGTGTGTGTCTGTATATGTGTTTATCTCATTTCCAGAGAGAGTTTCATGGATCCCAGGCTAGCCTTGAACTCAATATGTAGCTGAAGCTAGCTAGCATTGAACTCCTGATCCTCCTGCCTCTACCACCAAAGCGTTAAGATTGGTGTGATGCCATGCTAGGCATAATAATAACATAATGGTACCTATATCCCAACCTCCTTTCAAAAAACAAAAATTCTGGTACTGAGAATTGAATCCAGGGTCTTACGCATGCAAGCAAGGCCAACACTGCACCAGTTCATTTGGATTCCCAGCCTCACCCAGCCCTGTCTGCCTAAGCAGTCCAGGATGACTCTGAATTTATTCTGTAGCCCATAAATTTTGAACTTGCAACCATCCTATCTCGGCCTTAAAAGAAGTTGGGATACAGAAGTGTGCAAGGCCCAGCTAGGAGAGCAGTTTTGATAGTGAGGAAATTTGTTTGTAGACATGTTAAGTTTGTGATATCTGTTAGATATTCAACAGAAAAAAAAAAAAAAGAGTAGACATTTGCATGTAAGCCTGAAGTTCAGAGGAAGTCTGGGCTGAAGGAACAAATATCAGAGTTGCATACAAATGACTTTTCCAAAGGCCTGTGCTTAGGTTGGAGACATGAGTGGTGATTATGCTGTAGAGGTTCCTTTCTGGTAAAGACTAATCCTTCTGGTGGTGTTGGTGCCTCTAATTCCAGAATTTGGGAGGCAGAGGCAGGAGGATCTGACTTTGAGGCCAGCCTAGGCTACAGAGCAAATCCAAGGACAGCCAGGGCTACACAGAAAGTCTTTCTCTCAATAAAATAAAATATATATTAAAAAACAAAGGCGGGGCTGGAGAGATAGCTCAGAGGTTAAGAGCACTGACTGCTGTTCCAGAGGTCCTGAGTTCAATTCCCAGCAATCACATGGTGGCTCACAACCATCTGTAAAGGGATCTGATGCCCTCTTCTGGTGTGTCTGAGGACAGCTACAATGTACTCATATGCCTAAATTAAATAATTAAAAAATTAAAAAAAAAATAAGACTACTGCTCTGCCTTCTCTGTCTCCCAGGAGAGAAGATGGGGCTCTCCATCTTTGCCCTGCTGACCCTCACTGTGTTCTTGCTGCTGCTGGCCGACAAAGTGCCTGAGACGTCCCTGGCAGTGCCCATCATCATCAAGTACCTCATGTTTACCATGATCCTTGTCACCTTCTCCGTTATCCTCAGTGTTGTGGTCCTCAACCTGCACCATCGCTCACCCCACACCCACCAAATGCCCTTTTGGGTCCGCCAGGTAGGAGAGCTCTGTGTCTGGTCTCAATTCCCGACCTGAGTCAGTCAGGTGTGGGAGATGATGAGGCTAGCCCCGGCTACATAGAAAGATCCTCTCTGCAAAGGACAGACTAAGAAGGGAGGAGAGGCACTCTTGCCCTTGGGCTTGTGTCCAGGTGCTGCTCCTGCCTCCCACCAAGCTGGACTTGGCTTTTGGAGCTCAAGGAGAACTGCGGCTGGCACAGTGAAGGGCGGAGCCTGCTGGGAGTGGGGGTGCATCCTCATCTCATAGATCCGACAAGTTCTTCATCCATGTGGTTCATTTGGAGGCCCACGGAAACATTCTCAGCTTTAGATGACATCAGGGTAGAAAGTTTTGGACCCTAAAACTTTCAGGATGCCTCTCAGCCTGTTAAAGACCTTTTTTTTTTTTTTCTTTCTGAGACAGAGTTTCTCTGTGTAGTCTTGGTTGTCCTGGAACTTGCTCTGTAGACCAGGCTGGCCTCAGAGATCCGCATGCCTTTGTCTCCCAAGTTCTGGGATTAAAGTTGTGAGTCACCACTTCTGACCTAAAAGAGCTCTTTTTAAAAGTGTATGTGCATTGTGTGTGTGTGGTGATTATATATATATATTATGTGTATGAATGTTTTGTGTGCATATAAGCACTACTCGTGTGCCTGGGGTCTGGGGCCAGCAGCGCATCAGACTCCCTGGAACTAGACTTACAGATGGTTGTGAGCCACCATGTGGCGCTGGAAACCAGGGTCCTCTGGAAGAGCAGTCAGTGCTCTTGACTGCTAAGCCGTCTGTCCAGCCTTTATTAAGCTGTGCAGTTGAGGTTCTGCCAGTGTGTAGCTCAGGAGTACGATCAGTGCGCATGTACAGGAATGGACGCGTGGAGTGGGAATACTCAGCTGCTTCCTTTGTGGTCTGAAAGCATTAAAGCTCTCTGTAACATATCCCTTCTACTCTATAGATCTTCATTCACAAGCTCCCTCCGTACCTGGGTCTGAAGAGGCCCAAACCCGAGAGAGACCAGCTCCCGGAACCACATCCCTCTCTTCCTCCAACAAGTGGCTGGGGACGAGGGACTGATGAATATTTCATCCGGAAGCCTCCAAGTGATTTTCTTTTCCCCAAACTTAACAGGTAAGACCTACCCTCGTCAATCACTTGGGCAAGGGAGAGCTATAGCTCTCCCTTGGGAGTTGTAGGACCCCTGCGAAAAGGTGACATTTTAAAAAGCCAGAAACTTGCAGAAATCTGGAGAGGTCAGTGCTGCCCGGCAGATACGGAAGGAAGGGCTCTCGCAGGTTTTGAGAAGTATCAGGTGGTTGGAGGAGGCAGCTGGAGCAGGGTGGACAGGTCAACAGAGGTGGGTGGGGGAAGGAACTGCTTGTTCTCTTTGAACCCAGGGTGTGGTCAAACAGACCCCACCCTATGCAAACAGGTTTCAGCCTGAATCATCTGCCCCGGACCTGCGACGATTTATCGACGGTCCAACCCGGGCTGTAGGTCTGCCTCAGGAACTACGCGAGGTCATTTCCTCAATCAACTACATGGCCCGACAGCTGCAGGAACAGGAGGACCACAACGCAGTAAGTCCAAAGAGTCTGGAGCCTGTGGGCTCCGCGACCCCGGCTCCACCCCTAACTTCAAGCTCCGCCCTTAGCAGTCCCTTCCGTTTCTGATTGGAAGCGTGCTTAGTTTTGTCCTCCTTCCTGCTTTCCGACTGGTTCTCTACTCTCCTATCTAGCTGGTGCCTGGCTTTTGTTCTACTTGCCTTTTTCTCACATTCAAAGTAACAAGACTTCGGCAGAAAATGGAAAGGGGTGGGCTTTCCAGGGCTCGGGACCTGGCGCTTATTTTTATTTCTGCCTACCCTTAGCTGAAGGAGGACTGGCAGTTTGTGGCCATGGTTGTGGACCGTCTTTTTCTGTGGACATTCATCGTTTTCACAAGCGTCGGGACCCTAGTCATTTTTCTAGATGCCACGTACCATTTGCCCCCTCCTGAACCTTTTCCTTGAGGACCCTCCGGTCATTTTTGCCAAATGCTTCAGGTACTGTCAAGCTGTGTGGAGCTTGGCTCCTGTAAGAATCTAGTTTCTGGGAAGGCGCTGAAGTGAGACTTGGAGGCTGAGCCGGGTACCTTGGACCCACCCGAAATGTCCTACCTATTTAGAGTTTTGTTCTTCTGTGGCTTTTGCTTTTGTTGTTTTTGGGACAGAGTCTCACTCTGTGGCTCAGGCTAGCCTGGAACGATGAAGTCCAGGCTGGCCTCAAACTCCCAGCAATGTTACTTCCTTAGCCTACCAAATGTTGGAATTACAGACCTGGTAGGCCAGTGCACTTGGATTTTGTTTCTTGAAACTATACAGAATGTTGTGACATTCTTAGATCTCTAGTGAAATAGAATAATAACCAAGTAGTAGATTGTAAGCCTTCTGAGGACAGGAAATCTGTTGGCTACTATAATATCCCCAGCAGTGTGCACAGGCCCTAGCCCATAAGTGCTTAACATTTGTTGAAGAGAGGGGGAAAAATCTGGAAGGAAATATAAAATAATACCGCCTACAATTGCATGTATTAAAATTAAAATGTAGAAAAATGATTAATCATTTTTGTCTATTTTTAACTTTCTATAATTTATTTTTTGCAATGATTACCACCTTTAGAGTGCAAAGAGTTATTTCTAAAAGTCAGCATTTGCAATAAACATTAAAAAAAAAAAAAAAAAAAAGGAGTAGTGGTGAATGCCTGTAATCCCAGAACTTAGAAGACAGAGGCAGGAGGATTGCTATGAGTTCAAGACCAACCTCTGCTACATATTGGGAGATTTCATTCAAGCCAGGCATGGTGTCCCATACTTAGAATCCCAACATTAGAAGGCTGAGGCAGGATTGCTGTGGGTTTCAGCCAGGCTAGGTTATAGAATGAGACCTTGTCTGTCTCACAATCTTATTCAAGTGCTAGCTTTGCCACATAAACCACTAAACTACTCACAATCTAGTATATGCCCATAGAGAATTCCTAACAGTATATATCAAAGCTTTCAAACAGGTGGATTTTTTTTTTTTTTTTTTTTTGGTTTGGGTTTTTATTTTCTTTTTGGCCTATATTTTTGGGCTGTACAGTATTTATTGATTTTAGAGTAGCTGGAATTGAACCCAGAATTGCAAACAGTAGGCAAGCAGTCTACCTCTGAGCTACTTAACAGACCTTATTTTTCTTTCATTTTTGAGTTCATGGTTTTGTTACTGTTGCTTAAGACAGAGTCTTGATAGTATGACCCAGGCTGGCCTTGAACCCTCAGCCACCCTTTTGCCTTACCCTCTCAAATGTTGGGGTCATAGTTTTTTACCACGATGTGCAGCTTTGATTTTTGTTTTGTCTTGAGACAGGGTCTCATACAGTCCAGGTTGGCTGAACTCACTACAGAGCTAAAAACAAATTAAACTCCCGATCCTTCTGACTTTTTCAAGAACTGGGATTATAGACATATGCCACTAGTCTGACCTTCAATTTACTACACAGCTTCAAATTTTCCATCTTCTTGACTTTGAAGTAACTGAGATTATAGGTACATACCCACCATCTTTTTTTTTTTTTTTTTTTTTTTTTTTTTTTTTTGTGACATGGTCTCACTATGTAACCATGGTGAGCCTGGAGCTTGTTGTGTAGACCAGGTTGGCCTCAAACTCCACTTGATTCTGCCTCATGAGTGCTGGGATTAAAGGTGTCTAATTTTAAATTTGAATTAAGGAGAGAGATGATTCCAAGGTTAGGAGCACTGGCTGCTCTTCTTCAGGATTTGATTTCTATGGCCCACACGTACAGCTCCAGCCTCCAGTGGATCCAATGCCCTCATTTTGACCTTCTCTGGCACTGTACACATGTGGTACACAGACCTACATGCAAGCAAAACACTCAAAGAAAAAAAGGTAGTTGAAGTGTAGTTCCTTTAAAATTTGTGTATCTTACAGACATTTGGATTTTTGGCTTCTCTTGAAAACATTTAGAAAGCTATAATGTGACGTGAGACCAGATACTGCTGTTGACAGCAACTTGCCAGGGTTTACCAGTGGCTATCCACCCTGGTCAGGCAGGGTACTCAAACCAGACAAACTCTCATCTACCTGTCCAGCCTTATTCGTGCGCCCAGTTATTCCTCCATAAGGACACCCAGTAGGCAAGATGAAGCCAAGGAGGCAGAAGTGGAGGAAGGAGCTCTTCCAGTGATGATACAGGCTGCACTGGGCTTAAGGCAACGGTTATTCTGAGACAGAGAAATCTTGAACCTAGCACATTACAGATGTGTCTAAAAGTAGGGGCGGGAGGGAGGCACTGAATTTGTAAGAAGGGACCTTGTGAGAAAGGGGCTAGCCTGGAACTCAGTGTGTAGCTGAAGAGGACCCTGAACTCCCACTCCTCTTGCCTTCACTGCCCAAGCACTTGCTCTAAAGGTGCATGCCATCGCATTGGGCTGAGAAACACACCCGCATTCTACCCAAGCCCTCTATGTCCCCAGCTCCAGAGTTAGAGTCGTCATGTAGAGAGGTCAGACAGAAGTGAGCTGGAGCCTCAGGGCTATGCAAGTACAGTGAAGCACCGGGAGTCAAAAGAGCAGGCTACAGGTCTCAGGATCCCTGCGGAGGAAAGAAAACATGCCTGCCCCATCCCACCGGCCACACCAATAACTGCATCTGGCATCCCGCTGTGAGCAGAGTTCGTTTGTCTTGTTGATTTATTGGCCTAGAGAATTGGAAACACACACAAATCTGGAGATAAATATTGGTCAGATTCTCTAAATCTGGGTCCTCACTACATATAGAGCTAGAGTCTGTAAAATTCTAAATCTTGCGTGCTGTGGCACAGAACCAGTGCCTTCCCACTTTCTCCCTTCTTCCCAGGTCACATGGAGAAAGAGGGCACAAACTGACAAGACTTGATCACCTTCAAATGACAAAACTGCAAAACTCCCAAACTTCCAACACCTGAAACTCATGATATTGAGACCTTTCAGCTCAAATACATATTTTTAAGTTTCTGATTTGCCACAACTAGATGTTGCTAAATTCTGAAAGCTAGTCTCTCTTTACCCTTATTAAAAACAAAAATGATAACAAAGAAAATCATTTATAATCTCAATTCTTCCAAAAGGTTGGAATTTTGATCTATTCTGAAATTCAAATTCCCCAGTCCATTTTTTAGCCCTTCTCTCATGACTTCCTCAGAGGAGGGCAGTGAAGGATGGAGGGGAGCCTTGTCTGCCCCGCCTTCAGGCCTTCTTCAGTCTCTCTTGTGGTTCCGCTGTATATATAGATATATTTATATATATAATTTGTGTAGATATATATATGTATTCTTTATTATGTATTTTTTGCAGGTTTTCTAAAGTGCCAGAAACAAGATTTATGGGAATTTTTAGTGATTTTTTTTCTTTTTCTTTTTTTTTTTTCCATTTTTCCCTGTTTGAAACTTTTTCCCCTTTAAAAATTGGAACTTGGTACATTCAGTAGGAAATTCTTCACTCAGGCTGTAGCCAAGACCAAGAAAAGTGCAAACAGACAGAGGAGGGGTGGAGTGACTCCCTCGGTGGTTAACATTCAGGAAGCCTGTCAACGCCCCCCCCCCCCATGTACCTGGAGGCTAAGAGGGGGCAGGAGGATGCTCCTGGCTTTCCCAAACTCACCTCCCTCCAAAAGCCATCATCTTGCCCTCTCCACAGCAGGTCAGAGGGCAGCCATCTTGGCCCCAGAAAACAGTAGCTGAGGGAAAGACTGTCATTTGGTTAAAGAAGTCTTTCTCCCTTTGAAGTCATACTCCTCTAACTCCCATATCAAATTAGCTTCCCCACACTGGCTCTCCCTATGTGAGCTCGTTCTTTGTCGGGGAGGGGAGGTGGGCACATTGGAAATATCCATCTAATCACATATCAGGGAGGCCCCATTTTCAAAGGGAATTAGGAACAAACATTTCTCTATATAGTCCCTACTGGAAGGAAACATAGGACCCCTGACCAGGGTTAACTAGTGCAAATTAGGGATTGGGGACTGTTTAAAGTCCCTGCACCCCATTCCTAGGCTGGGATCTTTGGGTGTGGGGGGACTGAGTCAAAGATGGGGTATAAGGTGCTATTTTGGAGGCAAAGTTGGTGGGGATACCCCAAAGCCCACCAGAAGAGGAAGATGGTTCCCTCAAAACCATCTGGAGTGATTGGTGAAGACAGTGACATCAGAGGAGATGGAATAAAGATAAGGATGGAGGTTATGTTCAAATCCTGGGCTTACCCACACAGCAAACCCCATCGGGTTTTCTGGCTATTTGGTCTAATTAGGAGCAACCATTCTGTATGGAGTGCTTCATACCTGGTGCTCAAATTTGGGTTTGCCCCAAAGAAGCTACATATAAAGGCCAGAAGAGTAATGATCTATTCACCTCTTTTGTCCTGAAAGAATCTGGGGTCACTGGACTTGGGGGTAAAGGTAGGGCCCAAGATTTCCCTGCCCTGTATTGAAAAAGTGCTCAGCCATTGGACACCTCCCGCCTCCTTCTGACCTGAAATGGTTAGGCCATCTCCAAAGTCCAGGAGCATGGGAAGGGCATGGAAGACCCAAAGGCATGGGAGCCGAGGAAGGCGTGGCGTCCTAAACGAAAGAACAAGGACAGAGAAACCCACCCTTGGGAAGAACGGAAGCCAAAGCCATGCTTCCAGGCTGGTAGGTCAGATATCACAATGGTCTGGTCCAGGCCTTGGGCCACAAAGAATGGAATGTGCGAGGAAGCATGGGGGAGGGCTTAGAGACAGCATCAGAATGAGCAGGCATCATTAGGAGAGAGATGTCTTCCCCTAGGCTTACAAGTCAGGGGAGCAGGTTAGACATTCAGAGCTGGTGGGGGCTGTAAGTAGAGACTCAGATAAGTATATTGCTCAGTTGCCCCAAGGGCTGGAGAAGGGAGCTGGCTCTTCCCCTCACAGGGGCCATTCCCTGGAGAAGACTGAGAGGAACCACCAAAAACCCCTTCTCAGGGAATGGGGAAACTACAATCACACAAAGCAGCCTGACTCCTGAGCTCCAGGGGCCCCCAAATCCCTGCACAAGAGTGTGATGGGGCTCCCAAAGAGCAGAGAGGCCAGGGACCTGGGGCAGGGGGGAGAGTCAGGGAGGGTAGCATCTGGTGAGAGGGGATCTGGCCTTAGTGCTCACCCCACATCCCCCTTCTGGGTTCTCTCAACCCCTGTCATTTCCCCTATTCCCTTAGGTGGAACTGTCAGAGGAAGAGGGGGAGGTGGGGTTGATGGAGCAGGTGGTGCTGCCGCCTGAGGATTCACTGCGTAGCCAAAGACCCCTGGGAGGAAGGGAAGAGCCCCACCACCCTTTTCATCAGGTAGGACCATGTTGAGAGCAACTGGGAGCGCAGCCAAGTTGCTGAAGTTGTAAGGGTAGGCAGCAAGGAGCTGGGGGCCATAGACAAGTGGGTAGGGCTCTGGGTAGAAGGTGACTTTGGCAGTCCCCATCCCCTCCATCCGGTCTCCCTCGGAAGCTCCCACTGACCCCTCATTCCCAGGTTTTCCTTTGCTGGCACCAGGCTCCCGGCTGCCTCCTATCAGGGCCAAGGGAAATTCCTGCACAGGTGGGTATACATAGCTGCCCCCACCTGCTACTGGGGGTTCCTCACCCCCAGAGATGACCGGGTCCTGGAGTGAGGCAGACTCGGAAGCTTCAGCAGCAGCAACAGCAGCACTCCCACCGCCTGCCTCCCCACTGGATGAGGACACTTGCATCTCTTGGGGGGCCTCCTCCTTGACATCAGCGGGCCTGGTGCCAATGCTGCCTTTGGAATAGGCAATGACAGGCGTGGGGGTGCCCCCGGGCCGTTCCACAGCGTGCCTCTGCCCATGTCGGTTCAGGGCAGCTGCCGTCTTGCACACCTTGGCACAGTGGGGACAGGTGAAGCGGGTGGAAGACCTCCTCCCAGTCCTGGAGGTGTGGGAGCCCCCACTGTGGGCTTCCTGGTGCTTTCTCAGCTTCCTCAGGGTGGCAAAGGACTGGGCACAGTCCCCACAGCGGTGCCTACGCTCACCACGTCCTCGTCCTCCTGGGCTCTCCACTGATGGGGTTTCCTCCCAGCCCCTTCGTTCGAGCTTTTGCCTCCAGCGTGGTGGTCTTCGTCCTCGGGATAGTCCGCTGACCCCGCCGACCCCGCCGGCAGCGGCTCCAGCTTTCCGCTTAGGCTTGTATGAATAGTAGGGTCTCCAAAGCTGATCTTCCCCTCCAGCCTTCGATTCCTCTTGGTCCTCCTGGTCCTCCTCCTCCTCCTCTTCCTCCTCCTCTTCCTCGCTCTCCTCTACTTCCTCTCCACTCAGCTCTCCAGGACGCAGGTCAGTTTCTGAGATGCGGCGCTTGACAATGGCCTCTTCCCCAATTCGCACAGTGATCTGACACAGTGGAGGTGGAGCCTGAAGCTGAGAAGAGCCTCGGCCTGTCCCCGTGGGGGAACCCCCACTCCCACTCATCCCACCCACGGGTTTGGCTGTGTAAGTCAGAGTCCTCCCAGCCCGCAGATTCCGGCCCTTGGCCTCCTCTGTGGCTGTGGCTGGCCCTGCAGCTGTGGCTGGGCTGACAGCGGTGGAGGCTGGGCTGGTGGGTGTTGCTGCAGGCTCAGGGGGAGGAGGTGGGTACTCTCGTTTCTTGGGGGGTCTTGGGGGAGTCGTGTAAGTGATGACAGAAGCAGCTTGAGACCCTCCTGTGCAGGCTGGGCCGCCCCCGGCTGCACCACTACCACTGCTCCCACGGACAATGACAGAGGGAACCGGATGAGCAAAGGTGATGACAGAGGGGGGAGGGCCAGGCTCTGGGGCGGGCGGGGGTAGGGGGTGGGGGCTGGCTGGCATTGCTGCGAGGGCCGGTGTGTGGAGGCTTGGAGAAAGAGGGGCCTCGGGGGCTCCCTGACTGTAGGTCTTGTAGGGCCGTTTGGCTGCCCGCATTGGGAGCAGGCGGTACAGCTTCAGGGTATTAAGCTTGGGCTTGTAGCCTCCATTAGGTGTCTTCTCACTGGCTAGGAGGCCAGGGCTAATGCCATGGAAGGCTCGCTGGTGGGTCTTCAGGTTATAATAGGTGACAAAGGTTTCCCAGCAGAAGATGCACTGGTACCTGGGCCAGGACAGCAGGGAATAGGGCAGGAACAGAGCCACTTAAGTTAAAGGCCCTGAAGGCAGGGCCTCATCTTGCCCTGTCATCTGCAGCCCTCGAACCTGTAACACCCCAGCGACTTGTTCTTCCTCCCTTCCTGCTGTCTGCCTGCTGTACCCTGCCAGCCTCCGGGGTGGGACTAAGCTCAGCACCCTGCCAGCCTCCGGGGTGGGACTAAGCTCAGCACCCTGCCAGCCTCCGGAGTGGGACTAAGCTCAGCACCCTGACAGCCTCCAGAGTGGGACTAAGCTCAGCATCCTGACTCCTGCTAGCTTCCACTCTCAGCCTCGGCTGTCCTGGGGAACCGGGAATAGCCACATATTTTCGCTCCCGAAATGCCTTCTGTGGTACAAATGACAGGATGGACATGTTAAGAAAACACCCGGTGTTTTTCTGTGTGCCCTACATCCCAGTGGGCAGGCCTGTACCCACAGTCCTCTCCTGTGGGGGCAAATGTCTCTTTCCTTCCTAGCTTTTCCCACAGCACCAAGCCTGGTTGGACAGGCAAGATGCTGGCATCCAGCACTGGGGCTGAAAGGAGGCACGTGCAGTCCTGGAGGAGGTAAGCAGGGACAGGACAAGAGCAGACCCCAGTGTGGACAGCCAGCTTTCTAGAGGCCTCTGCCCATCCCTCCCTCGTCACCTCCACCTCGGTCACTCACCTGCGCTCCCCAGTGTGCCACACCTCGTGCTTGGTGCGGTACTCGGCCAGGGCAAACACCTTCTCACAGTAGCGGCATGGGTACTTCCTCCGCCATGAGTGTACATTGCTGTGCCGCTTCAGGCTGGACAGGGTCACGTAGGAGCGCTCACAGGCCGCACACACATAGAGCACGTGGCCGCCCACAACCTTCACCACATGCTCAGGGCCATCTCTGAAGCCCACTGGTTGTGGCAGGGCTGAGGCGTCCACTCCTGCAGGACCCCCAGGGCCAGAGCCCCCAAGTCCCAGCCCTGCAGACCCCCGAGTGTTGGACCCTCGTCGACACTGAGCCTCGTGGGTCTGCAGCCGCTTGGGATGGATGAAGCTTTTACCACATCGAGGGCAAGGAAAGGGCCGCCGGGGCTGTGAGTCAGGAGTCAGGGCCTCTGCTTTGTCACCCACCCAGTCTCCATCTGTTCTAGGCCCTGGCCCCAAACCATCCTCATTAGGCTCTGAGGTGACCATGGAAGCTGGGGCAGGGGGTACCCAAGTATCACCTCCCTCCCCCAGGCCCTGTAGACGGGAGATACCCAGCCTCCGGCCCAGAGCTCCAATCTCTGCCACAGCTGCCCCATCCCCGCCACCACCAGGGAGTGCAAGCCGGGCACTGTAGATGAAGTTGAGGACATCGGAGAAGGCAGCTGCTGGGACCCCGGGCAGCTCTAGCACCCGGGGAGAAAATGAAGAGTGAGGAGAGGCAGGAGTGGGAGAGGAGGCAGCTGTGGTGGTTGCGGGGCTGGGGGCTGAGCCACCAGTAACTGGTGGGAGGGGCAGTGGGCCTGAAGCTAGAAGAGCTTCTCTGAAGAAGGGACTAGAGGCGGCCAGGACACTGCGGTGAGCGGGGAACTTGGTGTCTCCAGCTATGAGGGTGACGTCACAGAAGAGGCCACGGAGCCGCTGCTCATTGAGCTGATGCAGGACAGCTGGGGCATGGGATGGGTCCGTTACCTCTGCAGGGGGTGGCATGGTGCCAGCCTAGACACAGGGAAAAGAGGCCAGGGAGAGTCTCAGAGGCTGGGCCACAGGGCTCAGGAGCCTCTGAGACCAAGGAGAGAAGCAGAGGACCGCAGTTATAGGCTGCTGGACAGAATCTGGTGGAGGGCCGCATGATTTGGGTCACGGAAGTCATGGGCTAACACTGGGCTGCTTGGAATCCAACCAATGTCCAAGCCCAGTGTGTCTAATATCTGGGTCAGCAGAGGCCAGGGATACCTCAGGCCATAGTGAAGGGCAAGTGGTCATGACCTCCAGATTCCCAGTAAGCAGTAGAAGGGGGTAACTCTCTACACCCCTACACCCAACCATCAGGGTGGGGGGGTGCTGAACAAAATGGCTGCTGCCTTTGCTGCCTTCCCTCCTGGCTGTCGTCTTCCTGGTGCTCTCTCACCTGAGAGCGGAGCCCGCATGGAGCGCTGCAGCGGCTCGGCAAGTCCTTCCAGCCTGGCCTTTTCCTTCTGCAGAGAAACAGAAACTGTGTCAGAAATCAAGAGAAAGGAGAGGGTCCTCCCAAGGAAAGGATTCACGGTGTGGGCATCGGTTCAACCTTCAAAGACACCTCGACCTCGGCTGCTCTGCAAACCCTGCGAACCCTGATCCCTACCGGGAGCCTGTCAGGCTATTTGGCCAAATCCAATCAGACCAAGGAGGCCACAAGATTATCGCTGAGCTTGCCCTGCCAGCACAACACAGGAAGCACAACAAGATGATTTGCATATCCCCAATTCACCTCGGGAGAGCTCACACACACTTCACTCCCGCCGTTCAGGGCAGCCTCAGCCTCTCTCCAATCCCTTTGACCCAGTCTTGGGGCTCAAAGAAATCAAAAGATTTGCACTTTTTTGTTGTTGTTGTTTTAAATCTCAGTGGGCTTATTTACATATCAAAATAGAGGGTTTTTCCCCTTTGGACTAACCTGAGGAGACTTTTGCGCTGGGAGAGTGCTTCCTCACAGACCCTGAACTCTTAGCCTGGGATGTGTATTTGGGGGTGGGAGGGGATTAGGGGATGTTGTTCTAAGTACCAGTTGCCCAGCGACATGCATGCATGCCTGCTTGCTCTAGTCTCTTGGGGGCCCTGGGAAGGTAATCAGACCTAGAGCGAGGGGCTTTGGGTCTCACTCTTGTTCTGAGACCTTTGGCTTCTGGATTTTGTCTTTAAAGCTGGTACAGGGGGAACATGCAACCCACCTCTCCTCTTACTGAGAGGTTCATCCAAGTGGAACAGTAGGCAACCAAAAGGTGAGCTATGACAGTCACAGGTGAGCAAGTCACAGCTGCGCCAGCCACTGCAGAGTCTCAGGTTCCCCCTTTCATTGGAGGATCTGAGTTCCAGAGCCATTCAGGTCCCTTATCCAAAGTCTGGCAGCAATCAGAAGAGATTACACAGGTCCTTCTCATGCCCCCTCAGCGCGCCCAGGAAACCCTGGTCCCTTCCACATGCCATGGGCCACACAAGCACCAGTGTACTACATCCAGAGCTTCTCTCCTCATCTCAACACCCCCAAACGCTCCTTCCTCAGTGATCACCCATATTATCTGGACTAAAGATTATACCTCACCTCGACATGCCCCAGACATGGCTCTGATACCTATTCTGAGGAAAAACCAGTGGTAAACAGGGCAATAGGTGCAACCAAAGTTGTGACCAACATGCTAGGCGCAGAGGAAGAGCCCAAGGGTTGCCCTATTTGCTGCTGCATTGTGGTACAGCAAGAGCCCTGGGGACAGAGATCCTCCTCACCTGTTGTCTGGAGTCATTGTCTCTTACTCCCTGCTGGTTTTTCTGTTTTGTTTTGTCTTGCTATGTCTTATTTTGTTTTTTTTTTAATGTACATTGGTGTTCTGCATGCATATATATCTGGGTTATGTTGTCAGATCCTCTGCAAGTGGAATTACAGGCAGTTGCAAGCTGCCATGTGGTTTCTGGGATCTGAAGCTGGGTCCTCTGGAAGAGCTGACAGTGTTCTTAACCGCGGGGCCATCTCTCCAGCCCCCTTCCTCCCTTCTATGATGGCCTCAGCACTGCATTTGTGTCATTTCATCTTTTCCCTCACCACTTAGCGCGGGTCTCTTCTTTAAGATGATAGAAACTCAGGCTGGAGAGATGGCTCAGTGGTTAAGAGCACTGACTGCTCTTCTAGAGGTCCTGAGTTCAATTCCCAGCAACCACATGGTGGCTCACAATCATCTGTAATAGGATAGGGTGCCCTCTTCCAGTGTGTCTGAAGACAGCTACAGTGTACTCATATATAAACATAAATAAATCTTTTTTTTTTTTAAATAGAAACTCAGACATGCTAGGTACTCAGACATGCTAGGTCAAGGTTGTAAAGCCAGTTAGCAGCTGGGCTGGGATCTAACCCTACGAAGTTTGGGTTCAAAGTCTCCAGTGATTTTAGTACACCATGACAGAAGATGTTAACAGCCCCCTCTGCTAGCCTATCTAGAACTTTGTAAAATTAGGGGGCTCCTTCCTCTAGGAAGCCATGTGAAGATAAGCAAAGTCAGTTTGATTCCAGTCCCCACTCGCCCCTGTAACCAGGACTGCCCATTTTGCACCACATGTTACAAGACAGGTGCCCACAGGTATGCACCTGTGTGAGGACTGCCATGGGGCAAGGCCTGTGGGTACTTCTTAGAACTGCAGAGACCCAAAGCTGGCCTGGCTCTTAGCAAATCACCCAGAATCATTATCACTACAAGCGTTGGAGATACCATTTTATAGACAAAGCATAGCAAAATATGTTATGCACAGTCTCATTTTAACACTCAGGATGAGCACCGCGGAGGAGTTCAACACTGCAAGCTCCTCTTCCGGTCATAGGAATGTGCCGCTATGGCGATCTGACCCTGGCGGTGCTGCTCATTCCACTGGAGTTTAGACCCATTCTACCGCCCCACAACAGGCCAGTGCCCTAAGATGAGTTATGGGCAATGAAGACACCAGCTATGTGATCCTGGAAAAGTTACTTAACCTTTATCTTAGTTTTCTTGTCTGTATGGTGGTGGTGAGAAACAGTTCCCACTAGGCAGGGTGGTTGTAAAGATAAAATGAGCTAATAACCTAGCCAACCAAGGATCACATTATTCCAAAGCACCGGTCCTGCACTGAACACACACAGCACCGGTCCTGCACTGAACACACACAGCACCGGTCCTGCACTGAACACACATAGCACTGGTCCTGCACTGAACACACACAGACTTTATTCTCTCGTCATTGTTCTCTGCACAACACAAGAGAAGAACTATCTAAACAGGTGTGGGGGGCACGTGTATCACCCCAGCACTGAGGAGGAGAGGCAGAAGGGTCACTGGTGTGTCCAGTGCCATCCTGATCTATATACCAAGTATCAGGCCAGCAGAGCCAAGTGGGAGAACCCTGAATCGACACAAACAAATAAAATAAAAAATTCTAAAAGCAGTTTATATGGAATTTATAAGGTATTAAACATTTTAAGTAGAGACGACAAGGTAGACAGCAGGGTGTGTGTAATTTAGATGCAGATACTTAGACATGTTATTTACTTATTTTGAGACAGGGTCTCTTGTAGCCCAGACCTAAACTGATTAAGAATGGTCCTGGACTCCTTCCTGAGCCTATCACCTCCACCTCCTCAGTGTCAGGAGTACAGAAAGACATCACCAGACATGACTTACTAGTATAACTATTATATTTATACCAGTATAGAATTTTGAGATTTATATATACCCATGGGGCATTCTGTATACAAATTCTCATGAATACTAAGGGATGACTGTGCCTAGTCTTGAAATTTTGCCCTGGAAAATGGTAAAGAAAGTGATGAAAAAGAAAAAAAAAAAAGGCAGAATTTGGGCTTCCCGATAAATTTGGTAGAGAGAGAGGGCTCAGCAGTTAAGAGCACTGGCTATGCGCTTTCAGAGGATCCAGGTTCTATTTACAGCACCCAAATGGCAGCTCACAACTGTCCCAGAGGAATCCCATGTCTTCCTCTGACCTTCATTGACAGCAGACTAGTATGTGGTGCATAAACATGCATGCAGGCAAAATATCCATACACATTAAACAAACAAACATTTGAAAGGATCAGTTTAGTGGTTCTGTGAATTTTAAAGTTCCTCTTTGTTTGTCCTTGCTGTTTCTCTTGTAAAGGATCTTAACTACTTTGTGAGTTCTTCTTTTTCTCACCCTTTATCCCTCCCCTCCCTCACCCCATCTCCCACCTCACCCCATATCACTAGATAGGAGAGACAGAAGACAGAGGGAAGAGAAAAAGATAAACATCTCTGAACCTAATTTCTTCCTTCTTGTTTCTTCTTTGAGCATGTCTAACAAACAGTAATCCCCCTATCCCCCTGATCAACCAACAACCACCTCCCCAATCAGCACTCTAGCTAGCATTTATATACCCTCTGAAAATTTCCCAGAATTCCAAACATCACACAACTGCAGCTGAAACTATTTGCAGCTGGCAAAACCATGGCTCTGTCTGAGCACAAGGCAAATCATAATCAGCTGCTGCAAAGCATCCCCAGATCCCCACACCTGGGATTAAAATGAAAACATATTCTTATAATATTTCTGGGGGGGGGCTTTTTGTTTTTTAAATGTTTAAAATTTTACCTAAATTGGTGTTCTGCCTCCATGTGTATCTGTGCCAGGGAATCATAATCCCCTGCAACTGGACTTACAGACAGTTGTGAGTTGCCATGTGGGTGCTGGGATTTGAATCCCAGGTCTATTTGGAAGAGAAGCCAATGCTCTTAGTTGCTAAGCCATCTCTCTCCAGCCCCACTTCTATGCTTTCTCTCTCTCTCTCTCTCTCTCTCTCTCTCTCTCTCTCTCTCTCTCTCTCTCTCTGCGTGTGTGTGTGTGTGTGTGTGACTGAGGATTGAACCCAGGGCCTTGGGCATGCTAAGGAAGCTGTATCCCTGACTTACATTCTCTACTCTTGACTGCCTGAATGACCTCAGAGGTACCACAGAGCAGAGGCTCTGAGCACACATTCCAGAGTGCTTCACGTCTTGCTGTTCCCCTATCTGGAATGTTCTTTCCTCTGGATCACTTCATGCCCCATAGTTCTACCTTCTGTATGTTCTGATGTGCCACCTGGGCTAGGGCTCTTTCCTGGCCCCTTCCCACTTTCGGAAACTTCATAACTCTCCCTGTTTCTGTATTTCCCTTCGTGTCATTTAGTAAAAACACTGCTCATCTATCTCTAGAGCATGGGCTTCAAGGAGGGACAGGGTAGGATGAGTGTATTGTTTGCTCAAGTATCTTGTGTAGTGCATAATGAGAGGCTAAACAATGTAGAGGCTGGAGGTCCAGGCCCCTCCAGGCCTGCCTAGCATGGCCTTGGGTCCCAGCCCAGAACGAGGGAAGATGTAAGAAGCGCCGGACTCCGGTAACTGAAAGGATCTGTGTTGGTGGCATAAGCCTTTAATAGCAGCACTCTGGAGGTTGGGTGCAGAAGATCATAAATTTGAAGTTAGTTTGGGCAATGTGAGACTTTTCTAGAACAAACAGAAAAAGCTATTCTTCCTGGAGTCTTTACTATAAAGAAAGAAGTCATCTTCAGAGCTAAGAATGACAACCATATCTTGACTTTTGGGACACTCAGTCTACCTGGTACATATCTAGAGGCTTGATATAACACTGTCTCGTTTAACTATCCCCTCAAAGCTGCACACAATAGGCCACAGTAGGTTTTTATATTCTTGCAGTTTTACAGAAAAGGAATAAACCTTATTGACGGTAAGAGAGATTATAAGTAACAGCCAAAATTTTAATCCAGGCTTGGATGACCCCAGATGCCGAGTCTTTCCCTCTGCCATACTGCTGGATCCTGCCCTGAGGAGCCTATAGCAGGCCAGCCGGTTACATAAATCACCATGCAAACTCTCACGTGCTAAGTGTTAACTGTGTCACATCTGACTCCACCCTTCCCCTTGTTCCTAAATCCAGCAGTTACCAAGTCCGGCTAAAGCTGCCTGGCGATGCCTTGCAAGCCTTCTCAAGCCCTCTGTGCTGCCAAGCTAGTTCAAGCCCTTGTTAACACTCCCAGGGATCAAGGCACTGGGCGTGCTCTCTGCCTGTAGGTTTCTCTCTTCCACCGAGAGTCCTCAGCACTAACCAAAATTTAATGTGACTCCTGGGTTGGTCTTTGGAAGCTGGGTCTGGTAACTGATGCCTGTAATCCCAGCACTCCGAAGGCTGAGGAGGAAAACAGGAGGAATACAGAGAATTCAAGGCCATCCTGGGCTACAAATTGAGACTCTGTGTTAGAAACACGAAAGCTAGGGTGGGTAAGATAGCCCAAGGGTAAAGGCATTTGCCACATAAGCCTGGAAACCGAGTCCCCAGGAACCACAGGGGAGAAGCAGCTCTTGCAAGCTCTCCTCTGAATTCTACATGGTGGAATGTGCTCACACACAAATAAATGTAATTCAAAAAAAATCGGGGCTGGGGAGACAGCTCCGAGTAACAGCACTTGAATTCAAATCCCCAACACCCGCATATGAAGCTGGAGCACAGCTCGGAACTTGTCACCCCAGGATTGGAGGGCAAAGACAGGTTGAGGGCTCACTGGATGGTCATCGTAGTTAAAATGGCAAGTTCTAGGTTCAGACCCTTTCTCCAGCCAACGAAGCCAAAGGCAATAAAAGATAAACAATGCCTTGCTCTGGCCTCCACATGTGCAGTAGACACTTATAGTGTTCCCTTGGTCAAGTATAACACACACACACACACACACACTTTTAATGACTTTCGTGGCCCAATATCTCTACAAACTGTTGGGACCGAACTTAAATGTTTCTCCTCCTTTGCCTTCTGTCACCCATGGGACAAGGACAATCTCCCCTTCTGATTATTCAGTGTCCCAAAGCCAGCACCCACAAGACAAAGCCACAGATGCTGAGGGTCTCATACCCTGGGCTGGGACTCTCAAGAACACTGCCTTATGAGTACTGATCCTCAAATACAGATTGTCAGTGGGCAGGAGAGACAGCCCAGCAGTTAAGAGCACTTGTTCTTGAGAAGACCCAGGTTCAATTCCCAGCATCCACACGGTAGCTCAAAGCCATCCATAGCTCCAGCTGCAGAGGCTCCAGTAACATCCTCCGACCTCCTCAGGCACCAGGCACACGTGGTGCACAGACAGACACATGGGCAAAATATTTATATACATAATTAAATCTTAAAAAACAAAAATGAAAAAATGTCCTGCTGAGCCAGGTATGATATTTTAAACCTGGAATCCTGGTATTCTGGAAGTTGAGGTAAGAAGCTCGGGAAAAACTAGAGGCTAGTCTGGGCTACAGAGTGTGACCCTGTCTCACAAAATAAAACAGGGACAGGCCTGGAGCGAGCAGGGGCCAGAACAAGAGGGGAAAAGGGAAGTGGGGGGAAATAAGTGATGTTCAAAAAAAAATGGTGGCGTGCGTTGTCATGTGCATGCTGAACGCCCCAGAAAAGCAAAAGGCAGCATGGTACAGACGTCAGGAGCAGAGTCTGGAGTCTGAGCACTGCTCACAACTGACTTGGGCAAAAGGTTTACTATGTCTCTGAGTTTCAGCTGCTTTGCCTGAACGAGTGAGGTAGTCAAAGGCCAGGGTGAGGCCAGTCAGTGGCAATGCGTAGGAGCCTGGGAGCAGAGGCTGTACAGTTAGTGCAAACCGACTGCTCATGACTGCTGTTACCCGTGGACTGGGAGCCGGGAGTCTCTGCAGCACGGCTGACAGGGGCTGGTATGGCACAATCTCTAATTCGTTGCTACATGTCAGGTCTATGTCCCATGTGCTGTTGTAAGTTCGGTAGGTAGGACTCCATCTCACTGAGGTGGACTCGGGCACTCAGAGAATGTTCCAGTGAGGAAGCTGTGGAGGCCCCAGAAGGCTTCAGTTCCAGTGTAAGTCCTGCACCTGTCCTCCAGGCCTCAGGGGCAGGCAGCCTCCCTCGCCCGTTCCAGAGGATATAGCCGGAAAGCCTTCCTGCTCCTCTGTGTACACACAGGCTAGCTGGCACAGTGTGGCACACAGCGGAGCGAGTGCACATGGGCATCTCCCACACGCACCGAAGGGCCCGGGTCCCAAAGATGAGGGAAACCTGTTCCAGAGAATCTGCTTAGTGACAGATTCTGTGCAAAGCCCTTCCGCTGTCCCAGGAGTAAGGTTTCTGTGCGGCACAGACACCCGAAGAGGGTGAGGTCCGAGAAAGGGCGAGGGCAAAGCAGGGGGAGACTGAAAACTCTGTGATCCCTTTTTCCATTTTAGTGACAAAAGTCACACCCGGCCTTTACATAAACATGGCCAAGGAGCCGCTCTGTCTAAGCGCACTTCCCTTGTGGGCGCCAGGACTTTTCCTCCCTATCTTAATGTGCTAGGTGAGGGGCACACAGAGACCCTGCAAAGGGAGAGCAGAGCCACCCAGCAGCACCCATGCCCGCCCCTCTTGCCCTGCCTAATATTTATCTCCCAACTTTCCCATAACATCTCCTGGGCAGCCCTCCACCCGTCCGTCACTCAAGCACACAGAGGGCAGGCACGTACACAAAGCTTTCCACTGGTCTCCTGGGTCTGAGGCCCACATTGCCCTTGTCACGCCACCTCCTCCTAAGTGTTTTCTGACCAGCTTGCCTCCCAGCCCAACAGCCCAGACAGGCTCCCACAAACAACGTCACAAAAGAATCCCGTGGAGAATGTCGCAAACACGCAACCTTTCCCGTGCTTGGCTGCCCATGATTCCATAAACACATCTTGCATGTCCCACCCAGAACCCCTCATCTCACACCAGCAACAGCTGACCCACAGGCTTCAGTTTCTCATGTTCCTGACGATTATTAGGTCTGAGTTCCAGACATGCAGCCCCCATGACATTCACTCATCACAGACACACAAATCCATCCGCCTTTCTGTCCTCTACACAACTGGACCACACCTCATCAGGACTACAGAAATGGAACTCAAGCATGATACCTTCTGATTCAAACGTCCACAACTGACCGCACTCTTCAAATACACCCCACATTCTGGTGCCCGCCATAACACACACACACACACACACACACACACACACATGCAATGCCAGCTATACAGAAAACAAACATTCATAAACATTCATATGTGCAACACAAGACATACGTGAAGGAAAACACATGCTGACAAAAACTATACACAACCTCAGACACCACACTTAAGGTATCTGTCACCTAAAGCCACAGAGCCATATCTTGTAATTCTGTACCAATAAGTACCCCCTCCTGGCTCTCTATCTCTATGTATCAGGGAGGGACCTAGCAGACCCCTCGGTGCCAGACTGGCAAACAGTGTTGCCCAGGAGGAGCAGTTTACCTTGCCCCACAGCACCGTAGGAAGCACAATCTCCAGGACTCACAGCAACAACCCTGCCCCGACGGCGGTTCCGGGCCCCTGCTCGCACTGCGCACCCAGCACACCCCAACTCTGGGGCGCTCAGAGGGCCACCCCTCCCCCTCTCTGCCTGGCTCCTACGCCATCGCCCTCCCAGCAGCTTGCAGCGCTTGCCCGGGATCGCACCCGCCCCACCCCACCCCCAATCTGCCCCACAGAGGGAGGGGGCATTGGGCTGCAGAATTTAACCCTTCATAGGTGGAGTGATTGCGACCCTCTTCACCGCCCCAGGAGACCGAGTCCCCCAGCCGCGGCTCGCTGGACGCCATACCAGGGCGCCCTTAAGTTGCTCCCCAGCGCCGTGCACGTCCGGGGGCGGGGCTTATTACAGCCCCCGACCCATGCGCCCCTAGATCAACCTGGAAGGGGAGCGGTCGTCGGGCGCGGCTCCGGCCCCTGCGGCGCCGGGCAGCGGAGAGGGGGCATCCTCCCTAGCCCTGCCCGGTTGGCCCCGGGGCCCACCTGACTGCGATGGCGCCGCGTCCGCCAGGCCTGGCTCATCACCGTGGCCACCCCCGGCTGCTTGGGTTTCGCCCTTCTCCAGCTCCGGCTCCGGCTCTGGCTCTGTCTTCGGCCCCGGCCCCCCCCAGCGCCCGGCCCCTGCCCAGCCCCACCGCCGCCGCCGCCGCCGCCGCCGCTGACATCATCGGCTCCCCCCCCCCCCCCCGCCGCCCCGGTCCTTTCCCCCCACCCCCACCCCCGGAAACAGTCCTCCCCCCCCCCCCAGCGCTGCCGCTGCTGCCGAGAGGAAGCCAGCAAAGCGCAGCAGACACCGACTCTGAAGTCTGACCAAAGCCCGGTGGATCCCTCACAGGGAAAAGACTCGGGGCCTCCCGCAGGATGCACACCTTGCTGCATTGCCCCAGACCACTCACTCCCTGGGAAAGGGACTCACCCCCACGCCCGCCCTTCCCTCTGCACACCCTTCACTCAGGGGTCACATCGCCTAGAGCACATTGTGTGTGCACATTTATTCACCGCATACACCACACGCCACACACACTTTCTCCGGGGCTGCAAACCTGCAACATGGTGCTTAGGGTTGTAGGCACTGGGTTCGGATGTAGATTGCAGATTCCCATTAAGGCCCAGTGGAAACTATGGATTCCCAGCACCCTGGGTGCACCCACCTTCAGGAATACCGAGGAACTATCACCAGACCCATTGCAAGAAAGACCTCCACTCGGCAGAGTGCATAATCATTAGTGCAGACAGACACAAAGCTCGGAATTTGGTCTCCACCAGTGAAAGCTTCACTTCTGTGTCCTTGCATGTTAATGCAGAGGCCTTGGTGTGGGCTTCCCGGCACAACACTAACCACACACCAGGTGGAAGCATGAGAAATGTGACATGCATGAAAACACTCCCAGAACCTCAATGGGACAATCCTATAGATTGCTCCCTGGTTGCAAAATTAAAAACTCGGTAGAGGCCTGGCATGATGTTGCTGCAAGAGGCAGAAGTAGGTGGATTTATGTGACTTGGAGGCCAACCTGATCTAAGCAGCAAGTTCCAGGACAGCCAGGGCTACATAGTGAGATCCCTGTGTTGGACCCCCGCCCCCCCCCCCAAAAAAAACCCACTTCAGGAGAAAGAGGAGCAGACTCTCCCTGAGGAGCATGGTGGTTCAAGCCTGTACTGCCTGCAATGGCGGGAAGACTGCAAGCTCAAGTCATGGGGGTCTACTAGCGGGTTCCAAGCCGCTCTGCCTATACAAGCCATAAGGCAACAAAGCCACCCCACCCTTTCAAACATCCACGCCCCATGACTACAACCCCAAGCACTTTGGGAGATAGTGGCATGAGGACCAAGATTTCAAGGCCAGATTCCACAGGCCTTTTGAGACCAACCTGGGCAAGACTTCACATAAAGCAAAAATCAAAACAAACAAAAAAAACCCCTAAGGGCTAGGGAAGATACTCAGTAGTTATAAGAGAGAACTGCTCTTGCAGAAGACCCAAGAGTTCGGTTCCCCCAACATCCAAATATGGTCATTCACAACTCCCTGTAACTCCAGCTCCAGGGAATCTGATATCTCTGGCCTCTGCAGGCACCTGCATTCACCCACAAATTCCCACACAGATGTACACGCATAATTAAAAATAAAATAAATTTTGGGGCTGGAGAGATGGTTGAGCTTGCACACTTGCATGAACATAACCACATAAACTCTTCTTTTCTTTTCCATTTTTTTTCACTGTGTAGCCCTGGCTGGCCTGGAATTCACAATATAGATCAGGTTGGCCCAGAACACACAGGGATCCGCTTCTGCCTCCAAAATGTTGGGATTTAGGGTATGACCCACCATACCTGTCCACATACCAATTTTCTTAAAAGAGAAACTGAGGCTCTAAAGATGGTTAAGAGTACTGCTGCTTGTTCAGATTCAACTCTCAGAACCTACAAGGTGGCTTACAAACACCTGTGCTCACTTCAGGAGAGCTGACACCCTCTGCTGACCTCCAAGGGCGCCAGGCACATGCAAGTGGTACACACACACAGGTAGGCAAAACACTCATCCACACAAAATAAGAATAAACAAACGGGCCCGGTGGTGGTGGCACACGCCTGTAATCCCAGCACTCTGGGAGGCAGAGGCAGGCGGATTTCTGAGTTCGAGGCCAGCCTGGTCTACAGAGTGAGTTCCAGGGCTACACAGAGAAACCCTGTCTTGGAAAAACCAAATCCAAAACAAACAAACAAACAAACAAACAAACAAACGGGCTGAAGAGATGGCTCAGTGAATAAGAGCACTGATTGCTCTTCCGAAGGTCCTGCATTCAAATCCCAGCAATCACATGGTGGCTCACAAGATCTGACTCCCTCTTCTGGAGTGTCTGAAGATAGCTACAGTGTACTTACATATAGTAAATAAATAAACCTTTAAAGAATAAACAAACAGAAAAGACAGATAGCTCTCTTGGTAAAGGTTACACAAGCATGAAGACCTGGGTTTGAGCCTCAGAAGTCATGTAAAAACGTCTAGCAGGAGCTGGGAAAATATGCATAAGGCTGTACATAAAGTTTAGATTCTTAAGCCGCACATAAAACCAGACTTTTGTAATCTCAGTGTTTGTAATCCTAGCGCTCTCACAATGATGAGATGGAAGGCAGCGATGGGAGAATGCCAGGAGCTCTCAGCCCAGTTACTCTGGAGTTTACAGAAGCACGGAGCATGCACACCTGTAATCCCAGCACTCGGGAGGCAGAGGCAGGCGGATTTCTGAGTTCGAGGCCAGCCTGGTCTACAGAGTGAGTTCCAGACAACCAGGGTTACACAGTGAAACCCTGTCTTGAAAAACCAAAAAAAAAAAAAAAAAAAAAAAGAAGCACAGAGCAGAAGACTGTCTTAGACATACATTCACCCAGAAAGACAGAGAGAGAGGGGGAAAGGAAAAAAAGAGAGATGGTGAGGAGGAATTAAAGGGGAGGGAGGGAGGGAGAGTGAGAGGGAGGAGAGGAAGGAAGAAAAGCCAAGTAGGGAGGTTGCATGCTTGTAATCACACAGTAGAGGACACAGAGGCAGGGGGATCCCTGGGCTCTCTGGCCAGCCATCTAACCTACTGAGCAACTAAAGACCGTGTCTAAAAAGTGAAAAAAAATTAAAAGGTGGACAGAACATTAAAAGATAAAAAAAGCCTGAAGAAAAATAGCTAATTTTGCTCTCTGGCTTTTACATCATAGGGACATGAACACGCACATACACAGAAACCAAAAAGAAACAATCCTTGGGCTGGAGAGATGGCTCAGCGGTTAAGAGCACTGTCTGCTCTTCCAGAGGTCCTGAGTTCAAGTCCCAGCAACCACATGGTGGCTCACAACCATCCATAATGAGATCTGATGCCCTCTTCTGGTGTGTCTGAAGACAGCTACAGTGTATTTACATATAATAAATAAATAAATAAATAAATAAATAAATAAATAAATAAATAAATAAAAAGAAACAATCCTTGTAAAATGAAGCAAAACATAAACAAAATAAACCAAGAGCAGTTTTATTACAGGGTGAGGGGGAGGGGAGGGGGAGAGAATGAGAATGAACTTGGAGTCATAGCAACGAAGACAGAAAACAAGCCTGGAGTGGCAGTACACACCTATAATCAGCCCGGACAACACAGTGAATTCCAGAATAGCCTGGCCTGTAGAAAGACTCTTGTTACCTTCTCACCCTCAAAACTCACTCCAAACCAAAGAGAAGTCAACCTACCCCCAAAATAAACAACAACAATAACAACAAACCCGAGTTGGAATTAATGAGAAAATAGTCCCTGCCCCCCTCAGGAAGGTTCCATAGAAGAACCTCAGCCCCACTCCAAGCAAGTCACAATGGCTGAAGCTGTGCAGGGGACCAGGCAACCCGACCCAGGAGGAGAGGAGGAAGTCCAAGAAGAGATGGTGAGAATCTGGGGCAAAGGGGAAAAGCGGGGACAGCATTCAGTATCTAGATATTCCTCTGCCCTTCCTCCTCTAAATGTCCCAGTGGTTCTGGAGATACCAACAATTGAAATTCATGATGGTGGACCCAAAAGTTCCTGGAGCCTGTGACATCATATGCATGGATACACATAGCAGCTGAAGCTAACTCTCGTTCCTCAGCCGAGCAGAGCACCCTGGGCCCTCTTTTGTTCCTTCCAGGAATACCTACCCAGAGAAACATGATGCTGCAGGACTGTTCACTATCTGCCTCCCGCTTTAGATACTCAAGGCCCACACTGTACCACCTCATCCATCCTCAGGCCCTTTCTAGCTCCTATGAGTTCCTCTAGTGTCCTGAAGGGTCCGAGATCTCAGCCTGCCACTCACCCTGCCCCAGGTTGCCCAGGCTGTGGTTGCCCTCCTGTCCACACTCCTTTCTCCCTAACAGGCTGCCAGTCATCCCTATTTCAACCTGCCTGACTTCACCCAGCCATCACCGCCCTCCACTCCAGCCAGCCTCCCCTCGAACCACCACCATCGCTGCGGGCCCTCCAATGCCACCAAAGGCCTGTTTGTGGCCCTGCTGGGTGGAGGCCTGTCTGCTGGCTTCGTGGGCCCGTTCTCCCGTATGGCTTACCAGACTTCCCACTTGCCCTCGTTGGAGCTGCTCATCTTCCGATGCCTCTTCCACCTCCCCATTGCCTTGTTACTTAAGCTTCGTGGTGATCCACTGCTGGGACCTCCTGATGTCCGGGTTCGGGCCTTCCTTCATGCCATTCTCAACGTCCTCAGCATTGGCTGTGCCTACAGCGCCGTTCAGGTGGTGCCTGCCGGCAATGCAGTCACTGTTCGCAAAGGTTCTTCCACCGTGTGCTCTGCCCTCCTTGCGCTTTGCCTGGAGAGCCAGGGTCTCAGTGGCTATGCCTGGTGTGGCCTCTTTGGCAGCACCCTTGGGCTAATCATCATTGTGGGACCTGGACTAGGGACATTGCAAGAGGGGACTACCGGCCTCTACACAGCCCTGGGCTATGTCCTGGCTTTCCTGGGAGGTCTAGCACTGTCGCTGGGGCTGCAGATTTACCGCTCTCTACACTTCCCCTCCTGCCTACCCACGGTGGCCTTCCTATTTGGCCTGGTGGGGCTAACGGTCTGTATACCAGGCCTCTTTGTGCTACAGACCCCCGTGCTACCCCAAGACACTCTGAGCTGGAGCTGCATGGTGGCAGTGGGGCTCCTTGCTTTGGTTTCCTTTGTATGTGTAAGCTATGCGGTCACCAAGGCCCACCCTGCCCTGGTATGTGCTGTCCTGCACTCTGAGGTTGTGGTGGCCCTGATGCTGCAGTATTACGTGCTCTATGAGACTGTGGCACCCTCTGACATCATGGGAGCAGGGGTTGTATTGGGCAGCATTGCCATCATTACTGCCCAGAACCTCAGTTGTGATAAGGACGGGCAAGTGGAGTGAGAGCCTGGGGGAGGGTGGGACAGGGGTAAACAGGAGAGACAGGAATAAAAACCATGGGAGAACAAACGCCTGGCAAAGAACTGATGTGGAGGACCAGTGAGATAGCTCCGCGGGTAAAGGCTAACGCTACCAAGCCTGATTTACATGGTACATGGAGAGAACCGACTCCTACAGATTATCCTCTCTATACATGCGCTGTAGCATGCTTACGCACAAAATTAAAAAAAAAAATTAAAACAAAAATACTGGTGTGGAGAGAGATGCCCTAGGATTCAAGGGTGATTTGGGACTAAACGGAGAGGGAAGACCGGAAGTATAACCAGGGTATGGAATTTGGGCTGGGAACAAGGAATAATTAAGCAGTGAGGTCTCAGATCCAAGAGACTAAGAAAGCCTGGTAGTAGGCCTTGGGGATTAATCCCACAGGCGGGAAAGAGCAATGGAGATGAAGAACGGAAGAAGGCAGCTTGTCAGGCAAACAGCCAGCACTGGGGGAAGGGAGTTTCTTTTCCTTTGGACGGTATTTTGCTTTCCTCAGTGGCGGTGCTCCCTGTCCGAGTGGTGATGTAACACTGACATCAAGCATGAATCACTGTGGTTGGCTGAGCAGTTGGCTTTGCTTTAAAAAGAATGGAAACATACTCTTTTTGGAGATTCCCTTGAAACACTCAGCCGCCACCTTACTTCTTAAGTAGTCTAGAAGGTGTAGGATTTCCTAAAAGTTCACATTCTTTGACCCCAAATTCCCCAAGACCTTCATTCTCTGCCCCACCGCTAATCTGCTTTTCTCAGACTGTCGCGGTCGCGTGATCTGCCGCTCCGGGTAGCAGCCATCCTACTTTCAGAACAGGCCTCCAGGATCAGGAAAAGCTTGGGCTGGATCCCCAGCGCCAGGGCTCCGTAAAGCTATTAGAGGACAGGCGGTGCCCCAACATCCTGGGAGGCCTCTCCACGAATATCAGCTACTTCCAATTGATTGGACGCGCCATCTTGTCTGCTTTATGCATATTCAGCGAAGAACTGAATATTCATGACCGAGGGTCGTCCCTTCCTCCCTTCCTCCCTCCCTCCCTCCCCCGGAACACGCTCCGGAGGACCCGGCTGGCCCCGCCTTCATTACCGATGCGTAGAACAAACCATTTTCCCGGAGTGTGTGGGGGATATTAATGAGAGACTTTGGCTGAAAATGAGCCTGAACTCCAGAGCTAAGATGGCCTAACTTTATCCTCCATTCTGTAAGCCGTCAGCTTGAGTGCATGGGAAATCAGCGAGGGGGGCGGCAGGATCAGAAACATTCTCCTCCTCCTGTCGCGTCAGAGAGAACACCCAACCAGGGAGCCGGAGGCCCAGCGTCAACAACTCTGGTGCGCGCGCTCCTTGTAGGCCGGTGCGGGCGGCCCCGTAGCGCAAGGGAGGGCGGGAAAGGAAGGGGCGGGACACAAGGGCGAATCTATAAAGGGCGTCATTCAGCCAGTTCTCTCCTCAGAAGCGCCGAGAGCGCGACCGGGACGGTTGGAGAAGAAGGTGGCTCCCGGAAGGGGGAGAGACAAACTGCCGTAACCTCTGCCGTTCAGGATCCCGGTTACTTATTTATTCGTTACCCCTTTTCTTCTTCCTCCCTCCCAAAAACCTCCTCCTTTCCTCCCTTCTTTTGTTTCCTTTTTGGGAGCCGACGAATCTCCGGAAAGGGAGAAAAAAGGCTTTCTTTCGGCCCTTTTCGTTTCTCTGCCTTCCCCCTCCCCCCCCCCTCCCCGCACCTTTCCCTCCCCCGGCCTTTCCCTCCCTATTCCGGGAGGTCTTTCCTGGTGGCCGCCCGGACGGGTTCTGAGCACTTAGGTGGCGGTGGCGCAGGCTTTTTGTAGCGAGATTTGCGCCTGCGCAGCGCGCCTGCCTAGCCATGCACGGGGGTGGCCCCCCCTCCGGGGACAGCGCATGCCCGCTGCGCACCATCAAGAGAGTGCAGTTCGGAGTCCTGAGTCCGGATGAGTTGGTAAGCTGCTCCGCCCTTTTCTCTCAGACGCCTTAGGCTGATGCTCTGGGAGGATGGGTCAGTGACGCCGCCGATGTGCGGGATCCAACCTTCAGCTTCCCAAAGTTAAATTATGGCAGGACTTAAACAAACGTAATGCTTTGTCTGAGATGAGTGCTTTTCTGGACAGAGATGATTCGATTCCATACTTGAGCATTGCTGTGGTCCAGCGAGACAGTTGAAATTTGTATAGGAAGTGGATCCCCAGTTTTTCTCCTTTCACAAATATTGAACACCCTGCTATGTGACAGTCACCAGGCACTAGGAACACAGCTGCACAATATAACAAAAACTCTACCTTCTAAAACACTGTGGAGAAAACAGCATAAGAACAGAAAGAATGAGCAAAAATAAGTCAAGTGCCTAGATTAAAGGGAAATGAGGTAATGCTGTAAAAGGTCACTGAAATTGAATGGTGTTAGGGTTTGGAAGACTTGCCAGGGGAGGTGACATTACCCGAGTAATGAAACTATTTTTCAGACATCGAAGCTATTTCTTTTTTTAGGTGGAGGAAACAAGTGTTATGGAACCAAGGGAGGAATAAACTTATATTCTAGAAACTGAAAAGCCAGCAGTGTTGGGGCAAGGGTTGATGGGTGAGGAGAGTACCCCGAAGAAGCTTGGGATATTGTAAATTACACTCTATAAAGAGTCAGAGTTTCTATTTTCAGTAGGAAACCACTGGGTAATTATAAACGTGACAGTAGGGTTTTTTTGTTTTTGTGTTGTTTTTGTTGTTGTTTTGAGACAGGGTTTCTCTGTGTAGCCCTGGCTGTCCTGGAACTCACTCTGTAGACCATGCTGTCCTCGAACTTAAATCAGCCTGCCTCTGCCTCCCGAGTGCTGGGATTAAAGGAATGCGTCACCACTGCCTGGCAACAGTAGTTTTTATACACAGGCATGTACAGTAGCTCTGTAAAAAACCATCAAGTTTCTGGACATGCAAGATCTCACAGACCCACACAAAATAAATTCCAGATAATTAAAGTAATAAAGCACTAAGAAAATATAGGCTTTTGGGGGAACTGATAGGACAAACCTTACATTAATAAATAAAGGTAAATTTTCTAGTGAGCCTACAAGAAGCTACGCATTGTACTGAAAGAGTAAGGCAGATGTGAGCCGCTTTATCAGAGGCTCTAGTGACAGAACAAAAATGAATAAATCGGGAAACAATTTGTACTGTGATGGACAGGGTTTGATTTGTTGGATTTGTTTGTTCGTTTTTTGCTTTTTTTCTGTTTTGTTTTTGAAGCAGGGTCTCTATGTAGCATTGTCTATCCTGGAGCTCATAGACCAGGCTGAATTTTTCAGTTTTTGGCTGGGACTGAAAAGTCTGCCTTGTGCATGCTAGGCAGGTACTCTGACCACTTGGCTACATGGATTCGAAGCTCTTGGTATTTTGAAACAGAATCTTCCGGTTCAGTTTAGGCTTCCTTGGAAATGATAATTCTTCTACCTTACCTTTCTGAGTGCTGAGTGCATAAGCATGTACCATCATACCTGGCTTGGGTAGATTTTTTTTCCTTTCACAAATTAAAAATAAAAAAAGGAGGTGGGTCTAGAGATGGCTCAGCAGTTAAGAGCACTGACTGCTCTTCCAGAGGTCCTGAGTTCAATTCCCAGCAACCACATGGTGGCTCACAACCATCTGTAATGGGATCTAAAGTCCTCTTCTGGTGTTTTGGTGTGTCTGAAGACAGCTACAGTGTACTCGTCGTGTGTGTGTGTGTGTGTGTGTGTGTGTGTGTGTGTGTGTGTATATATAAAACATCCTTCATTCTGTAACTCCTACCTTTTGTTTTACTTCAGTAACCTGTCACAGTTGGAGGGGTGCTGACTGGCATGTGATTTTTGATTTGGGTAAATAAGTTTTGACATTATTTGAAAATGACAATTGAAAGTCACCTAAGCTGGGCGGTGGTGGCACACGCCTGTAATCCCAGCACTCTGGGAGGACAGCCTGGTCTACAGAGTGAGTTCCAGGACAGCCAAACTTCTGTCACATTTGAAGCACTGTGTAGCAAAGTCACAGGGGCACAGGGTCTGGAAAAAAGCATAGGTGCTCTGTACTCTGCTAGTTGCACATGGTTCAGTTTCAACATTAGATGGCGCTGGATGCCTATGAATGACATCATGTTTGTGAAGCTGAATTGTTTTTTGTTTGGTTTGGCTTGCCTTTTGGTGTAGGTTTTTTTTAAGTATGGGAAAGGATGGAGGCGCTCCCAGAGATCAGGGGCATCTTATTCCCTGGAGCTATATTCAGGTTGTTTACAAAAAAGTAAAAAATAAAAAGATTTGGTGTGTGTGTGTGTGTGTGTGTGTGTGTGTGTGTGCGCGCGCGCGTGTGTGCATGCCATGTGTACGTGGGGGAGTCTGAAGAGGTGTTAGACACCTGAAGCTAGAGCGTTACAGGCAGTTGTGAGCCACCAGACACGGTGCTGAGAATCCACCTCCAATTATCTATAAGAGCAGTATGTGGGTGTTTTGTTGTTGTTTGGTTGGGGGGGGGGGCTGGTTTAGTTTGGTTTTTTGTTTTGGCTTTTTGTTTTTATTATTTATTTATTTATTTATTTATTTATTTATTTATTTATTTATTTAGATAAAGGTTCTCTGTGTGGCCCTGGCTGTAGTAGAACTTGCTTTGTAGGCCTGGCTGGCCTTTAACTCAGGGATTCGCCACCCCCAGCTCAGGGGTAGCTCTCTAGCTGCTGCTGCTGCTGCTGCTTCTTCTCCTTCTTCTCCTTCTTCTTCTTTTTTTAAGATTTATTTATTTTATGTATGTGAGCACACTGTCACTCTCTTCAGACACCCCAGAAGAGGGCAAGGATCCCATTAAAGATGGTTGTGAGCCACCATGTGGTTGCTGGTAATTGATCTCAGAGCCTCTGGAAGAGCAGTCAGTACTCTTACCCGCTGAGCCATCTCTCCAGCCCCCTCCCCAGCTTTGGTTTTTGAGACATCGTTTAGATCTGAGTTCTGGGGTTACAGGCAAATGTCACTGTACCTGGGTCACAAAAGCTGCAATTTTAGCAGTTGCTAAGGACTAGTAGATTTAGAGCATGAAACAAGGTTGCTATTAGCCAAGGATTGAGAAGTTGGACAGTACCTAAGAGTTAAAAGTAAGAAATGTTGACTATTTGGGGAAAAATAAAACTATTATTATTTCATTATTTATTTAAACAAGATGTCCAAGCTGGCCTTGCATCCTCATTCCTCCCGAGGTGACTAGCACATGTCACCATACCTGGCTTTAGTTTAATGAATTAAAATATTTTTCAGCTTATGTGGTTTTGGTTTTTTTTTCCCAAATGGCTACTGATTGCTAAGACATAAATATTTAAGTTGGGTTTTCTTGCTTAATGGATGGATCTTTTTTGAAGGTGTTGAACAGATAAGAGAAAAAGTTACTTAACAAATATGCAAAATGAGGTGGGGGTTTTTTTGTTTTTGTTTTGTTTTGGCTGCTTGGTCTCACTATATAGTCTTGGCTAATCTAGAACACATTATATAACCCAGGCTTGCCTCAACATGAGCTCTTTTTGCCTGAGTGCTAGGATAACAAGCATGGGCCATTATGCCTGCCTTTTACCTGTTTTTAAAAGATACAGCACTTAGGGCTGGGAAGCTGTGCAAGCATAAAACCTGAGTTTCAGTTCCTAATAGCCATGTAAAAAACCAGGGGTAAAAAAAAAAAAAAAAAACAGGGGTAGAGGTGTGCTCCCATGATCCCAGCAATGAGGAAATAGACAGGAGGATCTCTGGGCTTTGCTGGTTTGTTAGCATAGCCATATTGGTGAGCTCCGGGTTCAGTGAGAGCCTGAATTTTGAGGAATTACGTGGTTAGTTTGGCTAGAAAGATAGGTTTTAAGGGGCTTTCTGTGAGATGTTCAAGTTTTGGAGTAGAAATTGAGTTGCAGAGGGCTCTTTGAATTGGTAAAATGTCTGCTGCTAGGACTAGAGCAATGGCTCAGTGGTTAAGAGCATATACTGGCCTTGCAGAGGGCCTGAGTTTATTCTCAGAATCCACATGAGTGACTCACACTACCTGTAACTCTAGCTCCAAGGGGATCTGATGCCTGACTCCCAGGGTACCTGCACTCATGTATACATACCCACACACAGGACATGCATACTTATAAAACTAAATTGAAAAAAAGAATGTATGTTGCCATGGGGTAAAGAGATAACTCAGTGGTTAAGAACACTGGCTGTTGGACTTTTGCTT
The DNA here is from genome assembly GCF_947179515.1 of Apodemus sylvaticus. NCBI lineage: Eukaryota > Metazoa > Chordata > Mammalia > Rodentia > Muridae > Apodemus > Apodemus sylvaticus. The sequence goes on from NC_067481.1 coordinate 54,723,547, forward strand.
AACTCTCAGCACCTACGTGGCAGTTTACAATGCCCTAACTCTGGTTCCATGGAGTCCAGTGCCCTTTTCTGGCCTTCTGGTACCAGGCACACATACAGTATACATGCAAGTAGAACATTCAAAAACGTGAAAATTCATTTTTAAAAAAGTCTGCTAGACGTGATGGCAGTGCTTGTAAATTCAAGACTGTCCTGGTCTACACTGCTAGTTCCTAAACATTTGGGGGCTACACAATGAGACTCTTTAAAAAGAAAAAAAAAATACTGTTATAGGAAATGATTTGAGTTGGGGTGGGGAGCTAGGAAAGTTAATATTGTGGTGTCTATGTGTCTGTGTCTGTCTGTCTGTCTGGGTGAGGGGTCAGGGAGAAACCTGGCATTAAACCCTCACACATGCTAAACACACTGTACCACTAAACTATCCTACTAGTCATGTACCCTTTGAAGTGGGTAGTATGAGTTACACTAATGAATGAAATTATCTTTGTCTTAAAATTAATTACAAATAAGGGTCTGGTTTCCTACAGTCCAACAGTATATTGCTTCTTGGCCTTTTGGCTAAGATCAAGCACAGTCCAGTATATTTAACCATTTCCCGGTATGTATACTAGCCACTGAGGGTAGGGGTGTGTGTGTGTGTGTCTGTGTGTGTGTGTCTGTGTGTGATGGTCTGTGCCTCAAGGATTATTTAGTCAAGTGGGAATAACAGATATATAAGCAAATAGTTAAAGTTGTGCTTAGTAGAACCTTCCTAGTATGGGTAAGACTAGACATAAGGCTAACAGAGTGAGCTAAGACTAAGAAGAAGTGAGCTAAGAAGAGCTAAGAAGAAGTGCACCTGGCACTTCTTCCTGACTGTAGACATTGAGTGACCAGCCACTTCACACTCTTGCCACTGTGTCTTTGTTTCCATGATGGACAGTATTCCCTCAAAGCTTTAAAAAATTAAAAAGAGAAATTGGAAAGGACATCTGAGCTGAGTCTTACAAATTGAGTTTACTTATTCTGTGTGTAACAGGGTGAGACCCAAGGAATTTTGAGATAACTTGCTGTAGTAGAAGTATAAATATGTAAGGTGAAGCCAGGCAGTGGTGGCGCACGCCTGTAATCCCAGCACTTGGGAGGCAGAGGCAGGTGGATTTCTGAGTTCGAGGCCAGCCTGGTCTACAGAGTGAGTTCCAGGACAGCCAGGACTGTACAGAGAAACCCTGTCTCAAACAAACAAACAAACAAACAAAAACAAAAATAATAAATATGTAAGGTGAGAGAATGTACCAAATAAAGCTGTAAAGTGAGGTGAAGGATATAAGGACCAGGACCTTGTGTGGTTTGATATAGGCAGATGAAAGAGAATGAGGAATTATTTGATTATTGAGCTTGTAGAGCAGCTGTTTCATTTTTTTGTTATTATTTGTGTTTTTTTTTTTTTCTGTGACCTTGGGTAATGCACAAAATAAGAGCCAGCCTGTGACACACATGCACACACCAAGAATGTCCTGTAGGCAGTAAGAACCGGTGTTTGGTTAAGGGTTAAAGTAGTGAATAATCCCAAACTACCATTTGTTAAGTCTTTGGTAGAGTAGTCCTTCCATTTATGCAATCATGCCTGCTGCAAGGAGAGCCTCTGGACTAGTCTCTGGATGCTTGGCAATAGAATTAGTCAATTAGAAAGGTGAGGCTTGGTTGACTGAGCAGAGAGATGGAATTTGTAGTGTACTTCCTTAGGCTCCTATGTACAGGGTATACTGGTGGCCAAATTCATGTGTGCTTCTGTGTTTTTGCATTTCATAGTGAACAACATTCTCTTCATGTAGCATGGGACATAGAGAAGCATGTGAGGGCCCAGCCTAGTAATTTAGTCCCACCCAGGCCTGTCTCCTGAGTCATATCATTTTGATAGAATTTATTTGCCTATTTGTGTGGGGTTGAGGTGGGTATTGTTTTGTTTAGACACAACTAGTCATGAAGCTCTAACTGACACGGAACTCAAAAAGTTCTGTCTGCCTCTGCCTCCTGAGTGCTGAAACTAATGGTATGTGTCACCACATACAACCAGTTTTGAGTTTGTAGAATCTCTTCAACTTGTACCTTGCTGATCAGATCCCCGTTATAGGATTGCTGGTTTGACATTGGAAATGCTTTCTTTCCTTAGTTCTTTCTAGTACCTTCCTTAGTGCCAGGTCTTAGACAGTGTAGTTTAGTATTAACAAAAAGATGTTAAGAAAGAACTTGCCATTTATCTGGCAGGCACATGAATGGGATCCAGGGTCCTCAACTTGTTTGAGGTCATAGGTTACATAGGGCTACAGTAGATCATGTCTTCTTTTTTGTTTGTTTGTTTGTATAGCCCAGGCTGTCTTGGAACTTACTCTGTAAACCAGGCTGGCCTTGAACTCAGAAATCCTCCGGCCAAGTTCTGGGATTACAGGCATGTACTACCACTGCCTAGCTAGAACATGTCTTAAAAATAAATGAATGAAGGGCTGGAGAGATGGCTCAGCTGGTAAGAGCACCGACTGTTCTTCCAAAGGTCATGAGTTCAAATCCCAGCATCCACATGGTGGCTCACAACCATCCGTAAAGAGATCTGACACCCTCTTCTCTTGTCTGAGGACAGCTACAGTGTACTTACATATAATAAATAAATATTTAAAAAAAATAAATGAATGAAGGCTGGAGAGATGGCTGAGAGGTTAAGAGCACTGGCTGCCCTTCCAGAGGTCCTGAGTTCAATTCCCACCACCCACATGGTGGCTCACAACCATCTGTAATGGGATCTGATATCCTATTCCGGTGTGTCTGCAGACAGCTACAGGGTGTCCATATAAATAAAGTCTTAAGGAAAAAAAAAAAAGTCGGGTGTGATGGCGCATGCCTGTAATCCCAGCACTCTAGGAGGCAGAGGCAGGCTGATTTCTGAGTTCAAGGCCAGCCTGGTCTACAGAGTGAGTTTCAGGACAGCCAGGACTACACAGAGAAACCCTGACGACTCAAAAGACCAAAAGAGAAAGAAAAGAAAAAAAAAAAAAAAGAATAAATGAGCTGGCCATGGTGGTGCATGCCTTTAATTATCCCAGTATTCTGGAGGCAGAAGATGGCAGATCTCTGAGTTTAGGGGGAGCCAGAACTACTTAGTAAGGTTCTGTCTCAAAAAATTTATATATCATTGTTCCTGCTATAGTATAGCAGAGTAGGATGAGCCTGTGTTTAGTACTAAGAGTGTTGAGTTTTATCTTTGTTGATTACTTGAGACTGAAGGATTGGGCAAATAACTTCATGAGACATCCAAGAGGTAAGGAGGTCAGTGGTTAGGATTAGAGGAACAAATTTTGTCTGTATCTCAGAGTTAACACTCATTGTAGCTTTTATTAACTTTGGCCTCATATTCTTTTGGAATACATGCCAACTCACGCCTCTATCCCTCATATACAGTGGCTGGCTGGAACATGCTTTTGGGATGTGTTATTCAAGTTTAGTATTCTAGAGTTTTGACTGTGCTAACATTCCCATTTTGTACCTGGTTAAACAAGTGGTTTGGAATTTTCTTAGGCCTTATTATAAACTCTTTAGCTCTACACACTAGGAATCCTACTTAGTTGGTACTGGCTTTTCTTTTCTGCAGAAACGGATGTCTGTGACAGAGGGTGGTATCAAATACCCAGAGACAACTGAGGGAGGTCGCCCCAAACTTGGGGGACTAATGGATCCACGGCAGGGGGTGATTGAGCGGACTGGCCGCTGCCAAACATGTGCAGGTAAGTGCTCGTGTTAGAAGAGTTCCTAAGTCCAGGCGGTGGTAGCGCACGCCTATAATCCCAGCACTCTGGGAGGCAGAGGCAGGTGGATTTCTGAGTTTGAGGACAGCCAGGGCTACACAGAGAAACCCTGTCTTGAGAAAACCAAATCCAAAAAAAACCCAAAACAAACAAAAAAAAAGAAGAGGCCCTAAGGATGGATACCTAAAAAAGCCTAGACTCTCATCCCAGTGGTGGTGGCTTATGCCTTTGACCCTAGCGCTTGAAAGCAAAGGGAGGCGAATTTCTGAGTTCTAAGTCAGCCTAGTTACAAAGTTCTAAGGCAACCAGAACTAACTGCACAGAAACCCTGTCTCAGAAACAAAGAACCCTAGTCTTTAAAGTCAGTGGGAACTTTGAAGAAAGTGTCCGCTATGTCTTTTCATAGGAAACATGACCGAGTGTCCTGGCCACTTTGGCCACATCGAACTGGCCAAGCCTGTGTTTCATGTGGGCTTCCTGGTAAAGACAATGAAGGTTTTGCGCTGTGTCTGCTTCTTCTGCTCCAAACTGCTTGTAGACTCTGTGAGTAGAGCATTAGTCCCTGGTCTGGGAGGATGGTTGCTAACTGGGGCAGGGTGAGGGAACAGCTCCAATTGACCCTGCTCTGTTTTTCTCCCAGAACAACCCGAAGATTAAGGACATCCTGGCCAAATCTAAAGGACAGCCCAAGAAACGGCTTACGCATGTCTATGACCTTTGCAAGGGCAAAAACATCTGTGAAGGTGGAGAGGAGATGGACAATAAGTTTGGTGTGGAGCAGCCTGAGGGTGATGAGGATCTGACCAAAGAGAAGGTGACAGGGACTTGCTAAGACTATGGGAAAGTAGCTGTAGAAAATTTGGTGAAATCATACATAACTGTGGAATATATTGCATGGTGTGGCAGGAATGGCCCTGTGCTAGGTTCTAATGGTTCTTCTCCCCTTGGAAGGGCCATGGTGGCTGTGGGCGGTATCAGCCCCGGATCCGGCGCTCTGGCCTAGAGTTGTATGCTGAGTGGAAACATGTTAATGAGGACTCACAGGAGAAGAAGATCTTGCTGAGTCCAGAACGAGTGCATGAAATCTTCAAACGCATCTCAGATGAGGAGTGCTTTGTGTTGGGCATGGAGCCTCGCTATGCCCGGCCTGAGTGGATGATTGTCACAGTGTTGCCTGTGCCTCCTCTCTCTGTGAGACCTGCTGTGGTGATGCAGGGTTCTGCTCGAAACCAGGTAAGCTGCTCTAAGAATCTTAGCTAGGTATCTGGGGAAGGGACATGTGATTAGAGGATGCTTTCTTTCAAATACACTTAGGCGTAGCATGTGTAAAGGGCCAGGTGGACTGACCTGAGTTTGAAGATACTTTGCCACTTGATAGTTGTGTAATTTTTAATGATACTCTTAACATGGTTTCCCAGGGTAGGGTGAAGGGAGTTTGAATGTATCCTTGGCACATGTGTGCTGAGCACCCTGATGATACTGACTTTTGACTTCAGGATGATCTGACTCACAAACTGGCTGACATTGTGAAGATCAACAATCAGCTGCGACGGAACGAACAGAATGGTGCAGCTGCCCATGTCATTGCAGAAGATGTGAAACTTCTCCAGTTCCATGTGGCTACCATGGTGGACAATGAACTGCCTGGCTTACCCCGGGTGTGTCTGCACACTCCTGCCCTTATGGATTGGAGCCAGGGTGGGGGCCAGCATGAGGCAGCAGAACTCTGGAGGAGAGCCCAGTGCTGACTACCTGGGTGCCCCATTCTGTGTTTTCTTACAGGCCATGCAGAAGTCTGGCCGTCCTCTCAAGTCCCTGAAGCAACGGTTGAAGGGCAAAGAAGGACGGGTTCGAGGGAATCTAATGGGCAAGCGAGTGGACTTCTCAGCCCGCACTGTGATCACCCCTGACCCTAACCTATCCATTGACCAAGTTGGTGTGCCCCGCTCCATTGCTGCCAACATGACCTTTGCAGAGATTGTCACACCCTTCAACATTGACAGGTGTGCTGTAGTCCATAACCCTTGGCCATAGTGGCCAAGGTAGGGGTAGACTACATGTTCTCAGATGTGTGCCTTCCTCATCTGGAAGAGGCAGCTTGGAATGAAGCAGGAGGACTCTGAAGTCTGGAGTTTGACATCCACTTAGGGTTTGGGATGAAGGTGGGAATGGATGGTTTTTGCAGAGTATGTTGCTTATTTCATACTTCTTTCCTTTCTAGACTTCAGGAATTAGTACGCAGGGGGAACAGCCAGTATCCAGGAGCCAAGTACATCATCCGAGACAACGGTGATCGAATTGACTTACGTTTCCATCCTAAGCCCAGTGACCTTCACCTGCAGACTGGCTATAAGGCATGTAATAGGCCATGACCATTCTTAGTCACCAAAACAGGAAGCCTCCTATAGGATGGGGGCTGGCCTATTTAAGCTTGTTGAGTGGCTGGTTATTTTAGGGATGTGGCAGTCAGAGTGTTGTGGGGGTTTTGTCTAAGAGGTTTTCATCATATACCCCAGGCTAACCTAGAAGTAGTGGGCTTCAAATTTGTGTTTCTCTTGCCTTAGTTCTAGTGTATACCACTATGACAGTGGGTGTCTTTTGTTTAAGGGGTTCTGCTGAACCAGTTGTACTGCCAGCCTCTGATGTCAGCCTGTGTATGACAGGGGAGAAAACTTCATGCATATTTGTGGTTACTACATTTTATTATCCTTAGTAACCTGATAGTGGACCAGGGCCATGCAAAGAGGATGTTTGAAGGTGAAATAACTTAGTATGCCTCCTTCACTGAGCCCTTCTCTGTACCTCACCTCTAGGTGGAACGGCACATGTGTGATGGCGACATTGTTATCTTCAATCGTCAACCGACTTTGCACAAAATGTCCATGATGGGACATCGGGTCCGCATCCTCCCCTGGTCTACTTTTCGCTTGAATCTTAGGTTAGTTCTCTACCTGAGGGAATCAGCCTGAGATGGGAACAGGCCAGGCAGTTTCATTATATGTCACTGAAGATGTAGTCCCAACTCTGACTTCTTTTCTGTTTGGCTACAGTGTGACCACTCCATACAATGCAGACTTTGATGGAGATGAGATGAATTTGCACCTGCCACAGTCTCTGGAGACACGGGCAGAGATCCAAGAGTTGGCTATGGTGCCTCGAATGATTGTCACCCCCCAGAGCAATCGACCTGTCATGGGTATTGTGCAAGACACACTCACGGCAGTACGCAAATTCACTAAGAGAGATGTCTTCCTGGAGCGGGTGTGTGATCCAAATGAAAACTGGTCTTGGGTGGGCGAAAGGGTCTGAGTATGAAAGATTCAGGGAGGGAGAGCTACAGTGTTTTTTAATTCCATATATTAAATCTTAAAGTAAAGGAGAGAAAGTATGTCCTTGTTAAATTTTTATTTTATCGCTTCTATATTTTTTATTTTCTAATTATTAAAAATAAGACCTTACTGTTACAATATTCTATGTTTAACTAAAAATTGGATCTTTTTGCTTCCAAAATCTGGCTTACTTCATTAGGCAGTGCAGTCTTCCAATTATTCCTGTGACAATGAAACTCACAATTTGATCTTCCTCCCCCTTTACTTTGTTTTCTTGTTGTTTACCTCTCAGGGTGAAGTGATGAACCTCTTAATGTTTCTGTCCACGTGGGATGGGAAGGTCCCACAACCAGCTATCCTCAAGCCCCGACCCCTGTGGACAGGCAAGCAAATCTTCTCCCTCATCATACCTGGTCACATCAATTGTATCCGTACCCACAGCACCCATCCTGATGATGAAGATAGTGGCCCTTACAAGCACATCTCTCCTGGGGACACCAAAGTAAGGCTTGACCCTGAGTATATACAGGATTTGAAAATGGGAATGAGAACAAAAATCTGAATGAGTGTTTGTCCACAGGTGGTAGTGGAAAATGGGGAGCTTATCATGGGCATCCTTTGTAAGAAGTCCCTGGGCACCTCAGCAGGCTCTCTGGTCCACATCTCCTACCTAGAGATGGGTCATGACATCACCCGCCTCTTCTACTCCAACATTCAGACTGTCATTAACAACTGGCTTCTTATCGAAGGTCAGTATAGCCAGCATTTCTAAATCATCTGAATCTTCTTTTCTTCACTTACTATTTATCCTTTATTTGTTCACACTGTCCTGATTGCCTAGAAGTCAAAATGATTGTTGCTAATGTTTTTTGTTTCTCCCTAGGTCATACAATTGGCATTGGGGACTCCATTGCAGATTCCAAGACTTACCAGGACATTCAGAACACTATTAAGAAAGCTAAACAGGATGTAATAGAGGTGAGGGAAGGCTGGGCAGAGAAGAGCTTCTAGGGATTTGAATTTAACTCTGTAAGAGCAAAATAGATAAAAGGGTTCAGAGAGAAAGGGAGAATAGTGACTCAAATGTGTCAATGAAAACTCTCCAGGTCATTGAGAAGGCTCATAACAATGAGCTAGAACCTACCCCAGGAAACACATTGCGACAGACATTCGAGAATCAAGTGAATCGTATTCTTAATGACGCTCGAGACAAAACTGGCTCCTCTGCACAGAAATCCCTCTCTGAATATAACAACTTCAAGTCTATGGTGGTGTCTGGAGCTAAAGGTTCCAAGATCAACATCTCTCAGGTAAGATGCTTCATTTTTCCAGATAAGTGGCCTATACCAGAGTTTGGAAGAAGGATGGTGTATACATGTTTTGGTATGAGGAAAGATGGGAAAAATAGGGTATTTCTCACCACCACCACCGCCACTGACTGCTACATTGTTGTTGCTTGAAACAAGATCCACTCACGGGTGAAAGGCCTTTTTTTTTTAAAAAAAAAACAAAACAGGTTGACTCTGAACTTAGTATCTTTCTGCCTCCTCTTTTTCAACTTTAGGTTTCAGGCATGCACTACTATATCTGTCATAAATTCATACTTTAATGTAAAGGGAAATTATATGCAGCCTTTTCCTCCTAGGTCATTGCTGTTGTCGGGCAGCAGAACGTAGAGGGCAAGCGGATCCCATTTGGATTTAAGCATCGGACTCTTCCTCACTTTATCAAGGATGATTATGGTCCTGAGAGCAGAGGCTTTGTAGAAAATTCATACTTGGCTGGTCTCACACCCACTGAGTTCTTCTTCCATGCCATGGGAGGACGAGAAGGTCTCATTGACACAGCTGTTAAGACTGCTGAGACTGGTGAGGCCTTTTCTGAGCTCTTGAGGTGGGAGTGGGGATACTCGTATAAAGGTTCCCCAAGGTGAATTTTGGTCTCTGCATTTTGAGTTTTGCCATGCTCTTGCCACGGGTCTTTCAGTTAACTCCCTTTCCCAGGGTATATTCAGCGAAGGCTGATAAAATCCATGGAGTCGGTGATGGTGAAATACGATGCGACTGTGAGGAACTCCATCAACCAGGTGGTACAGCTGCGCTATGGCGAGGATGGCCTGGCAGGCGAGAGTGTGGAGTTCCAGAATCTGGCTACACTTAAACCTTCTAATAAAGCTTTTGAGAAGAAGTAAGAAAGCAGGAAAACAAATGATTCACACCCCTGGGTCCTAGTGCCTTTCCTGAGTTATAGTATTTCCTTTAGAAAAGTGACCTAATACATTTCGCAGCCAGTTTTACTTTTAGCACCAGCATTTCTCCACCCATCTGAAATAGATGCTGCATCATAGGAAGAGAGTGGGTATAGAGGCAGGTCTGAAATCTGTCCTTATGGTAGTAAAGGAGCACAGAGGAACCATAGGTACGAGCCTAGGTCCCATTAGCTGTCCCTGTTCCTAGTGGTCTGTTCACATGTAGAAACCTCACAGTATGCATTAGTGCGGTGAAAACAGCCCATTTGTCCTGATTTCACCCCTTGTCACCTCTAGGTTCCGTTTTGATTATACCAATGAGAGAGCCCTGCGGCGCACTCTTCAGGAGGATCTGGTAAAGGATGTGCTGAGCAATGCCCACATACAGAATGAGCTGGAGCGGGAATTTGAACGGATGCGTGAGGATCGGGAAGTGCTCAGGGTCATCTTCCCAACTGGTGACAGCAAGGTACATAGAAATGTGAAGTGCTAGACTAGAGGGGGTCCTACTGTTGAACTGTCATCCTAATGGATAGTCCTCCCATTAATTCCTCCTCCCTCAGGTGGTCCTCCCTTGTAACCTTCTGCGGATGATCTGGAATGCTCAGAAAATCTTCCACATCAACCCTCGCCTTCCCTCTGACCTGCACCCCATCAAAGTGGTAGAGGGTAAGCAAATGAAAGTAAAGTAAAGGACATGACCAGCTAGGTATGATGAATGGTTATTGTAGATAAAGGGAGAGTATAACCAGGGGCAGATATATCTGAGCCAGTCCAGTGGTCATGACCCTGAGCCATGTAAGAAGGGAGAGAGGGGAACCAGGTTCAGCAGCCAACAGTCCCAAAGGGGTGGTAACCTCAGTGTCTGGGTTACTTAGGGAAGAGCCTCCACAGAAAGGGTATGCCAGCCATATCTTGTAACAGGTATGGACTGAGGGATGCTGGGAAAACCTGGAGGCCAGATTTGTTTTGATATGTTAAATAGGCAGCTCAGCCTTTGTAAGTAGTACCTGCTTTGCTGTCTCTGGATTAGACTGGAGGATTAGACTCTACTATGGCTTGGTCTGACCATCTCTTTGCCCCTCCATGGGTCCCAGGAGTCAAAGAATTGAGCAAGAAGTTGGTAATTGTGAATGGAGATGACCCACTAAGTCGGCAGGCACAGGAGAATGCCACATTGCTCTTCAACATCCACCTAAGATCCACACTCTGCTCTCGCCGCATGGCTGAGGAGTTTCGGCTAAGTGGGGAGGCCTTTGACTGGCTGCTTGGGGAGATAGAGTCCAAGTTCAACCAAGCCATTGTGAGTGTTGCCCTTCTCCTTAGCCTTGATTTTTATTCTTTTGTTTGTTGGCTGCTTTGGTTACTAGGAATAGCCCATTTCTCTCCACAGCTCTTGGTATGTTAACTAGGCACTTCAGGCTTTTGTCCCAGGTTTGAGACTTAACTACAAGAAGTACCTACTTTTCTGTCTCCAGACTAGACTCAGGACAAGGCTGCTCTGTATAGCAATGGCATTGTATCATAGCAACATTAAAAGTGAGGGAATTCTTGTCCTGTGTGAGACAAACATGTTCATACAAAGTGATTGTCATGCAGTGCTTACTGAGGAAGTAAGTGCTGTGACTAGGGTGTGAATTGGAGTCTTGTTTTCCTAGAATGTAGGAATAAGTCAAGTAAAAGTAGGAAATAAAAGAGGTAGAAAAGAAATTGTAGGTGCTGGAACATGGTTTCACTGTGACTCCAGGGATCCATTGCACCCTGTGCACACCAGCCCCATATATATTATACACATAAATACATACAGGAAAATATTTAAACACATTAAATAAAACTTCTTTTTTTTTTTTAAGATTTATTTATTTATTATATCTAAGTACACTGTAGCTGTCTTCAGACGCCAAATGAGGGCGTCAGATTTCATTATGGATGGTTGTAAGCCACCATGTGGTTGCCGGGATTTGAACTCAGGACCTTTGGAAGAACAGTCAGTGCTCTTACCCACTGAGCCATCTCTCCAGCCCCTAAATAAAACTTCTAAAACATTTAAATAAATTTTTTGCATACACTGAATCTGAGATACATCTAGTTACATTTAATTAAAAGTTCATTGTGGGACGGGGGAGGGCTGGAGAGATACCTCAGTGGCTGCTCTTCCAGAGGTCCTGAGTTCAATTCCCAACAACCACATGGTGGCTCACAACCATCTGTAATGGGACCTGAAGCCCTCTTCCAGCATGCAGGTATATAAACACACAAAGCATTCACGTACATTAAATCAATCATTTCTTTTAAAAAAGTATATTAATGCCGAGTGGTGGCGCACGCCTTTAATCCAAGCACTTGAGAGGCAGAGGCAGGCGGATTTCTGAGTTCAAGGCCCAGCCTGGTCTACAGAGTGAGTTCCAGGACAGTCAGGGCTACACAGAGAAACCCTGTCTCGGAAAAACCAAAAGAAAAGAAAAGTAAAAAAAAAAGAAAAACTTAACTGAAAAGACAACCCTCTACCACCATCACCCTTCATGTTTAGATTGGAAACTCAAATGTCAAATGTGACTAATCTTCCTCAAAGTGATCTATAGACTTAGCACAGCTGGTGTGATAGTCCAGTAGGTAAAGGTGCTTACCAGGAAGCCTGATGAACCTGAGTTCTGTCTCCAGACCCTCCATGATGGAAGGAGAGCACTGACTATTATGACCTGTCCTCTGACCTCCACACGTGTGCCATGGCATACATGTGCCTACACATGAACACATACAGACATCATGGAGAATGTAGATATGGGCTAGAGAGATGGCTCTGTCTTTAGAACACTGACTAGTTTTCCAGAGGACCTGAGTTTTAATTCCTTGCACCTACATGATGGTTCAGAATTGTAACTCCAGTCACAGGATCTGACACGCTCTTCTGACCTGTGGCCAGCATATACCTGCTGCACAGCATACATACAGGCAAAACATCCATATACATAAATAATATTTTTTTAGAAACAAAAAATGGTTTTAGCATGTTATAGTATCTTTTCTGGGTGTGTAGCATATTCCAAAGTGATGCAAAGTGATAGATTAAAAACTGAAGCCCTTGTAAAAGAAAATAATGTTCTTTCCTTTGCTACACTCATCTTCCCCAAGTCCCTTTCTAAATAACAGATAGGCTCACCCTAACTGCATCCCACGACTTACAAGATAGGCTTTGTCTAATGCCAGTTTTCCCATAGGCCCACCCTGGAGAAATGGTGGGAGCTCTGGCTGCGCAGTCTCTTGGAGAACCTGCCACTCAGATGACCCTGAATACCTTCCACTATGCTGGTGTATCTGCCAAGAATGTGACGCTGGGTGTACCTCGACTTAAGGAGCTTATCAACATTTCCAAGAAGCCAAAGACCCCTTCACTCACTGTCTTCCTGTTAGGTCAATCTGCACGAGATGCTGAAAGGGCCAAGGTAAGAATCAAGGAAATGGACTGCCTAGCAAGAACAGGTTGAATCAAGAGACGATACCTCTGAGGATTTCACTAGGCCAAAAGCCCAGTGACCCCAGTACCATGTCATGAGTCACTGTCTCTTCCTAGGACATTCTTTGCCGCTTGGAACATACAACATTGAGGAAGGTGACTGCCAATACAGCTATCTACTATGACCCCAACCCCCAGAGCACAGTGGTGGCAGAAGATCAGGAGTGGGTGAATGTGTACTATGAGATGCCTGACTTTGATGTAGCCCGAATATCCCCCTGGCTGCTGCGTGTGGAGCTGGACAGAAAGCACATGACTGACCGGAAGCTTACCATGGAACAGATTGCTGAAAAAATCAATGCTGGTAAGGCCGAGTAGACAGCCCGCATGGATGTCCCACCTAGGTTTCTACATCTTTCATGGTTACTTTATTGGAGTCCTTAGAGTCACTAGTAAACACCTCTGCTCTCCAACAGGTCTTTTTCAGGATCAGTAACCTCAGGGCCTCTTGTACTTACTTCCCCTCTCACTGTGTTTAGGGTTTGGTTTGGGTGTGTGCATGTGAACATGCACGTGCACGTCTGGAGGCCAAAGGTTGACACTGGATGTGTCTTCCTTTTTGACACTCTTGACCTCTGGAACCCACTGTGTTGTCTGGGCTGGATGACCAATGAATCTCTAGGATTCATCCACCTGCCTCTGTCTTTTCATGCCCAACACTGAGGTTATAGACAGTCTGTTAAATATGCTTTTTCTCATGGGCATTACTGTTCCTACCAGGTTTTGGCGATGATTTGAATTGTATCTTCAATGATGATAATGCAGAGAAGTTGGTCCTTCGTATCCGCATCATGAACAGTGATGAAAACAAGATGCAAGAGGTAAATGGAGACTGGGGGAAATATAATAGAATCTGATGTAGTGTTGTGATTATAAGTGTGTGCCATCTGCAATTGGATGGTTCTGATCTTAGCTATTTCAAGTCAAGAAGGTGGGGGAATAGAAAGAATTACTTTAGCTAGGCAGTGGTGGCACATGCCTTTAATCCCCACACTTGGGAGGCAAAGGTAGGTGGATTTCTGAGTTCGAGGCCAGCTTGGTCTACAGAGTGAGTTCCAGGACAGCCAGGGCTATATAGAGGAACCCTGTATGGGGGGGGGGGGTTACTTTAGAGTTGCAACTGGGTAGGTAAAGAAGGAAAAGTCAAAATTATAAGCAAAAAGTCTTTGAAACAATAAACAGGCATGCCTGTATCTCAGCGTTTGAGAAGGTCAAAACAGTTACAATAAGTCCACTTAATTAGAACAATCAAGTTTTAATATTTGCCTGACATTTATTTATGAGTACAGCAAGAGTTTTAGGTTTTGTTTTGTTTGGCTCAGGAGAGAGAGCCAGTTGGATCTGTTGAGTTCTAGTCCAACCAGAATTGATCCGTTGTGCTCTTTGAGGTCCGAAGAGACCATTGACCAGCTCGCACTAAAGTTATGGATGAGTGTGAGCCACCATGCAGGTGCTAGGAAGCAAACCCAAATCCTCTGAAAGGGCAACAGATGTCCTTAGTCACTGAGCCATCTCTCTAGCTACTGCAGCGCTCCTCAATGTTAAATCATATTTCTGGTCTTAAACTCTTGATCTTCTGCCATTATCTCCCAATTATTGGGATTATAGGTGTGCTTTATAATACCTGGCATAGAGAAAGTGATTATGAAAATAATAGATCATGCCGGGTGGTGGTGGAGCACGCCTGTAATCCCAGCACTTGGGAGGCAGAGGCAGGCGGATTTCTGAGTTCGAGGACAGCCTGGTCTACAGAATAAGTTCCAGGACAGCCAGCAGGGCTACACAGGGAAACCCTGTCTCGAAAAACCAAAAAAAGAAAAGAGAAAGAAAGAAAGTAATAGATCTTGATAGATTATACTATATTTCTACTACGCACAAGTGGACACTGGGGGCTCTCAAAAAGAACTGTGCAGGCAAAAGTGCTTGCTGCCAATCCTGATGGCCTGAGCTTGAGTCCCAAAACCTATGTGGTTGGAAGAGAGGTCAGCTCTAATTGTGAGTTCTGTGACTTGCGTATTTGTGTGTGTGCATATAGGGTCTTCAGAGATGACTCACTGGTTAAGAATCCTGGCTGCTTTTCCAGAGAACTCAAGTTCAGTAATTCCCAGTATGCTGGTACTGGTTTACAGAGATTCTGATACCCTCTTCTAGCCACTCTTGGGCACTATATACATGTGGTGTACAGTTACATATGCAGACAACACACCCATACACAAATAAAACTCTTTCTTTAAAAAAAAAAAAAAAGTCAACTTTTAATCCCACCACAATTAATTTAATTAAGAATAATTTTTAAAAGTGGAAAATGCATTTTGGTTGTAGGGCGTAGTGCCTCTTCTGTTGTGTGCACAACTTTAGTTCCAATGCTTGGGATGGGGTGCAGGAGAATCAGTCTATCCTCACTACATGAGTTTCTGTTTCAAAACAAAAGTTTTAAGAAGAGGTGGTTCAGCAGTTAAGAATACTCTTTTTTGCTTGTTTGTTAAGACAGTTTCTCTGTGTAGCCCTAGTTGTCCTGGAACTCAGAGAATCCTGCCTGTCTCTGCCTCCCAAGTGCTGGGATTAAAGGCATGTGTCACCGCTGCCCAGCTTAGTAATTAAGTAATTAGTAATTGTTAGTCCTTACAGACATATACACAAACAACACTCATAAAGTAAAAATACATGAATGTCATCAAAGCTAAGAGTCTAGTGAAGCCAAGGAAGCAGATTGTAGTTTGGGGAGGGAATGGAAGAGATCCAAGGCTTACTGACCTCACTCTTGCAGGAGGAAGAGGTGGTGGATAAGATGGATGATGATGTTTTCCTGCGGTGCATTGAGTCCAACATGCTGACAGACATGACCCTGCAGGGTATCGAGCAGATCAGCAAGGTCAGCATCCGTCCTACTCTGGCCAATTGCCCACCTACTGTGCCCCTGCTCAACCTGACTGGCGCTTGCTTTGTCTCTCCAGGTATACATGCACTTACCTCAGACAGACAACAAGAAGAAGATCATCATCACAGAAGATGGAGAGTTCAAGGCCCTGCAAGAATGGATCTTGGAGACAGATGGTGTGAGCCTGATGCGGGTGCTGAGCGAGAAGGATGTAGACCCTGTGCGCACCACATCCAATGATATTGTAGAGATCTTCACGGTGAGAACCCACAGCCTGATGCCTAAAAGTCTCTCTAGGAACTCCCCGCTCAGGGTCAGGCTTTCTGTATGGATTCATATTTATACTTTGTGATGGACTCCCCTGATAGCCTCCTTTCTAATGTGGTAGTGACAGGATCAGGGAGATGAGCAGAGCTAACTTGGATTGACTCTTCTTTTCAACTCTGGCAGGTACTGGGCATTGAGGCTGTGCGGAAGGCCCTGGAGCGAGAACTGTACCATGTCATCTCCTTTGATGGTTCTTACGTCAATTATCGGCATTTGGCTCTCCTATGTGACACTATGACATGCCGTGGCCACTTGATGGCCATCACTCGTCATGGAGTCAACCGCCAGGACACTGGGCCTCTCATGAAATGCTCCTTTGAGGAAACGGTACTCACAACCTCCTCTCACCACCACCAACACACACACACACTCACAGACACGCCTGCGCGCGCACCAACACACTAGTATTTAAAGATAAGACACCACTAGGCCTTTCCTAGCCTTAAACTCAGTAATCCTCAGTAACCCTTGTCCTGCCACTAAAGCTGTCTGAAGGGTAAGCATCAGCCATAATGACAGCTACTAATGACAGTCATTTGTGTGTGAGAGGCAGGGTCTTACTATGTAGACCTAGCTGGAACTCACTGTGGAGACCAGGCTGGCTTTGAACTCACAAAGATCCTTTTGTTTCTATCGCCCAAGTGGGGATTAACAATGCCCAGCTCAGTAAAGGCAATTTCTTTCTAAGTAGAGTGAAAGAAGGGAGCTTGTCTCAGGAGTGAATGCAGGCCATTGGCACTGCCCTCCACTGTCGAATGTTGGTCTGTGGTGATGAGCAACCCACAATGGGTGCTGTTACCCATGGGTAGGGGATTGATGTCTCTTCTGCTTGTTCAGGTGGATGTCCTTATGGAAGCAGCAGCACATGGAGAGAGTGACCCCATGAAGGGAGTCTCTGAGAATATTATGCTGGGCCAGCTTGCTCCAGCTGGTACTGGCTGTTTTGACCTCCTGCTTGATGCTGAGAAATGCAAATATGGCATGGAAATCCCCACCAATATCCCAGGCCTGGGGGCTGCTGGACGTGAGTCTAAGGGCATCAGCTGGGTAGGACTGGCTGGGTCTGTGGGCCATGCTTAAGGGTGGACATGCAAGGGAGCGTCCGTTAGCTCTGAGTGCTGCTCTCATAAATCACTCTGCACTTCTTTGCAGCTACTGGCATGTTCTTTGGCTCTGCACCCAGCCCGATGGGAGGAATATCTCCTGCAATGACACCCTGGAACCAGGGTGCAACTCCAGCCTATGGTGCCTGGTCCCCAAGTGTTGGTGAGTAGCCTAGTCTAGGAAGAGAAGCACTGGACTTCATGGGTTTGGGGGACTGGACAAAGGGGTTTGCTGGAGCTCCCGCTGATCCCCCTGTTCTTCCTTCAGGGAGTGGGATGACCCCAGGAGCAGCAGGCTTCTCTCCCAGTGCTGCATCTGATGCCAGTGGCTTCAGCCCAGGTTACTCCCCTGCATGGTCTCCCACACCAGGCTCTCCAGGCTCTCCTGGACCCTCAAGCCCATACATCCCCTCTCCAGGTGAGCTGCTGTGCCATTTCCTCCTTCCTCCTTGTTTCTGTGACAGGCTCTCCACCACTATCTCCTTTTTTGTCTTTTCCTACAGGTGGCGCTATGTCTCCCAGCTACTCGCCAACATCACCAGCATATGAGCCACGCTCCCCTGGGGGCTATACACCCCAGAGCCCCTCGTACTCCCCAACTTCACCTTCCTACTCCCCAACCTCTCCATCTTACTCTCCAACCAGTCCCAACTACAGCCCTACCTCCCCTAGCTACTCGCCCACCTCCCCTAGCTACTCCCCAACCTCTCCTTCCTATTCCCCCACCTCTCCTTCCTACTCGCCAACCTCTCCTAGCTACTCACCGACGTCTCCAAGCTATTCCCCAACATCACCTAGCTATTCCCCAACTTCTCCCAGCTACTCGCCGACGTCTCCTAGCTATTCCCCGACATCTCCCAGCTACTCACCGACTTCACCAAGCTATTCTCCCACCTCCCCCAGCTACTCACCAACCTCTCCGAGCTACTCACCAACTTCTCCAAGTTATTCACCAACTTCCCCAAGTTACTCACCTACCAGCCCTAACTATTCTCCAACTAGTCCCAACTATACCCCGACATCACCCAGCTACAGTCCCACCTCACCCAGCTACTCACCTACTAGTCCAAACTATACACCTACAAGCCCTAACTACAGCCCAACCTCTCCAAGCTATTCCCCAACCTCACCCAGTTATTCTCCCACTTCACCGAGCTACTCTCCCTCGAGCCCACGATATACACCACAGTCTCCAACCTACACACCAAGCTCACCAAGCTACAGCCCCAGTTCGCCGAGCTACAGCCCCACTTCACCCAAGTACACCCCTACTAGTCCCTCCTACAGTCCCAGCTCACCAGAGTATACCCCAACTTCTCCCAAATATTCGCCTACGAGCCCTAAATATTCTCCCACTTCTCCCAAGTATTCTCCTACCAGCCCTACTTACTCGCCTACCACCCCAAAATACTCACCAACCTCCCCTACGTACTCGCCAACCTCTCCAGTCTACACCCCGACCTCTCCCAAGTACTCTCCTACTAGTCCCACCTACTCACCCACTTCTCCCAAGTACTCGCCCACCAGTCCCACCTACTCACCCACCTCTCCCAAGGGCTCCACCTATTCTCCCACTTCTCCTGGCTACTCCCCCACTAGCCCCACCTACAGCCTCACCAGCCCAGCCATCAGCCCAGATGACAGTGATGAGGAGAACTGAGATGGAGCAGGCCGCAACTGCTGGTTAGGGTCAGACAACCTCAGTGGCCTGTATGTCACTTCCCTCATCTTGCAGGCTGTGACCCTAGCCTGGGTCCCTTGTATATAACTCCTTGTGACGAAACCTTCTGGAAGTTCTGGATCCCAATTTTGATGGGCTTTTTGTCTTGTCCTCTACTCGTGCTGTCTCGGACTCACTGACCCAGCTGCAGGGTTCTGTTACCCTGCCAGTTCCCTGCCTGACTCCACCATGAAGGTCTTTGCTTGCCTGTGACTTGATTGGGATTACAGGCATTTTAACTCAGAAGGCTAGTTCCTGCTTTGGGTCATACATTGATCTGGAAGAACAAAGCTTAAGCTGCCTTTGTTATTTTTTTGAAATTGAAATAAAGTTTACTAATTTTGACCAAAAGTTTGTACGTGTACTACTTAATTGGGGCTCAGAGAAGAATTTCCAAGGTCCTGAGTCTTCTTGAAAAACTACAGAAGAGGCTGGTACAGAAGAAGCAAAAATAATCTGCCTAAATCCTACCATAAGGAAGCATGTCTTTGGGTTTTGTTTGTTTGTTTGTTTGCTTGTTTTGGGGGTGGGTTGTTTTAAAGAAATGGCCTGTGTAGTAGTCCTGGCTGTGTGGGAGTGTCTATACAGACCAGGTGGCCTCCAACTCAGAATGTTCTGCCTCTGCCTCAGATACTAGGATTAAAGGTATGTGTAGTCACACCTACCTAACCTTAAAAAGATTTAAGATTTGTTGTGACATGGGACTGGTGAGATAGCTCAGCAGTTAAGAGCACGACTGCTCTTCCAAAGGTCCTGAGATCAAATCCCAGCTACCACATGGTGGCTCACAACCATCCATAATGAGATCTGACTCCCTCTTCTGGAGTGTCTGAAGACAGCTACAGTGTAGTTACATATAATAAATCTTAAAAAAAAAATTGTTATGTGTATGAGGGCTTTTTGTTTTGAGTTTTTTGGGGTTTTGTTTTGTATGTATAGTGTGCACCACATATACCCAGTGCCCATGGATCAGAAGAGGGAGTTATTAGGTCTCCTGAACTGTAGTTAAGGATAATGGTGAGCCACCATATAGGTGTTGGGAACCAAATCCATGTTCTCTGAAACAAGTGGGGTTTTTTTGTTTGTTCTGTTTTTATTTTAAGACTGGGGTTTCTCAGTGTATCCCTGGCTAGCCTTAAACTCCCCAGTGCTGGGATTAAAGCACTACCACCACCAGCAGCCCAGAACAAGCGTTAGTCTAATTGCTGAGCCATCTCTCCAGCTCCCCATTCCCCATCTTGGTGTTTTTATTCTACACATAAATACCTGCCTCTGGGCTGGAGAGATGGCTCAGGGGTTAAGAGCACTGACTGCTCTTCCAGAGGTCCTGAGTTCAAATCCCAGCAACTACATGGTGGTTCACAACCATCTATAATGAGATCTGATGCCTGATGCCCTCTTCTGGTGTGTCTGAAGACAGCTACAGTGTACTCACATAAAATAATTTTTTTAAAAAAAAGAATACCTGCCTCTATCTCTGGAATGCTGGAATTATAGACACATATGCCACACCACACCTAGCCTTATAACAATATTTTAGAAAAGAGATTTTTGCCAGTAGGGGTAGCACACGAATGTACTCCAGAGGCAGAGGAAGGCAGAGATGAAAATAGCCTGAACTACATAGTGACTTCCGGGACAGCCAGGGCTACAGAACATGTCTCAAAAAACAAAGTTTAATGGATCTAGAGACGTGAATCCTTTGT